>NC_139958.1:2357430-2419930 GCF_963454915.1 Gymnoscopelus microlampas | reverse complement strand
AGCCTGGTCTGCGTTACTAAAGACCCATGTGATCCGGTCTAGACCACGCCTACTGAAAAAAAGAAAGAAAAAAGAATCCTCTTTCCGGATTCTGCCCATCCGGTTTTGCGGTTTTGGTTCCCCAATCCCTATTTAAATGGAATAGAATTTCCCCGTGGATAATACCGACGCTAAATAGTCTCTGGATAGTGCACGCACATTTACATTTAAAAAATAAGCTAAACTATGCCGTATCAAGGGTTTTATTAGGACCTATATTGGGGTGAGACGTTTTACCGGTTCTGCCCATCCGGCCACTTTTTCTTTTTTTTTACTTCCGCTCCCGACCGGATCATATACCCGAAAAGGAATGCTGCCCAGGCTAGTTACAAGTAAACGTCAAAAAAAGTAAAAGTACAAAAGTTTTGGCATCAAAATGTACTTAAAGTACCGAAAGTAAAAGTACTCATTATGCAGAATTTCAGGTTTTCTAATGTATAAAAATATCGTGAAAAATAGCCGATCTACAAGCTCACAATGCGTCGCATCGCGGCGCCATTGTGAGCTTGTAGATCTGCTATTTTCAAATGGCCGAAATGAAGTGGTTAATGTATGTCTTGTATTAATAATCAAAATCTCCAAAGTAACTAAAGTTTACAAATATTGTAGTGAAGTAAATGTACAATTTGCATGTAGTGGAGTAGAAGTAAGAGTACAGATAATTGGAAATATTCAAGTGAAGTTTAGTCTATCTAGTGTTGTGCTGTGGCCAATGTCTTACATTAATAGAATTACATGAATCAATCTTTGAGTTAAAAAACAATGCTAGTGGAATCTGTCTTGAGAGATTATGTTACTTATAATCCAACACTTAATAGGTTCCATTTTCAGACCGCTTCCTCTGACATGTGAAGGTGTTATGTGTTGTTTTGTGTCCTATCTAATATTGTGACACAGAGCTTCCTCTGACATGTGAAGGTGTTATGTGTTGTTTTGTGTCCTATCTAATATTGTGACACAGAGCTTCCTCTGACATGTGAAGGTGTTATGTGCTGTTTTGTGTCCTATCTAATATTGTGACACAGAGCTGGGGCAAACCCACACACAAGTCCCCGAGAGCGTCAACCCGTATGCTATCAGGGTGGCCGGCAAAGGGACAGGTACGTACACACACGCACGCACACACACACACACACACACTCACTGGAGTATTTCCAATGTCAATACTTTACTTCTACTCCACTACATCTCAGAGGCAAATATTGTACTTTTTACTCCACTACAATTATTTAAAACTTTAGTTACTAGTTCAACATATACATTTATTAACCACTTCAGCCCTAATTAACTTTGCCTATTTTCACTATGTTTTAAACTAGTTTTCTTTTTCTTCATTTTATATATGATATACTGTACTTGGACATTTTTGGAATTGTTTTTAATGGAAGAAAAGTTGTAATTTAATATATAATGATTATATATAATATATATATATATATGTTTTTAAATGTAGGAAACGGAAAAAAGGGGATATTTACTCACAACCCATAAACATGTGTCCCGACCCACTGTTTAAACTGTTTAAGTGGTTAATCTGACGGACTCCGTGTGTGTGTGTGTGTGTGTGTTGTGTGTGTGTGTGTGTGTGTGTGTGTGTGTGTGTGTGTGTGTGTGTGTGTGTGTGTGTGTGTGTGTGTGTTGAGCAGAAGCCATGCCCATGGACACAGAGGTGTATGAAAGTCCGTACGCTGACCCTGACGAGTTGAGAAGCGCCAAGGTGAACGTCACCAGATCATCCTGGAGGACGGAGAGCTGGGCTCGGGGAACTTTGGCACCGTGATGCGGGGCGTCTATAAGATGAGGAAGTACGTTAACAATATGGATGTCTGAAATGGCTTTTTTACCCATATTCCGATATTGTCTTTGATTGATTGATTGACTATTTCATTAGACAGAAATGTAAAACAGCAGGAGTACTGTGGTCAAACACTTTGTCTAAAAGGATAACGGCAAAAAAGTCCTTGCAGTCTTGTTTCCATTGGGGTCCTAGGTATTCAATTCATCAACATATAAAATAGCACCAAAACGGTGCGATGGCAGTAAAAGAAGGGGGTGGTGGTCGCCTGTCTAATGGAGAAGTGATAACTCCTCCCCTTTGGCCTCCTGAAAGGTGCATTCTCAGGGCTGTTTTAAGGGAAGCCGATCCACATTTCTTGAGAAATGGGGTCAGGGCATTCCACACCTGGGTGGCAGTGCTGTAGAAGGAGAATTTACCCATGTTTGTGTTGTGGGTGGGTGGTACCAGATCGTTGTTTACGCTCCCTCTAGTATTGTGGCTGTGGGTGTGGCTAACTTTTTGGCTAAGGTATTTAGTCAGAGCGGGTATTGAGGGCATTGAGGGAAATTCACATTGACTCTTTTGGAAGCCAATCCCATTTTTAGTTGTTTAACCCTGTCTTCCACCCTGAGCCATCCTAGGCTAGCAAAATGAGTGGGAGAGAGGTAGGTCATGACTCATGGGCCCCAGGCCGAGAAGTAGTCGAATCAGTTTGTTTTGGGAGGTTTGAAGCTTAGTCTTTAGTGACATTGAGGTGTTGGAGTACCAGGAGGTGCAAGCAACTCTTAATATACGATACTGATATCAACCGATACAGACCAAAAGTCAACTAATTGTCAGGTAACAGCATGACATATATAATGAAATAAAATGGCTATAATATCAATAAAATATCTAATAGATCTAATATAATACAGTGATGTTGTTAGGTTGTCAATGAAGTGAGTCCCAGGACTCGCTGGTGGTCATTTGAATGAGTCTCACTAATCTTAGATTAGATGTTGGCCTATCTGACAGAGCAGAAACATAACTGCCTTGATGCCTATAGCATTAACGAGCGTCAACGAGTGATATTAAAGTTTTATGCTTATCCCCTGAGCAAGCAGGCAGGCTCTATATTAGCTCAATGGTAAAAAAAAATGTCAGCACAAACCAGGTTCAAATCCAGGGTAGAAGAGGAAAGTTACATAGTGCAGCTTTAAGTTCAGTACTTGAGTAAATGCACTCTAGTTACTTTTCCCACGTGCAGTTTAAATCAGGGTTTCTCAAAGTGGGGGCCGTGGCACCCTAGGGTGCCTCAGAATGTTTTGATAATATTTGGAATTCACTTTTGGACATGTACGCCAAATCTCTTTGTCAAAAATAGCCGATCTACAAGCTCACAACGCATCGCGTTGTGAGCTTGTAGATCTGCTATTTTGGACGAATGTTCCACCCAGAGCGGTTAAACGTCAAGTATAGAATTATTTTCAACCTGCCCAAATGGAAATTGATATTCTCTCAAGTTTTCCTTGTGACATACTGCATCTTAGGCGGAAATATTTACATTTGTAAGTACCGTAATATGACATAAATGGACGGTCCTACAAGTACTGCAAAGTAACAATGTAATTCAGGGGTGTGCCCGTGGATGAAAAAGTTATTTACAGGGCTGACCTGAGCCAAAAAAGTTTGAGAACCACAGCTTTAACCCATTGAGACCTGGAACTGTGTCATTTTTAGATTTGAGCTCAAAAGCATTATTTTACACTTTGGGCTATTCAAAAATAGCAGATCTACAAAGCTCATAGCGCGGCACCGAGTGCCGCGCTATGAGCTTGTAGATCTGCTATTTTTGAAAAATCGTGAAAATGTGTGCAAATCTTTGAATATATACATTTTTAAAGCGAACATTTTTTAACTCAAATCTTTGCTTCTGGGGGTCCCTGGAACGAACTATTTTGATGGGGGTCCGCGGCCAAATACATATAATTTTGGGGGTCCTGACATGAATAAGATTGAGCACCACTGATACAGAAACATAGGTTTTTCAGAAAACTGTTTTTTGATTTAGGAGACATGTAGAATCGGCTTCAGGTCTCAATGGGTTAAATGCTCTTGTGGTGGGGGTGTCCTCGGTCACAGGACGGAGAAGACGGTGGCGGTGAAGATCCTGAAGAACAACAACGACGACCCGCGGTGCGGGAGGACATGCTGCGCGGAGGCCGACGTCATGCAGCAGCTGGACAACCCCTACATCGTCAGGATGATCGGGATCTGTGAGGCCGAGAGCCTCATGCTCATCATGGAGCTGGCAGACCTGGGCCCGCTCAACAAGTTCCTGCAGAAGAACAAGTGAGTACTGTCTGTCTTGTCTCTGTCTGTCTGTCTGTCTGTCTGTTCTGTCTGTCTGTCTGTCTGTCTGTCTCTGTCTGTCTGTCTGTCTGTCTGTCTGTCTGTCTGTCTGTCTGTCTGTTCTGTTCTGTCTGTTCTGTCTGTCTGTCTGTCTGTCTGTCTGTCTGTCTGTCTGTCTGTCTGTCTGTCTGTCTGTCTGTCTGTCTGTCTGTCTGTCTGTCTGTCTGTCTGTCTGTCTGTCTGTCTGTCTGTCTGTCTGTTCTGTCTGTTCTGTCTGTCTGTCTGTCTGTCTGGTCTGTCTGTCTGTCTGTCTGTCTGTTCTGTCTGTCTGTCTGTCTGTCTGTCTGTCTGTCTGTCTGTCTGTCTGTCTGTCTGTTCTGTCTGTTCTGTCTGTTCTGTCTGTCTGTCTGTCTGTCTGTTCTGTCTGTCTGTCTGTCTGTCTGTCTGTCTGTCTGTCTGTCTGTTTGTTCTGTCTGTTCTGTCTGTCTGTCTGTCTGTCTGTCTGTCTGTCTGTCTGTCTCTGTCTGTCTGTCTGTCTGTCTGTCTGTCTGTCTGTCTGTCTGTCTGTCTGTCTGTCTGTCTGTCTGTCTGTCTGTCTGTCTGTCTGTCTGTTTGTTCTGTCTGTCTGTCTGTCTGTCTGTCTGTCTGTCTGTCTGTCTGTCTGTCTGTCTGTCTGTTTGTTCTGTCTGTCTGTCTGTCTGTCTGTCTGTCTGTCTGGCTGGCTGGCTGGCTGGCTGGCTGGCTGGCTGTCTGTCTGTCTGTCTGTCTGTCTGTCTGTGTCTCTGTCTCTGTCTGTCTGTCTGTCTGTCTGTCTGTCTGTCTGTCTGTCTGTCTGTCTGTCTGTCTGTCTGTCTGTCTGTCTCGGCTTGACCAAGTGCCGCGCTATGAGCTTGTAGATCTGCTGTTTTTTGAATAGCCAAAGTATAAGATAATGGGTTAAGTGGTTACAACAGAAGCGTTGGGTTTGAATGTGTTAATGGTAGATCCCTTATCAACCTCCTCATTGATCTGTACAGACATCTAACAGTGAAGAACATCACAGAGATGGTTTTAATAGTTAATGGTAGATCCCTAATCCTCCTCATTGATCTGTACAGGCATCTGACGGTGAAGAACATCACAGAGCTGGTGCACCAGGTGTGCATGGGCATGAAGTACCTGGAGGAACACAACTTCGTGCACCGGGACCTGGCGGCCAGGAACGTCCTCCTGGTCACCCAGCACTACGCCAAGATCAGCGACTTTGGCCTGTCCAAGGCCCTGAAGGAGGAGCAGGACTTCTATAAGGTACACAGGAGGGGGTGTGATGTAACTAAATACATTTACTCAAGTTGTACTTACTGTAAGTACACTTTTGAGGATTTTTTACTTTTTAATGGAGTATTTGCAATTTTCAGTACTTTTACTTCTACTCCACTACATCTCAGAGGCAAACATTGTACTTTTACTCCACTACACTTATTTGTCAACTTTAGTTACTTTGTAGATATAAATTATTACATTATAAAACATACATTAACCACTTTAGCTCTGTTTTATACCTAGGCTATTTGCCGAGGTATAAATAGCCGATCTACAAGCTTGTAGATCTGCTTTCAAACATTTTAGTACTATTACTTTTGGTACTTTAAGTATATTTTGATGCCAATACTTTTGTACTTTTACTCAAGTAACATGTTTAACACAGGCCTTAAATATGAGTACTTCTTCATATACTGCACTGAGACACTTTCTTTTTTTCAAGATTTCTTTTGAAAATAGCAGATCTACAAGTTCACAACGCGTGGCATCTCTGAGCCTGTAGATCAGCTATTATCAAATATCCGATGCTCATGTGGGCTGTATCAGTGGTTCTCAACCAGTGGTCCGGGGACCACCAGTGGTCCTTGAAGGGGTTCCCGGTGGTCCCCAGCTAAATGATAGGAGAGTTGGTGACCAAATGGACCCTTATTAGATCTTTAACTCTTGAGAGTGTAAAAATGAAACCAAATGGACCCTTATAGATCTTTAACTCTAGAGAGTGTAAAAATGAAACCAAATGGACCCTTATTAGATCTTTAACTCTTGAGAGCGTAAAATGAAACCAAATGGACCCTTATTAGATCTTTAACTCTTGAGAGTGTAAAAATGAAACCAAATGGACCCTTATTAGATCTTTAACTCTTGAGAGCGTAAAATGAAACCAAATGGACCCTTATTAGATCTTTAACTCTTGAGAGTGTAAAAATGAAACCAAATGGACCCTTATAGATCTTTAACTCTTGAGAGTGTAAAAATGAAACCAAATGGACCCTTATAGATCTTTAACTCTAGAGAGTGTAAAAATGAAACCAAATGGACCCTTATTAGATCTTTAACTCTTGAGAGCGTAAAATGAAACCAAATGGACCCTTATAGATCTTTAACTCTTGAGGGTGTAAAAATGAAACCAAATGGACCCTTATAGATCTTTAACTCTTGAGAGTGTAAAAATGAAACCAAATGGACCCTTATAGATCTTTAACTCTAGAGAGTGTAAAAATGAAACCAAATGGACCCTTATTAGATCTTTAACTCTTGAGAGCGTAAAATGAAACCAAATGGACCCTTATTAGATCTTTAACTCTTGAGAGTGTAAAAATGAAACCAAATGGACCCTTATTAGATCTTTAACTCTTGAGAGTGTAAAAATGAAACCAAATGGACCCTTATAGATCTTTAACTCTTGAGAGTGTAAAAATGAAACCAAATGGACCCTTATAGATCTTTAACTCTAGAGAGTGTAAAAATGAAACCAAATGGACCCTTATTAGATCTTTAACTCTTGAGAGCGTAAAATGAAACCAAATGGACCCTTATAGATCTTTAACTCTTGAGGGTGTAAAAATGAAACCAAATGGACCCTTATAGATCTTTAACTCTTGAGAGTGTAAAAATGAAACCAAATGGACCCTTATAGATCTTTAACTCTAGAGAGTGTAAAAATGAAACCAAATGGACCCTTATTAGATCTTTAACTCTTGAGAGCGTAAAATGAAACCAAATGGACCCTTATTAGATCTTTAACTCTTGAGAGTGTAAAAATGAAACCAAATGGACCCTTATTAGATCTTTAACTCTTGAGAGCGTAAAATGAAACCAAATGGACCCTTATTAGATCTTTAACTCTTGAGAGTGTAAAAATGAAACATCTTTAACTCTTGAGAGCGTAAAATGAAACCAAATGGACCCTTACGGGTCCATTTGGTTTCATTTTACGCTCTCAAGAGTTAAAGGGTTGAAAACCACTGGCCTATACTGTATATTCACTTCTTTTGGGCTTGTGTTCATAGACCTAGCTGCTCATTTCTCTGGTAAAACACAACAACACTGATGTGTGTGCGTTCCGTTCCAGGCGACCCACCATGGCAAGTGGCCCATCAAATGGTACGCTCCAGAGTGCATGAACTTCCTCAAGTTCTCCACCAAGAGTGACGTCTGGAGCTTCGGGGTGCTGATGTGGGAGGCCTACTCCTACGGACAGAAACCATACAAGGTGTGTGTGTGTGTGTGTGTGTGTGTGTGTGTGTGCGTGTGTGTGTGTGTGTGTGTGTGCGCGTGTGTGTGTGTGTGTGTGTGTGTGTGTGTGTGTGTGTGTGTGTGTGTGTGTGTGTGTGTTTTTATGTGTGTGTGTGTCCGTGCGTGGTGTGCGATATTGCATAGCTTCTTTTTCATGTTAAACCCATTAAGACCTGAGGCGATTCTTTAAAAAAAAACTTAATCCTAACAGTTTTTGGAAAAAAATCTAAAAATACATTTTTTTCAAGATTTTTCAAAAATAGCAGATATACAAGCTCATAGCGCGGCACTCGGTGCCGCGCTATGAGCTTGTAGATCTGCTATTTTTGAATAGCCAAAGAAATCTAAAGTGACACAGATGCGTTCCAGGTCTTAACACATTGAGGGCCATTGACGTGTTTCACGCGTTTTACCGCTATGGCGCTGGGTGCCAATGACGTGTTTGACGTGTTTTTGGAAAAAATTGAAAAAAAAAAATTTGCTCCATTCACTTCTTGTTTAACTTATTACTGAAAAAGGGCTGTATCTCGGCTCCTGAGCACTTTTTATTTACTATGTATTTTTGGCTGGCACAGTTCGCAATTATTTTTTTATTTCATTGGCACTGAATAAGTTAATGGGTTAAAGCAAAGGTCTGATTTCATGGTAAGAACACACACAGCCTTCTGCCAGGCCGTAAAGTACTGTCCATTTGGCTATTAGAGGCTGTGAAACGTGGATGAATAACACCTTAAATAATATCTGTTTACTAACAACATTATGTACAAATTCACTCACGCACACACAGATGTTTTGACTATGACATAAGAGTCTCATTAAAGCAGGGGTCTTCCACATTGTTCAGGCCAAGGACCCCTTAGCTGAGAGAGAGATGAAGCAGGGACCGCCCCACCACTACATATTGTATAAAAATGTTTTGCATTTTTTTTCATAGATTTCATAGCTAGCTTCGTAGAGTTGAATCAAATACCACAGAAGTAAAAAAGGCGACACTCCAAAATAAAGGATGCAAGACTGGCTCAGATACACATTGTCATTTATTGGGCCTCAGCCTTCCTCAGAGCACATTTAAAACGTTTGCTGGTATTTGATTCAAGTTATATTTGTCTTCAGAGGTTCAGTATGTGTTCTGATCCTGTTAAGTGTGCTCTTTTTAAAGCATTTTGCACTCCCATGTATACAGCCTTCTTGTGGTGCTCATACAAGAAGGGTAGTAGCCTATGCGGAGGCTTAAGGTGGCATACAATGATGCCCTGAGGATTCTACTTAAGGTCCCTAGATGGCATAGTGCCAGTCACCTATTTGTGACCTATGGTATCCACACCTGTGAGGCTATCTTAAGACACTCCATGTATGGTTTCATGTCCCGCCTGGATGAGTCCCGGAACAGTATTATTGAGGATAATAGTCAATCCTGGGAAGAGCTGTCTCCGGTACTCATCCAGGCTGCGTAAACACTGGAGAGCCCGCCTCTATGTGTGATTTTTATGTCCTTGTATGGTATGGTTGTGTTTTATGTGCTGTTTTTATTGATTTTATTTTAGTCTATTGTATTTGTAAGCCGTTCTTTTATATGCTCTATGGCATTGGTTCTCAAAGTGGGGTCCGGGGACCCCCAGGGGTACTTGAGGGGGTTCCAGGGGGTCCCCAGCTAAATGATGGATAGGAACCAAATGGACCCTTATGGGTCTGTAACTCTGAGACGGGTCCATTTGGTTCCATTTGTACACTCTCAGAGTTAAATTTTTTACAATATGAATTGGGGTCCCAGAGGTATAAATGCCATTAAATGGGGGTCCGTAGCCCTAATGCATGTCAAACTGGGGGGTCCTTGAAATTAAAATGGTTGAGAATCACTGTTAGAGCCGTAAAAATCTTCTCTTATGGGGGTCCCTGGCTTATCTTTTCAAATGGGGGTCCGCGGGCTAATAAGTGTCAATTTGGGGGTCCTTGACATGAAAAAGTTTGAGAACCACTGCTCTATGGACCCCCTGAGTGTCTGGAATAAAGTTTGATATGAATTGAAATATAGCTGAGCACCCACTGCCTAAACAGACTGTTTATTTTCATCTTCGTAGACAAACTATCATCCGTGTATTCTCAGACATTTAAAACTCAGGACTTAGTAAACGTGACCGGAGGCTCTGTACGTAGTTTGCTCTTTTTCACTCTACACCAAAACCTCTTTTCCTAAAATAGCAGATCTACAAGCACCGCGACGTGGTGTGAGATCTGCTATTTTCGGCTAATGTTCCCCTCAGGATAGAGATGCTAGGGTTCAAGTGGTTAATGTAAATACAAGTTCTTATCACCCCCCCGTAGTAACTCTGAGGACCTCCTAGGGGTCCCAGACCCCCTGTTGAAGACCCCTGTATTAAGGACATTGTGTGTGTGTGTGTGTGTGTGTGTGTGTGTGTGTGTGTGTGTGTGTGTGTGTGTGTGTGTGTGTGTGTGTGTGTGTGTGTGTGTGTGTGTGTGTGTGTGTGTGTGTGTGTGTGTGTGTGTGTCGACAGGGCAAGAAGGGCACAGAGGTGATGGAGATGATCGAACACGGCGGGCGCTTGGACCCCCCGAACAACTGTCCTCTGGAGATGTACGAACTGATGAAGAACTGCTGGACATACAGGTGAGGGACGCAACAACAATGTCTATTTATTAAAAAATATTCTTTTTTTTAAATTGTAATTTTAAAAAAAGTGCAAAAATTGCAGATCTACAAGTTTGCAATGTGTCACGCTGTGACCTTGTAGATCTCCTATTTTCACCCTCTGAGTTAGGATTACAAGTAGGATTGTAGTTACATAGCAGACGTTCTTATCTAGACGGACGCACAATAGAGCAGTGGTTCTCAAACCTTTTCATGTCAAGGACCCCCAAATTGACACTTATTAGCCCGCGGACCCCCATTTGAATAGATATGCCAGGGACCCCCCATAAGAGAAGATTTTTACGGCTCTATAGCAGTGATTCTCAACCATTTTAATTTCAAGGACCCCCCAGTTTGACATGCATTAGGGCTGCGGACCCCCATTTAATGGCATTTCTATCTCTGGGACCCCAATTCATATTGTAAAATCAATGTTAATCTAACTCTGAGAGTGTACAAATGGAACCAAATGGACCCGTTAGGGTCCATTTGGTTCCATTTGTACACTCTCAGAGTTACAGACCCATAAGGGTCCATTTGGTTCCTGTCCATCATTTAGCTGGGTACCCCCTGGAACCCCCTCAAGTACCCCTGGGGGTCCCCGGACCCCACTTTGAGAACCAACGCAATAGAGTACAGAAGTCCTGACGTCACTCGTTCATCCTCTGGGTCGTAGAAGTCATGTCTCTATGGAGAATAACATTGGGTCATCTTAGAATCGTCTCATATAAGGATTGTGGTCCAAAAATAAACAAACTCTTTCGGCGACATTGTCAGGGAGGAGGTTCTGTATCGTTTATGATAGTCAGTCACTTATATTTGATACAGTCTGTTTCTGGAGAAAATGTAACTAATTCGGTGGAAATAACATTATCGTTTTCTCACCGTCAGTTGATGCTTCATATCCATAAGAGTCAAACCGCCGCGGGGTCGTTTGTTTATTTTTGGAACACATTTCTTATTTGACGCGATATTAAACACGTCTATGGGGATTCAGAACGGGGGGGGGGGGGACCGTGAACCAGGTAGGATGTGTAAATTACGTAAGACTTCGGTGCTCTATAAGTACGGTAAATAATCACGTACGCAGAGGTTGCCTGTTACAACATGAGGCGCAGTTTACGGAGCTAGTTCAGGCCAGGCAACTCAAGGGATTGGGCCAACCGATCAGGACAGGTGACTAGTCCCATGCACTCTTCTCCTGGTCGGTGGGTTATAAGTACTGCTCTGCCTACCTGTTCTTTCTGGTTGCGTTGTCCCGCAGTGCTGACGTGCCGACGCTGCTGCTGCGATCCTGCTGTAGGCTATCTGCTGCCTTCGCTTGGCTGCGTATGCTGCTACCATGAATAGTCTCATCCCACCGCCTCCCCGGCATCCACCTGTAGGTTCTGTTTCTAGATCCCCATGGGGGTCTTTATTCACTCCCTGTAAATGCTATTTGGCATGTAACATTTATTAAAATGTTATTTTACAGGGAGTGAATGGATTCAGAGGCCTGACGCCAAACTATGCTTCTTTATGCTTCCTATATCTATGCTTAAAGGGCAAGACCACTGTGGTAGAGGTTTGGGTTGTGTGGTTACCTTGCCATGATGTAACTCCAAAGGCGGGCAAGAAATAAAAAATAATTGCTCCATTGATTAGAAATTGATAATTCAAAATATGCTCCTGATTGACTTACATTGTACGGTAAAACTGCTCTCAAAGTCACTGTTTTAGCACAAAAACGAACGCAAACAAAGTTGATTCAGACAATATAGAACATCACCAAACCCAGTACTGTTTTTTTTTTTAAATAAAAATGTCAACTTCCTGTTGATTTTGCCATTTTTAATAAGTAGAAAACCCGGACTGGATCGGCGGATCCGGATCCAGATCTTCAAATACTAAAATCAACAGGAAGTTGACATTTTTATAAAAAAAAAAAACAGTACTGGGTTTGGTGATGCTCTATATTTTCTGAATCAGCTATGTTTGTGTTGGTTTGCGGGCTAAAAGAGTGACTTTGAGAGCTGTTTTACCGTACAATGTAAGTCAATGAGGAGCTTATTTTGAATTATCAATTTCTAATCTATGGAGCATTTTTTTTTAATTTCTTGCCCACCTTTGGAGTTACATCATGGCAAGGTAAATACACAACCCAAACCTCTACCAAAGTGGTCTTACCCTTTAAGCTTGCTCAATAAATATATATTCTAATCCAATCCAAGAGTTGTCTGACTGAAATTCACCTCATGAAGGAACGGGCACTAATTGTAAACACGTTTGTCTTATTCCAGCTCAGAGGAGCGGCCGTCCTTTGCCGTGGTGGAGCCCAGACTGCGGGAGTATTACTACGATACGTACAATTAAGACCCCCCGTGTTCACACTTCGTTAACGACGAAGCATAAATCAGGCTTCAGCCTCTTCCTTCCTTCCAACATTCAAAACTTATCAAACTATGCAACGACTTGAGAGGCGGGCCGTGCACTATGCTTAGTACTGGAATGTAGACGCGCATGAAAAGGTGCTGTTTTTTGGGGTTAAAGTAAGTGTTAAATGTAGGTAATCACTGCTAATAGAGTGTTCGTTCAGGAACAGGAGTCTCCACGTCTCCTGCTCCAGTTTTTAACTCTTAAAACTGCCAGGGTTTTTCAAAAATAGTACTCAAAAACTGCCAGCAGTTTACATGGTAAAACTGTTATTTATTTCTCCGTTTATTGTTTAACATTGAAGTGAATGGAGCAGCAACTTTTTGGAAAATGTTGTCTTTATCTCCTGGTTCTTTGTGAAGAACGGAAAAATGGAAAGAACAAAAAAATAAATAATAATTTTAGAATTTCTTTTATTTAGTTTTTGATTAAAAAACAAACGTTTATAAACGTTCTTGGCAGAGACAGAGAGTTAAACAAAACATGCATTTTTATAACCTGACTCAGATGGAAGAAGCTTGCTTCACACACTTGTTTCACAGCCTAACTTCCATCTGCTCCTCATTGACTTACATTGTACGGTGAAACAGCTCTCAAAGTCACTCTTTTAGCATGTAAACGAACCCAAGTTGATTCAGCCAATATAGAACTAGGGATGTCCGATATTATCGGCCTCCCGATATTATCGGCCGATATTAGCATAAAAATTGATATCGGGAAAATATCGGTATCGTTTTTTGAAAAAAAAAAAGTTTTTTTTTTTTTTTTTTTTTGCTTTATAAATAAGTTACAGGAGTTCTTACTGTATATGGTGTGTGTGATATGAAATTTGAGCTTACCCGAATCACAATAATCCCCGCATATATCGGTATCGGTTGATATCGGTATCGGTAATTAAGAGTTGGACAATATCGGTATATCGGTTATCGGTAAAAAAGCCAATATCGGACAACCCTATATAGAACATCACCAAACCCACTACTGTTTTTTTTTTTTATAAAAATGTCAACTTCCTGCTGATTTTGCTATTTGAATATCCGGATCCGTGGATCCAGTCCAGGTTTCCTTCTTAATAAAAATAGCAAAATCAACAGGAAGTTAACATTTTTATTAAAAAAAAAAACAGTAGTGGGTTTGTGTGATGTTCTATATTGTCTGGATCAACTTTGATTACGTTTGTTTACGTGCTAAAAGAGTGACTTTGAGAGCTGTTTCAGCGTACAATGTAAGTCAATGTGGAGCATATTTAAAACTATCAATTTCTAATTAATGGAGTAATTATGTTTAATTTCTTGTCCACCTTTGGAGTTACATCATGGCAAGGTAACTACACAACCCAAACCTCTACCACAGTGGTCTGGCCCTTTAAACAAGTTGGAAGTGATGACACAAATAAATGAGCAGACACAATTGGTACAGGAACACAGGAACATTGATGATTGGCTGAGAATGGCGACCTGCCTGGAAAATATTGTATGTTTAATAAAGTTGTTACTGAACAAACCCTCTATAGCAATGCTTACTGAATCAGAACGTAGAGCTTTATCTTTAAAAACCAAAAACTTTTAACCCTAAAATGTCATTAACAGCACCTTTTAATTGTTGAATAACAGAAATATACGAATAAGGAAATTATTGTTTGAATGCAACCTTCTATGCATTAAAGCTCCACTATGTAACCTATTTTTAACCCATTAAGACCTGAGACCGATTCTACAAAATGTCTGTTTTTAGAATGTCTTCTAAAAACTTTTTTTTTTTTTTTTTTTTAAGAAAACGTATGTTTCTATATCAGTGGTTCTCAAACTTTTTCACGTCAAGGACCCCAAAATGTATATGTATTTGGCCAAGGACCCCCATCTCAAAATATTTTGTTCCAGGGACCCCCCAGAAGCAAAGATTTCAGTTACAAATGTCTGCTTGAAAAAAAATATATTCAAAGATTTGCACACATTTTTACGATTTCTCAAAAATAGCAGATATACAAGCTCATAGCGCGGCACTCGGTGCCGCGCTATGAGCTTGTAGATCTGATATTTTTGAATAGCCCAAAGTGTAAAATAATGCTTTTTTTTATCTCAAATCAAAAAGTGACACAGATGCGTTCCAGGTCTTAATGGTTTGATACAATATAACTTATATAATTGGTTGTATTTGGTCTCCCTGCTCTTCTATTGAGACATTTAGATGGTGTCAAAGGTCACGTCTCATCTAGTGACTAGACACGGATCTTGACCTGATGGTCAAGATTACATTTCTCCCCTGAGCAAGCAGTCAGGCTCTATTAGCTCAATGGTAAAAATGTCAGCACTTGTGCAGGAAACCCGGGTTCAAATCCCGGGGTAGAAGAGCAAAGTTCCATAGTGCAGCTTTAATTGTAACCACGGACCACTATCTCATGTTTTAGTCTTTTTTATGTTGGTTTCTTACTTGTATTTAATATCTTTTTTTATTCACTGTAAGTAAGAGGAAATATTATATATATATATATGTGTGTGTGGCGTGTAAGATAAGTTCTGCATGAGGTATGATTCTATTGGTTATCAATCTATAATAATATGGATTTGTATTGATACAAACAGCTGATTTACATGTGACATTTTTGATACTCAAACATGCTTAATTATGCAATTTTTCTAAAGAGTAAATTCTTCACGATGCATCTGGATCCTAACGGTGAAAACGTATGATCTGGGAAGTTGGACTTTTTTAACTTTTCTATTTTGTTTTGTTTGATTTTGTGTCGTTTTGTATTTATTTTATTTTTTTTGGTCGATTTTGTGAGCTAGTCGTTGTTGCTATATTTAGCACGGGATCATTGTCACTCCACAGAGTATGACTTAAGCATAACTCACTGCATAGCACACATCCTCTGGTACGCAGTGGTGGAAGACGTACCGAAATGTTTTACTTAAGTAAAAGTATCAATACCGCAATCTAGAAGTACTCCGTTATAAGTAAAAGTCCCGGTATTTAAAATTGACTTGAGTAAAAGTACAAAAGTATTGTTATCAAAATATACTAACAAAAGTAAAAGTACTCATTATGCAGAATGTCCCATTGCACAAGTTCGATATGTATACAAATCTTTTGAAAATAGCCGATCGACAAGCTCACAACGCGTCGCATCGCGACGCGTTGTGAGCTTGTAGATCTGCTATTTTTTAAATAGCCAAAGTATATATAAGGCTAAAGTGGTTGATGTATGTTTAGTAATAACAATCAAAATCTACAAAGTAACTAGTAAGTAAAGTTTTCAAAAGATTGTAGTGGAGTCAAGGTAATTTGACTCTGAGATGTAGTGGAGTAGAAGTAAAAGTATTGGAAATTGCTCAAGTTAAGTACAAATACCTCAAAATTGTACTTAAGTGCAGTACTTGAGTAAATGTACTTAGTTACTTTCCACCACTGCTCGTACCTATGTATCAAAGGTGTGTAGCCTTTATGCTAATTCACGTTTGTGATCACAAATCCACACTCGTTTTTTTCTTACATTTGTCCACGGTGTCCACATGAGAAATGAAAAACGCAGCGATTATATAATATATATAAAGTGTCAACTGTGAAATAATTACCTCTCAATTCAGGTATTTATTTTGTTTTATTCAGAAAGGGGCGTGTCCATTATTGCATCACCTTTTGTATACACAAAGACAGTTTTATACATCCATACATGACCTGTAAAAAAACATCACATGTTGTTACCATGACAACAGACCTTATCCAACAGTATCCATGTTGTTACCATGACAGCAGACCTTATCCAACAGTATCCATGTTGTTACCATGACAACAGACCTTATCCAACAGTATCCATGTTGTCACCATGACAGCAGACCTTATCCAACAGTATACATGTTGTTACCATGACAACAAACCTTATCCAACAGTATACATGTTGTTACCATGACAACAAACCTTATCCAACAGTATCCATGTTGTTACCATGACAACAGACCTTATCCAACAGTATCCATGTTGTCACCATGACAACAGACCTTATCCAACCGTATCCATGTTGTCACCATGACAACAGACCATATCCAGACGTATCCATGGCAACACATTTGGACTGTTGATGCGTAGCATGACTTATAAATAAAGCATGTCTGCAACGTACTATTCCCTGTGTCTGTGTTTGTAAAATAAAGACTTTGACCCATTAAGACCAGGAGGGGAAGGCATCTGTGTCATTTTAAGATGTCTTTGGCTATTCAAAATTTTTGAATATACTTTTTTCAAAGCGAGCATGTTTAACTCTTCTGGGGGGATTCTACAAATGTCTTCTAAATCCTAACAGTTTTTTGAAAGAACATTACGTTACTATAATATCAGTGGTTCTCAAACTTTTTTCATGTCAAGGACCCCCAAAATGATATGTATTTGGCCACGGACCCCCATCTCAAAATATGTTGTTCCAGGGACCACACTGCATTATTATCAGTATTGTCAATATTAGGGCTGCAACTATCCATTATTTTATTTACAATTATTCTATGGATTACTGATCTGCTATTTTTGATCAAAACTTAAAGTGTATTTTTTGTATCTTTTTTAAAAATATATCAACAAATCGACCTGTAAATAAATCTTAATAGATTTTGTATGACAGAGACGATATGTACAAGAGGGACAGGAAGATGATTTTGCGTTGTCCTATGATGTGTTACTGTCCCTCTCTGTTGTCCTATCTGCATGGTCTGCTGCTCTGTCCGTCCCAGTCCTTCCCTTTTGCTCCTCTGTCCTCGTCCAATGTGTCCTTCATGTCCCCTCCATCCTCCTGCTCAATGTCAGAGAGACAGACAGACAGACAGACAGACAGACAGGCAGGAAGACAGACAGACAGGATGTATTTAGTAATGGCCACCGTTCATTAAATGCAGTTTCTGCCTTTTAATGTCAACATTACTTTCATGCAAGCAGCACATCCCTGAGGTAGTACACACACACACACACACACACACACACACACACACACACACACACACACACACACACACACACACACACACACACACACACACTCACGCCTAGTATCCAAACCACCGTTTGGGTGGCCTATCACAAACAGTGATAGGGCGACCACCTCATTTGGTAGCATGGGGCCTTAACTGTCTGCTGTTTGCCCATGCAAGTCACTGTTCTGGTGAGGGCTTAGTCTTTGGAGAGGCCCCAGTGATCATGATTCCTGTTGTTATTTCTCTCCTCAAAACCTTGGCTCACTTTAGCTGAGTCAGACTTTCACCTAGATCATACATGGGCAACTGTCGGCCCCGGGGCCACATGCGGCCCCCACCTTCACTTAATGCGGCCTGCAGGTTAATATCAGAATAGTGACATATTATTGTTTTCAGCTGTTATGATTCCTAACATGCAAACATGACCCGCTTTAATTACTTCAGTCTATGGCTTCGTCCACACGTACACGGGTATTTTCATAAACGTAGATATTTCGTTTTCGTTTTTGAAAACCTCCGCGTCTACACGGCCCTGTTTAAAAAAATCTCTCTGTCCACACGACAACGGCTAAGTCAGTCACGACCCATGCAAAAACTCCGTTTACCGTGTCCACACGGGAACACATAGCCGGAGTTTTTAAAAATCTACACTGTGGCAGGAGTTTTCCAAAAGATGCGTTTACATGGAGCAAAAACGCGTTTGCGTGTGGACGAACCCCCCAAAACGCATATAAAAAGCTACGTTTATGAAAATACCCGTGTACGTGTGGACGAAGCCTATATTAGTAGCTTAATGACTAGTATTAACATTCTATTGTCTTTTTTTTTTTTTTATAACTTTGTGTTTATTGAGGATACTTCAAACAGTTACATTTATCAATTTTTCCAATGAAATAAAACAAAACAAATCATAGAACAGACATTTACAAGAACTTAGGCAAAAAAAACAAAACAAAAAAAAACAGAAAATATATTTACCTATTACCTTTTTAGACCTTTGTGGGGGTGCACATTAACCTCATTTTCTTACGTCATCACATCCCTTCCCTTAAGATTATGTATATTATCCATTTTTCCCATCTTTTTTCATAGAGATCTTCCCTTATTTTCAGTTTGAATGTCAATTTTTCGATGTCCTGAATATTGTCCACTATATTTCTCCACTGTGTATAGTCCGGTGCGTCAGTCTTGAGCCAGTTCCTGGTGATAGCCTTTTTCCCAGCCGCTAGGAGGGTTTTGGCTAGATAACAGTCTCCTGGATGTACAATTCCCTCCATATGACCCAAATACATTACAAGACAAGAATGGGGAATTTCATAGCCTAAAACCTCACATATTGTTGAGTGCAGAGTTTCCCAAAAAGGCTGGATTTTCGTACAGCTCCAGAAGACGTGTGTATGATTGGAGTCAGAGTTTCCGCAGTTTCTCCAGCATAGCTGTTGATTCTTAATTTGTTTGCTTTTAATCTGGGGTGTGATAAAATACCGGATTTGGTTCTTCCATATGAATTCCCTCCATCCCTTTGACTGCGTTGTTGTCTGATGCATTTCCCACATACCATACCATGCCTCCTCCGAAATCTCCTCACCCAATTCTTTTTCCCATTTACTCTTAACATATATTGTTGAGCATTTTTTGGATTCCATCAAGCATGAGTATACTTTAGATATAGTCCTGGGTACAACTTCACCATATGCCCGTATAAAGAGTTTTATTAAGGGATGGATTTCATCCTCGGCTGTTTTAATTTTCTTGTTATAATAGTCTCTTATTTGTAAGTATCTAAATAAATCCTGATTTGCCAAATTGTATGTGTTTTTTAATTCCTCAAAACTTATCATTTCATTTTTCTTAATCAACAGGCACATGGTTGTCACACCCAGTTCCGTCCACTGTCTAAACCTCAGGTCCAGTAGCCCTGGCTTAAATGCTCCATCGTATGCAACCCATTTCAACAGGCCCAGTTCCTTTCCCAGTTTCAATTGTTTTACAATGGAGTACCATGTATTTAAAGTGTAGCTTGTTATTGGGTCTAATTCTATCGCACTCCTTACCCCTGCCGGAACCTCCTTTTCTCCAATACAAGTTTGAATCGGGAATGCAAACCCAGGTGTCTCAATTTCCTTCCACCGAGCTGTGTAGTCTGCACTACACCAGTAAATAAGTGGGCGCATTTGTGCTGCATGGTAATATTCTCTTAAATTTGGGAGAGCCATCCCTCCTTTATCTTTGGGCAACTGTAATGTACTGAATCTTATTCTAGGTCTTTTTCCTTCCCAAATAAATCTTGATATAAGTTTGTCCCATTTCGTAAACTGAGTAAGTGGAACCGGCACAGGTAAGGACTGAAACAGATACAACAGGCGTGGCAAGATATTCATTTTTACCGCATCTATCCTATCACTAAGCCCCATCGGATAAGTAGTCCATCTTTCTATGTCTGTCTTTATATTATTGTTAATTTCCTCGTAGTTACTTTTGTATAATTTTGATAGATTTTTAGTGATATTTATGCCTAAATATTTAATTGTTTTTGCTCCCCAATTTAGGTCCATGTCCTTGAGTTTCTGGTCTGGTGTGCAGTTAAGCATGAGAATCTGAGTTTTGGTTTTGTTCAATTTATAGCCTGAGTATAAGCTGAACTGATCCAGGGTCTGTATAAGATGTTCAAATGAAGACACTGGATTTTTTAAATAGACCATTACATCATCGGCAAATAGGCTTATGACATGTTTTTGGTTATTAATTTCTATCCCCTGTATTGCTTCCTTCTGCCTAATCATCTGTGCCAGTGGCTCGATGAAAATCGCGAACAGCGAAGGTGAAAGATTACAACCCTGCCGACAACCTTGTTCTAATTCAAATCTATCTGTCAGTGAGCCATTTATTTTTATTCTGGCCGTAGGCTTGGTATAGATTGATTTAATACATTGAATCGCCTTTTCTTGAAACCCAAATTTCTCTAATGTTAGGAACAGGAACCTCCATGAAACCTTATCAAAAGCAGAAGCTGCATCCAGGCTAACCACTGCTGCTGGTGTCTTGTTTTTATTTATTTTGTGCATAATGTGTAGCGTTCTTCTAATGTTGTCTTGTGTTTGCCTGCCTGTTACAAAGCCAGTCTGATCTTCGTCTATCAACTCTGGTATAATTGACTGAAGCCTGTCAGACAGAATTGAAGTATGAATTTTATAATATATATAATCAACATTCAGCATCGAGATTGGTCTGTAATTCTGACAGTAATTCCTGTCCTTGTGAGGTTTCGATAAAAGGGTAATTACAGCTTCCTTCCAGGAGGGGGGAGTAGAGTCATTCTGTTTAACCCAATTGCAAGTGGAATGTAATAATGGAGCCAGTTCTTTGACAATTATTTTATAGAATTCACTAGGGAACCCATCTGTTCCAGGGGCCTTAGCTGCTTTAGCATTTCCAATGGCTTTGGTTATTTCATCTATAGTTATTTCCCTTGTCATTACCTTGTTTTGTTTTTTGCCAATGTTGGGTAAATCCAAACTATCTAGGAATGCTCTAGTATCATCTTCGCTGGAGGTGGGTGTTTGAGTGTACAATTCTTTATAGTAATCCTTAAATATATCTTCTATCTCTCTTGGTTTGTATTTTAATTGGTTTGATTTGGGGTCATATAATTTATGAACTGTTATATCTGCCTGTTGTTTCCTTAGGCGTCTTGCCAACAGCTTCGCCGCCTTAGGACCTGTTTCATAATAGTTTTGTTTTAAGTATCTTGTTTTCATCTCAACCTCCTGCTGTAACAGGTCTCCAATCTTTTTCCTCACCTCTGACATTTGTTTATGAATTCTATTCTCGGTCTTTGATTTATGTTTTTGTTCCAAAATGTTCAATTCCCCTACTAATTGTTTATATTTTGCTATTCTTTCCTTTTTTATTCCACTTGAAATTGCAATTAGTTTTCCCCTTAGGACAGATTTCAAACAATCCCATAAAATTGCTGGATTAGTTTCATCGTTAGTATTTTCAATTAAATAATTTTCGATATCTTTTTTGATTTGTTCTACTACTTGGGTATTATTTAGTAGCCCTGCGTTCAATCTCCATAACGTATTTCTCTTTCTGTCTGACAAACAAACCCTCAATACTGCACTGTGATCAGACACATCAGTTACTCCAATATAACAGTCTTGAATTAGTTCCCTGTTTTCTTTCTGCGTGTAGAAGTAATCTAATCTGCTATATACAGAATGGGTTTGTGAGTAGTGGCTATAGTCTCTCTGCAGGGGATGAAAGTCCCTCCAAACATCTATAAAACCCATTTCTTCCCATGTATGCTTCACTAATTTTGATATAGGTTTTTTACTTCTATTAAGGCTGGTTGTATCTAAGTTGTAGTCCATAATAACATTCTGGTCTCCCGCACACCAGAAAATTCCTTCTGCTTCCAGTGCTATAGTATCAAATAATAATTTGAAAAATTGCTTGTCGCTTTCCGGTGGTGCATATATATTTACCAGTGTTACTTTTGACTCATCAATCGTTCCTTTGACAATAATGTATCTTCCCTCCTTGTCTCTTATTTCTTTTTGAAATTCAAATTTAACTTGGTTGGAGATTAAAATTGCAACCCCCCTTTTACGTGTGTTAGTATGTGAACTATAATAAGCATGCTTATATCCAAATTTCTTCAATTTTTCATGCTCTGATCGTGACAGATGAGTTTCTTGCAAAAAATGTATCTGTGTCTTTTCTTTCCTAATTTTAGTCATCACTTTAGCTCTTTTGATTGGGTTTCCCAGACCATTCACATTCAAAGACATAAGTCTAATCTCTTGCTTCGTATTCATGTATGGTTATATAAAATTGGAATGTACAATTGGTTATAGCGTTTCCCCCCTAGGTTAATACTGCGGTCACATACAAAGGTAACAGTGATCAAACATGTAAAGTGCAAAAACATAAAATAGTATCCTTCAGTTATATCTTGAAATAAACACAAAAACAACAACAACAAAAACACCTTGGACTTCCAAAAGGAGATGTCAACCTCCCTCGCCTCCCGTTGACCTCCTTCCATTTTTGTGGGGGAAAACCCTACATTAAAGAGGGGCCCCCATCCAGTATCGATTACCCCAAAAGGAAAACCCATACTAGGTTGAAAAGCTGTTCCGCTTCCCTTCAAACCAACCAAAAATCTTTTAAATATATTTCCCAGTGACAGATATAATAACAAATTATTTAAACAAATTCCAATCCCAAATACCTCCTTTTTGCTCGATTGCCTGTGCACCCACGCTTCTTATAAATGAGTCATCCCCCATCCCCCCCCCCCCCCCCCCCCCCCTTTCCACTTATATCTACACACACACACACACACACACACACACACACACACACCCTCCCACCCACCCACACACACACATCCCCCCTCTCCCTCTTAACGTTTCTCCTTCTGGCTTCAAGTTCTCTCTCTCCTCTCCCCCCCTTCTGTTTCTCCTCTCCATACATTCCTCAAATTCTTCCCCTCAGCTGTCCCCCTGCTCCAAGCACCCACTTGCACACGCCCACACACACACACACACACACACACACACACACACACACACACACCCACCCCCCGTCCCCATGCACACATCTAAACAGGGAATGTACATGTTTAACACCCTTTGTTAACACTAAATAACCCCATTTGTCCCCCTTTTTCATTAATTAAACTCACGTCATTGGATTACTTGTCTGATAGAAAGTGAGTTAACATATTTCTGCAGCCTTCCTCTTGCGCGCCGGCCCGTCTCCGTGACTCGATTCCTTCTTCTATCAACTCTTATCCAAGAGGCGAGTTTGGCCGCTTGTAGATTTTCAATAAGAGTGGTTCTTCTTTCCTCTCCCGCATCTCCGCCGCCTCCGCCTCCATCCGTCTCGTCCTCGCCGCCGCTCCCCTCGCCGCTCTCCACGCCGTTCACCACGCCGCTCTCCACGCCGTTCACCACGCCGTTCTCCACGCCGCTCGCCGCGCCGTTCTCCACGCCGCTCGCCGCGCCGTCCCCCACTCCGTCCTCTGCGTCCTGGTTCCCCACTCCTCTCTTACGCATGTCCTTGGCTGCATCCTCGGCGTTGTAATAGATAACTTTCCCAGTGTCCCAGTGGATATGCAGCTTGTCGAAGGGTGTATTGAAGCCAATACCCTTTTCTTTTAATGTACTCTTAATTTTTGCAAAGGATTTTCTTATTTGCATAACCCTGTCAGAGTAGTCATGGTCAAAGTAGATTCTTGTTTCGCCAAATTTCACTACTTTCTTTCCCCAAGCTGTTTTCAGAACCTTCTCCTTCACATCGAATTGCTGGAAGTTGATGATTATTGATCTCGGTGGCTTATCTGGGCTACGTTTCGGTGCCAACGCCCGGTGGGCGCGCTGTATTGACAAATCAACGTCAATTGCAACTCCTGTTTTAGCCATTCGGCCATGAATTGTGCCATCGATTCACTTCCCGATTCAGCTTCTTCTGCCATATCATAAATTCTCATATTATTTCGTCTTTGTCTACTTTCTAAATCGTCTATTTTAATTATCATCTTATTTCTTTTTTCCAGCAACTCCTGTAGTGTTTGGTTTACTGCTGTGCTCCACAGTTCCACTTCTTCTGTGCGTTCCAACGCGGCCTCCATTGTAGTCTTCTGCTCGTCCATTACCGTGTTAACTTGGGTGAATTTCTTATTAATGTCCTCGCTGAATCCAGACAGTTTACTGTCCATTTGGGCTGTAATTTCTTCTTTGAATGATCTCAGGTCATCCTTCATTTCTTTCCGAAGGGCCGATATCTGATTGCTGATCCCATCCAAACTTGTCTGAAGCGATTCCATGTTTTGTTTGTTAGCTTCGGGCGCTAACGCGCACTTCTCTCCGTCTCTTTTCTGGTCTCTTTCTTTTTTCTTTCTATCCTGGTTTCTCGTACTTTGTCTTGCGCTCATTTCCCATCAGTTTATACTCTTATAGTCCTGTTTTCTAGTTTGTAGCGCGGTTTTAAATAAGTTGGTGAACGGGAGCTCTCAGCTTTACGCGACCGTCCTGTTCGCCGCCATTACCGGAAGTTCCTCTATTGTCTTTTTTATGTCCAATGTATTTAAGTTCATAAAGTTAACATAAGTATAAATGCATTTGAAATAAAAAATAAAAAAATCCAATTACAAAATGGCAAAAAAAAAATCTGGATTCCAATTCAAAAATAGCAAAAATAGCAGATCTACAAGCTCAAAACGCGTCGCACTGCGACGCGTTTTGAGCTTGTAGATCGGCTATTTTTGCTACGTTTGTGTGACATAGAATGGCCCGACAGTTATATGCAATGTGTCCCTCTGGAGTGAGTGTGGAAATATAGTGGCCCTCTGCATCATCAAAGTTGCATCACCCCTGACCTAGACGCTTTGTTGAAATGTTTTAATATTAGTTCAGTAATAGCTGTTACGTAAACTTGAAAATATAGAAAACTTTAATACGTTTTGAAATATTTAACTAACAACATGCGAGGTTGAGATGGTTTGGAACGTGTCAAAAGGAGGGATGAGGGGTTCATTGGCAGAAGGATGCTGAAGATGCAACTGCCAGGTAAGAGGAGAGGAGAAGAGGAAGGTCAATGGGATTTAGCCGAAAGAATATTTAACTTTTAAAAACTTTAATTCTAGGCGATGACGTTCATACACACCAACTTTCTCTCTAGTTTCTCTCAAACTTGAAACTTGTTCATCGTCATCAGGAATATCAGAGGGACTATTGAAACTTTTGTTTTAAAAGTTTGATACTTTTTGAAACATTTAGCTCCACAGTTCCACTTCTTCTGTGCGTTCCAACGCGGCCTCCATTGTAGTCTTCTGCTCGTCCATTACCGTGTTAACTTGGGTGAATTTCTTATTAATGTCCTCGCTGAATCCAGACAGTTTACTGTCCATTTGGGCTGTAATTTCTTCTTTGAATGATCTCAGGTCATCCTTCATTTCTTTCCGAAGGGCCGATATCTGATTGCTGATCCCATCCAAACTTGTCTGAAGCGATTCCATGTTTTGTTTGTTAGCTTCGGGCGCTAACGCGCACTTCTCTCCGTCTCTTTTCTGGTCTCTTTCTTTTTTCTTTCTATCCTGGTTTCTCGTACTTTGTCTTGCGCTCATTTCCCATCAGTTTATACTCTTATAGTCCTGTTTTCTAGTTTGTAGCGCGGTTTTAAATAAGTTGGTGAACGGGAGCTCTCAGCTTTACGCGACCGTCCTGTTCGCCGCCATTACCGGAAGTTCCTCTATTGTCTTTTTTATGTCCAATGTATTTAAGTTCATAAAGTTAACATAAGTATAAATGCATTTGAAATAAAAAATAAAAAAATCCAATTACAAAATGGCAAAAAAAAAATCTGGATTCCAATTCAAAAATAGCAAAAATAGCAGATCTACAAGCTCAAAACGCGTCGCACTGCGACGCGTTTTGAGCTTGTAGATCGGCTATTTTTGCTACGTTTGTGTGACATAGAATGGCCCGACAGTTATATGCAATGTGTCCCTCTGGAGTGAGTGTGGAAATATAGTGGCCCTCTGCATCATCAAAGTTGCATCACCCCTGACCTAGACGCTTTGTTGAAATGTTTTAATATTAGTTCAGTAATAGCTGTTACGTAAACTTGAAAATATAGAAAACTTTAATACGTTTTGAAATATTTAACTAACAACATGCGAGGTTGAGATGGTTTGGAACGTGTCAAAAGGAGGGATGAGGGGTTCATTGGCAGAAGGATGCTGAAGATGCAACTGCCAGGTAAGAGGAGAGGAGAAGAGGAAGGTCAATGGGATTTAGCCGAAAGAATATTTAACTTTTAAAAACTTTAATTCTAGGCGATGACGTTCATACACACCAACTTTCTCTCTAGTTTCTCTCAAACTTGAAACTTGTTCATCGTCATCAGGAATATCAGAGGGACTATTGAAACTTTTGTTTTAAAAGTTTGATACTTTTTGAAACATTTAACTTGTGAAAAGTGTCTATAAAGAAAGTGTTTTATTCCGGAAGTCCATGGATGACGCCACAGCGAGTGCCACGCCGCACGTCGTTTATTTTTATAATGGCTTTTTTTTCAGGCCAAGGACCCCCTAGCTGAAAGAGAGATGAAGCAGGGACCCCCCTCCTCTATATTGTATAAAATTGTGTTTCAGGTTAAGTTTTTTTACTTAGTCTGCTCTTTTTTCCCCTCTATACACCTATAGCCTCTTTGCCAAAAAAATAGCCGATCTACAAGCTCACAACGCCTCGCAGCGCGAGGCGTTGAGAGCTTGTAGATCTGCTATTTTTGGCTAAAGTTCTCCTCCGAAAACGGATGCTAGGCAAGGTGAAAAAAAAAATCCTATCACACAAAGTTTTGGCGGACCCCCTGTAGTAGCTCTGAGGACCCCCTTGTTGAAGACCCCTGGCTTAAACCATGCCCAAATATGGAGACGACAGACGTCATAATATAGCAGTGGTTCTCAAACGTCTTCATGTCAAGGAGTTCAGTAATAATCATCATTTGGATGGTGGATGGCTGCATTGGGGGCTCTGCCTTTTGCAGTCAAACACCATTCACCTTTTAACTGTAATTCAATAGAATCAGAAGTGCTATAGACGAGCCGATATAGTTTACATTTATTTCAAAGGGTTAACGCATGGCTACATTTGCTGAATAGCAGAATATGACATAATCACTGTGGGCTTTAAACTGCACAGCCCAGTATAGGCCTATATTGGATTTGTATTGTATTTCACATAATAATAAGTGCAGCTGTTCCGCTCAGGGGTAAATAAATACCAGGGCCAAATATAGTGCTATTAGAAAGCATCCCATATGGTGCTATGAATGCTCTCCATGCGCTATGATGAGGCCACATATATACACTAGCCTACATACAGGACATCTGTGTATTGATCTGTATAAAACATATCCAAATAGGCCTACAAACGGAATATATATCTATATCTATATCTATATATATATATATATATATATATATATATATATATATATATATATATATATATATATATATATATATATATATATATATAAAATATTTTTATATATTTTTTTGTGTGACTTATTGTGATGTATAATCAGTGGTGGAAAAAGCAAATGTTTTACTTTAAGTAAAAGTATCAAGACAGCAATGTAGAAGTAGCCTACTCTGTTACAAGTAAAAGTCCGGAATTCAAAATTGACTTAAGTAAAAAAAAGTACAAAAGCATTGGTATCCAAATGTACTTAAACATGTTGGCAAAGGAAAAGAACACATAATAACAATAAAAGGACTTGTATTAATTAGACCAAATGATTGTCCAGCAGCTGTATCATGTCTAATCATTATCGAGAGAGAGAGAGAGAGAGAGAGAGAGAGAGAAACACACACACACACACACACACACACACACACACACACACACACACACACACACACACACACACACACACACACACAGAGAGTGAGATGAGAAACCCCTCCATGTAACTTCAGAAGTCTTTCATATCTTCATGTCATTCAGGTTTGTGTTGTCAGGTTGTTGGTTGGTTTGAGAGACTATAGCTTGGACGTAGGCCTACGGCACTTTACGGGTTAGGTGTAGCCCTGAAACATGACTGTCAACAGTCATGGCGCAACTTGTTCCTGGTTTTGAAAATGTCTCCATTTACAACCCGTACATCTACATACACGTTCACATTTCAAACATAAAGCTCTGACCCCGAAGCCATGGATGTAACAAGTTAAAACGCAACGGGTTTAAGTACCTGTCTCTTCAGTATTGTTCAATAAAAAGCATTTTAATCTGATCGGTGGCCATTTTCTCAATGTCCTTCATGCTTTCAACTACGTGACCCTATCGGTTGGAAGGTGTACTGCACGCTGATACATTATAACTCTACAAGTAAATGGCCGTCGATCGGATTAAAATGATTTGTATTGAACAATACGGAATATACGGGTACATAAACCCAAGCGTTTCAATTTATTACATCCATAGCCGTGGGGTCAACACTTTATATTTGAAATATGAACGTTTATGTAGATGTACGGGTTGTAAATGGAGAAAATTCCAAACCCAGGAACAAGTTGCGCCATGACGCTTGTGACAGAGTGTCATGTGAACATGGCTAGGGTTATGTGTTGCAACTGAGCTGATGACTTTGTTCAGATTGGTTTGACAGCATTATAACGTATTTAGTGTTTAAATGAAATGAGTTATTTGTTTGTTTATCAATGATCTTTGTTAGTAATAGGTTGGATCCATGATAATGTGTCTGTAGCCTATTTTCAAAACAAAAACAAAAACATTCCTATATCCCACTAAACGTGTGGCAGTGGTGGAAAAAAGTACTCAAATGTTTTACTTAAGTAAAAGTATCAATACTGGAATGTAGAAGAAGTACTCTACTGTTACAAGTAAAAGTCCGGAATTCAAAATTGTACTTAAGTAACAGTACTTAGTTACTTTACACCACTGTGTGTGGCGGCCGCCCCCCTGTAGCACTGAGGACCCCCTAGGGGTCCCGGACCCCCTGTTGGCTGAAGAGCCATCATGAATAATTATAATATGTGGCTCAATGCATGCAGGGTGGTCGTCTAGCAGCAGGGGGCGGGGCTTGGCTTTATAGTGAAGGGGAGGTGACATGGTGAGGGTTGCCAGGTCTGCTTATTGTAAGTGACTTTGGGCTTGTTTTTCTGTAAAGTTGCTTGTTAGTTTTTTTAAGCTTGTTTCTAAAGTGTAGCTGCTTATTTGGTCTTGCTTCCAAATGTTTTGATAATTGTTAAAACCAGTAGGTTCTTCTCAAACATCTCCATGTCAAGGACCCCCCCCCCCTAATTTATGTGTATTTGTCCACGGACCCCCCCATACCAGATTTGTTAAAATGTTGTTGTTTTTTTAAGAAGGGGGAAAGAAATCCACATTTTGCCCTTTTTTCTCCTCAATATTGTTTTTGGGGGAAATAGCAGATCTACAAGCTCACAACGTGTCGCCTTGTGAGCTTGTAGATCTGCTATTATCAAATAGCCGGCGTATATACAGTAGGGTTTAAAGTTCTCATCTGTGGGCTAGTCGCTTCTTTTGGGCTTGTTTTCATAGACCTGGTTGCTTATGTCTTCTCGCCAAACCTGGCAACACTGGTCATGGTTGAGTGTTGTAGAGAGAGAGAGAGATTATCCTCACTGGTCCTTAACCTCTGAAAGGATGCTGATGTGAGTGTGTGTGTGTGTGAGAGTGACACACAGTAGCGCTATCGTCTCAGCTCAGTCACAAGTCAACACAAGTCACCGGATCGGTGGGGAAAAAACAGATCTTTTCTGAGCCTCTGGAACCTGGAGTCAGGTAAGACAAACATTATTCTATATTAAATCCTCCTCAGTGTTCATTTAACTCTGACACTCTCTGAGTTATAAATGGAACTCAATTAAATTAGATGCTCAATTCAAAGGAGCTTTATTGGCATGAGAAAACATAGGTTTACATTGTCAAAGCAAGTTTCAAAACATAATAAAAAACAATTTGAGAAAATAAATATTATGTACAGTTGTAGGGGATACAAACAGAGATATATGTCACTTTGCATTGTTATACATGTTGGCAAAGGGTATAACCCCTTTTTAAACAAACAGCAGCAATCTTCTGCAAGATGCAGTCACTTTGTTTTGGGACAATTATCAGCCTTGTCATTTTAAGATTTATTTGGGCTATTCAAAAATATGTTTTGAAAAATCGTCAAAATGTGTGCCATTCTTTGAGTATATATATTTTTTTTTTGTTTACATTTTTAACTCTGTTACAACTTCTGGGGGGTCCCTGGAACAACATATTTTGAGATGGGGGTCCACGGCCCAATACATATCATTTTTGAGAACCACTGATATTATAGCAACATACATTTTTTTCAAAAAACTGTTAGGATTTAGAAGATATTTGTAGAAACCCCCCAGAAGCAAATCTTTGAGTTAAAATGTTCGCTTTGAAAAAAATATATATATATATTTTATAGATTTGCACACATTTTCCACGATTTTTTCAAAGAAAATTGCAGATCTACAAGCTCATAGCGCGGCACTCTATAGTCTATTCTGAACATATTTAGAGGCTATATTATCATCGGCATTGAAATGCTGTGTATTCGTCTTTGTTTAGTTTTTGTATTATACGCTATAGTTGATGTCTGCCTAGTGACAGCTATGGAACAAAACCGTTGGTCGACTTTCATGTCTATCTTTCTTTCTTTCTTTCTTTCTGTCTATCTTTCTTTCTTTCATTCTCTTTGTTTTTACAATAGCTTGTAGGCTTTAACTGATTAATGTTAAGCATAGGTGTAGAGGGGAAAAAAAAAGATTCAGACCAAGTACGGAGCCAAAAGGTCAAGTTTACAAAGTATTGAGGGTTTAAGTGATTAAATGTCTGAAAACACACATTAACATGAATCCAATATGTAGTTGGGGGGGGGGGGGGTCCCTGGTTGGTCTCTCTCTCAGCTAGGGGGTCCTTGACCAGTAAAAGCGTTGAAGGATTGTATCTGTGTAGTGTTTGGTCCCCTGCTGTGTCTCTGCTCTCAGCGGTGGTGCAAAAAGTACTCACATTTTTTTACTTAAGTAAAAGTATCAATACTGGCATGTAGTATTGGAATAAAATGTGCTTAAAGTACCAAAAGTAGAAAGTATACTCATTGTGCACAATGTCCCATTTCACGTTTCAAGTTTTCAGATGTATATATATATCCTTTGAAAATAGCAGATCTACAAGCTCACGCATTGTGAGCTTGTAGATCTGCTATTTTCAAATGGTCGAAATGTATACAGGGCTGAAGTGGTTAATGTATGTTTTGTAATAATAATCTAAATCTACAAAGTAACTAGTAATTAAAGTTTTCAAATAAATGTAGTGGAGTAAAAGTATAATATTTGCCTCTGAGATGTAGTGGAGTAGAAGTAAAAAAGTACCGAACATTGGAAATACTCCAGTAAAGTAAAAAAAAAAACGACCTCAGAATTGTACTTTAAGTACAGTACTTGAGTAAATGTACTTAGTTACTTTGCAGCACCGTGCCTCGGGGCATGGCCGGGCGGAGCAGGCCAGATGTAATACACAGTGACAGCATTCAGTGGAGGAATAGGTCACCATGGTGGAGAGACACTCATATACTGCTGGAGAGAGAGAGAGAGAGAGAGAGACAGACAACACTTTACAAATCCTCAGTGTTTAAAGGGATAGTTCACCCCAAAAAACATTTTTTTTCCACTGGATTAGTCACCTCATGGAGACTTGAATTCATGGATATGTTTTTTTAATGTTGTCTCATTCCTATTTGACAATAATTTGATGACCGTCAGCGGTTCCGGTAGGAGACACAACGACTCGTTGTGACTCCTACCGGAACCGCTGCCTACCTGGTCCGCTGGTCATCAAATTATTGTCTTAGGAATGAGACAATTTTTTTTTAAAATATCCATGAATTCAAGTCTCCATGAGGTGACTAATCCATTGAAATATTTTTTTTTTTTTTTGGGTGAAGTGTCCCTTTAAAGGGTTAAACTGATAGAGTGTGGTACAAATGTGACCATTGTGACATTACATTACATTACATTACATTACATTACATTATATACACATTCACAACCATAAAGGTTAATGTTTGGTTCTGAACTTTTACTAATCGGATCATGTGTCCATCATTTAGCAGAGTTACACATGGATTAAATTAACACTGTGTGTGTGTGTGTGTGTGTGTGTGTGTGTGTGTGTGTGTGTGTGTGTGTGTGTGTGTGTGTGTGCGTGTGTGTGTGTGTGTGTTACAGTGTGTGTGTGTGTGTGTGTGTGTGTGTGTGTGTGTGTGTGTGTGTGTGTGTGTGTGTGTGTGTGTGTGTGTGTGTTACAGTGTGTGTGTGTATGTGGGAGGCATACAGAGTGTTTAATTTCCCGTCCTGGCCTTTGATGAGCCCTTCAATCACCATCAGCCTTTGAAAGCGTCACTTATTGACCACGGCTACTTTCCCATGCCCCCTGCTCACCCCCCCCTCACCCCCCCCCCCCCTCCCCCTGTCACCCTTATGGTCAATAGCTGCTTAGCGCATACCTGGAGGTAGGAGGAAGGGTGTTAACGGTGTTAACGTTCATGCTGAGCGCTGTAGATTGGGTGCTGCAGAGGCACAGCGTGTCATGAAGGGAGAGACTCAACATCTTCATTCTTGCTGAATTCAGAGAAGAAAAAAAAAGATCTGCTATACTCACTCACTCGCTCAGTCAGTCAGTCAGGCCTTTTCCCTTAACCCATTGAGACCTGAAGCCCATTCTCAGAGTCTCCTAAATCTCAACGGTTTTCTGAAAAACCTATGTTTCTATATCAGCGGTGCTCAATCTTTTTCACGTCAAGGACCCCCAAAATTATATGTATTTGGCCGCGGACCCCCATCAAAATATTTTTGTTCCAGGGACCCCCAGAAGCAAAGATTTGAGTTAAAAATGTTCGCTTTAAAAATATATATATATATTCAAAGATTTGCACACATTTTCAAGATTTTTCAAAAGTAGCAGATCTACAAGCTCGTAGCGCGGCCGCGCTATGAGCTTGTAGATCTGCTATTTTTGAATAGCCCAAAGTGTAAAATAATGCTTTTTAGCTCAAATCTAAAAATGACACAGTTCCAGGTCTTGATGGAGAGACAGTTCACCCCCAAAATGACTTATTTTCTATCCATTAGTGATTAATTGACTGAATACTTTATTTAGAAGGTTGCAGAGGGAAAAAAAGCACATGGAAGTACAGTTTACAACACAAGGTCAGCTAAATGGGATTGAAAAGCCCAGGAAAGCTGCATTGGCTTGTTTCAAATGGGGGTAGAGTGAACTGGAAACCGCAAGGTTCCCAATTCAATCCCTGGCTGGGGGGCTCCCCCTAAGTGTCCTTGAGCAAGACCCTGAACCCCTAATCGCTCCTGATGAGCAGGTTGGTGCCTTGCATGGTGTCCTCCATCGTTGTGTGAATGTGTGTGTGTGTGTGTGTGTGTGTGTGTGTGTGTGTGTGTGTGTGTGTGTGTGTGTGTGTGTGTGTGTGTGTGTGTGTGTGTGTGTGTGTGTGTGTGTGTGTGTGTGTGTGTGTGTGTGTGTGTGAATGTAATGCGCAATCTATGTAGCGCTTTGGATAAAAGCGCTATATAAATGCACCCTTTTATATGTACAGTAAACCAGGGGTCTTCAACAGGGGATCCGGGACCCCTAGGGGGTCCTCAGAGTTACTACAGGGGGTCCGCCAAATCTTTGTGAGATATGATGTGTTTTTACCGTAACCACTTGAACCCTAGCATCCCTTTTCTGAGGAGAACTTTAGCCAAAAATAGCCGATCTACAAGCAACGCCTCGCGCTGCGAGGCGTTGTGAGCTTGTAGATCGGCTATTTTTGGCAAAGAGGTGTTTGGTGTGTAGAGGTACAAAAAGAGCTGACCAAGTTCAACAAAAAAAGTTGAATCTGAAACACAATTTTATACGATATAGAGGGGGTCCCTGCTTCATCTCTCTCAGCTAGGGGGTCCTTGGGCTGAAAACGTTGAAGACCCCTGCAGTAAACAGTTGGAGGCGGGGGGGGGGCTAGGTTATGACTTTGACAGGGGCCGGTTTGGAATAGCAGCCTCCTGAAGGTGTTTGTTTTAGGGCAGTTTTGAAGGAGAGTAGGGTTCTACACTCCTTCACTACTGTTGGTAGGGCGTTCCACATTTGTGTTGCGTGGCAGGAGAACGAGTTCAACCCCTTGTTTGGGCCAAATCTGTCACCTCATGGAGACTTGATTTGATATGTTTTAGTTTTTTTTGGTCTCATTCCTAAGCCAATAATGTGATGACCGGCAGCGGCTCCGGTATTAGGATACACTGGAACAAAAATATTTTTGATTCTACAAATGTCTTCTAAATCCTAACAGTTTTTTCTGTGTCATTTCAGTGGTGCTCAAACTTTTTCATGTCAAGGACCCCCAAAATGATATGTATTTGGCCTCCGACCCCCATCAAAATATGTTGTTCCAGGGACCCCCACAGAAGCAAAGATTTGAGTTAAAAATGTTCGCTTTAAAAAAAAATAACAATATAATTATATTCAAAGATTTGCACACATTTTCACGATTTTTCAAAATAGCAGATCTACAAGCTCATAGCGCGGCTCTCGGTGCCGCGCAATGAGCTTGTATATCTGCTGTTTTTTGAATAGCCAAAGAAATCTTAATAAATGACACAGATGCGTTCCCGGTCTTAATAACAGCAGGCAGCGAGGCGTTAATTATCCACTTAGTTTATTGTACTGCAGTTGATTAACTGACTTGCATTTAGATTTAGATCTGATAGACCTCCTCCCTCTCTGTCCTGTAAACAGAGGTGTTATTGTTGACCGCTCCTGATTTATGGCAGTGTGTGTGTGTGTGTGTGTGTGTGTGTGTGTGTGTGTGTGTGTGTGTGTGTGTGTGTGTGTGTGTGTGTGTGTGTGTGTGTGTGTGTGTGTGTGTGTGTGTGTGTGTGTGTGTGTGTGTGTGTGAACCACCGTGCAGACGCACCGCGGACAGCCAGTCTGTCACCATGGTGATTGATTAGACACGCCACATGTTTAGGGTGCTGCTCACTGTGTGTGTGTGTGTATGTGTGTGTGTGTGTGTGTGTGTGTGTGTGTGTGTGTGTGTGTGTGTGTGTGTGTGTGTGTGTGTGTGTGTGTGTGTGTGTGTGTGTGTGTGTGTGTGTGTGTGTGTGTGTGTGTGTGTGTGTGTGTGTGAATCCTTGCTTGATTGATGGATTTAGGTCTAAATAAGTCTAGCGGAATTGAAACTCAAAAGATCAGCAAAACCACACGACTCAATATTAAATGCTAATAGAAGGATGTATTCACAGCGCTGTAACAGTCATACATCCTACACCAGCAAAGCACACAGATAGACTGACTCGCTCTTCACTGAATGTCAGGTTTTTTGAGAGAAGAGAGAGAGAGAGAGAGAGAGAGAGAGAGAGAGAGAGAGAGAGAGAGAGAGAGAGAGAGAGAGAGAGAGAGAGAGAGAGAGAGAGAGAGAGAGAGAGAGAGAGAGAGAGAGAGAGAGAGAGAGAGAGAGAGAGAGAGAGAGACCATATGGCCTTGTGTGTGTACTCTCTTAATGAAGCTGCTGTAGGTACAGTAAAGCTTTCCCCACAATAACAGAGTACAGAAAATACACTAGCGCAGAGCCCTGAGGGACTCCTCCTCTCAACCATATAGGGTTTAAGTGGTTCTAATGTCTCTCTCTCTCTCTCTCTCTCTCTCTCTCTCTCTCTCTCTCTCCTCTCTCTCTCTCTCTCTCTCTCTCTCTCTCTCTCTCTCTCTCTCTCTCTCTCTCTCTCTCTCTCTCTCTCTCTCTCTCTCTCTCTCTCTCTCTCTCTCTCTGTGTGTGTGTGTGTATCACCTACTGTATACATACATGTACAGTATATCCCATTGAGACCTGAAGCCGATTCTACACGTCTCCTAAATATCAACAGTTTTCTGAAAAACTTATGTTTCAGTGGTGCTCAATCTTTTTCATGTCAAGGACCCCCAAAATGATATGTATTTGGCCCCCGACCCCCATCAAAATATGTTGTTCCAGGGACCCCCCCAGAAGCAAAGATTTGAGTTAAAAATGTTCTCTTTAAAAATATATATGTATTCAAAGATTTGCACACATTTTCACGATTTTTCAAAATAGCAGATCTACCAGCTCGTAGCGCGGCACTCCGGTGCCGCGCTATGAGCTTGTAGATCTGCTATTTTTTAATAGCCCAAAGTTTAAAATAATGCCTTTTAGCTCAATCTAAAAACGACACAGTTCCAGGTCTTAATGGGATATACATACCGTACATACTGTAGACCAGGGGGGTCTGCAATAACGTTTTCCAGCCCAAGGACCCCTTAGCTGAGAGAGAGATGAACCCCCTACATATTGTTTAAAACTGTGTTGCAGATTAAACTGGTTCATAGGTTTCACAGATATCTTCATAGACTTGTTTGACCGCAACTATCATCATAGTGTTGATGTGTGTGAATGTTTTCTCATTAGTTATGATTCATCAGATACAGCCATTTAACCACTTAATCCCTCAATTAGTAGTAAACTTCACCTCTGGCTCTGTACTTGGTCTGCTCTTCTTTCCCTCTATACGCCAAAACCAAAAAAATATCCATGAATGCAAGTGTCCATGGGGTGAGTCATTTTGGGGGTGAACTATCCCTTTAAGTCAGTACTAATAGTCTCAAGGAGCTGAAATGCCTTGCTTTGCTTTTTACTGTTTGTTTGCAGCTTTTTCTCTGACAGGTTCTCTGTCTCAGCACACTGAGGAGGGGGGAGTGGGGGGGGGGGGGGGGGGTGAGGTGCACACATCAGTGTTTATAGACCACTGCTTCCCAAACAGTGGGTCGGGACCTGAGTTTGGGTCACAGGCTTGTTTTTTATGGGTCGTCAGAAAATATCCCATTTATTTTTGGTTTCCTACAATTTTGTTTTAAATTATTTATTTATTATTATTTGTATTCAGAATTTTTAATATAGTGTCCAAGTGTCCCTGTGTCACAATGGACTACAGGTTCAAAATCTTGAGTATCAAAGTATCAAGTGCATACGTGTGTGTGTGTGTGTGTGTGTGTGTGTGTGTGTGTGTGTGTGTGTGTGTGTGTGTGTGTGTGTGTGTGTGTGTGTGTGTGTGTGTGTGTGTGTGTGTGTGTGTGTGTGTGTGTGTGTGTGTGTGTGTGTGTGTGTGTGTGTGTGTGTGTGTGTGTGCGTGCGTGCGTGCGTGCGTGCGTGCGTGCGTGCGTGCGTCTGTTTATCCAGATCAAATCCTACAAATCCACCTTCTAGGTTCCACATGTCTTGTGCACATCACTGCCAGCATGTTATCTTCTTAGAACCTCCACAAATATTTTTAACATGTTATTATATATCATTTTTAGCGGTGCCAACCGCTCTATATCTGACTTTGTCTGTGTGTCCGGGTGTCCGTGTGTCTGTCCGGGTGTGTGTCTGTCCCATAAACAAATATTGATGACAACATCAATACGGGGCTCATCAAAGGCACCGCTTCCTTCACACAGGGTGTGATTTTTAATATTTGTCTCCGCCAGGAGACTATGTTTTCACTTTCCGTCCCCCCCCCCCATCGGCCAAGCTAACATTGGTCAAGCCTCACGTGACACGTGACAATACGCTGAAAGAGTGTGCTCTGATTGGCTAGTGAGACGCATGACGTATAGCGGCCTTTAAATAGATGAGCACTTTGAAAGAGTCTTGGTCTCTTTCAAAGTGAGGTAAGACAGGAATAATCACGAAATGGCTGAGAAATGGCGGAGCAATACATTATGTAGACACACTGGTGTCATCACAATACGTAATATAAATAGCTTAGACAGGATTAATCAATATTTGCTGGCGGAGACTTGTGCTCCGAGGAGCACATTTTCTAGTCATTGTCTTCGCCAGGCCAAAGGCATGGCAGTCCGCGTCCGTCCGTCCGTCCGTCCGTCCGTCCGTGGACAGCTAATCCCCGTTGTCTTGTGTTGTAATGGAGGTCAGAGGTGTTGTTCGGATCGGCGCTGACAATAAAACGCGCCCAAACTTTGCAAAACCGATGTCATCGTCGTGACGTCATCGATACGTCATCATTGACACAGACGTTACAAATATATCACGCGTTGGCCTTTCCTTTTACCCTAGAACCCTGAGAGCAGGAAGTTAACGTTAGAGTCAGAAGAGCAGAACCGTATAGGAGGTGCTCCCGGGGGGGCCGGGACCCCTGGACGAGGAGGAGGAGGAGTGGCCCCAGCCCACCGCGGCCCTCGAAGCCGCCGAGGAGGAGGATGAGAAGGAGGGGAAGAAGGAGGATTTTGAGGGGTCTGATGACGACATGGGCTTCGGTCTCTTCGACTAGAAGTGTTTTAGTAATAATAAAACGTCCAATAAAAAACATTGAAATAAAGGAAAATACAACGAAGTCGCATCCAAATGGGTGTGACTCTGAGAGTAGGCTGGCCTATTGCACGTCTGATATCTGGTCTAGAGGGGCGGGTTCAAAATCTCCGGAGAGAGAATCCGTGGACTCCCATTGGTTCGCCGATCTGTGCGATCCCCACCCTGGTCCGCGCCCCCTCCTCCTCCCCCAATGTGCAGCATTGAGCGGTGTAACCGCCCCCTATAAGTGAGGTTTGGACACTGACCAATCCTGCACCGTGATTGGCCAATAGTCTACAACGCAGTCTACAACCCCTAACCCTTCCACAGTCAATGCAAATCTATACTTTAGCAAAGTCAGCCAATCACATTACAGCTAGTGTCATCACCACTAGCTGTAATGTGATTGGCTGACTTTGCAAATTCAGGACTGTGATTGGCTAGCGAAACACATGACACATGTGAAGCCCTATGAATAGCAGTATGGACTATGGAAAAAAACACTTTTATGTTTTTTTTTAAGTGAATCACTTCCATCACTGTGATGACCACTGTGACCACACCGCCCACTTCACACTGGGTGTGATTTTTAGCGGCGCTAGCCGCTCTATACCTTTAGGTATAGAGCGGATCCTGCTCTATACCTGACTTTGTCCGTGTTCACCGTCAACGCTCTGATTGGTCAGGTCCGTCAACGTTCTGATTGGTCAGGTCCGTCAACGTTCTGATTGGTCAGGTCCGTCAACGTTCTGATTGGTCAGGTCCGTCAACAAAGTGATTGGTCAAGCTTCACATGACATGTGGCTATAAACACATTATAAACACATATCGATGACAAAATGTATCAAAGGCGCCGCTACGTTAGGCGTTACTTTTACACAGTAGGCTGACAGTAAATGGAGAGAGAGATGAGTGACACACATCACAGGTCGTCGGGATCGGGACTCAAACCCGCGACGCGCTGTCAGGCTACATTGAGCTTACATTGAGGCCATCACAATCATTTTGACCACTTTATTAATTTATGTCAAAAATAACAAATCCTCTCTTCTGGGGTCCCTGGCACAAAACATTTTCAGACGGGGGTCCATGGCCAAATATATAATATATCCATTTGATCTGGGGGTCCTTGATGACATGAGAATGAGATCAGAGTGTCATGTCTCTGCAGATTGATCTATATACTGCTCTGTTTCCCAAACAGTGGGTCGGGAGTCTCGTGCCCATCTTTGTGTCGCGGCCCAATATGGGCGTAGGAGCCAAATGTGCACTAGGCAAGGGATAATGCATGGGGAGGTACTAGTCATTATTGAAATTTAAAGCCCGACAGGGCGATTAACCACCGAGGCGCAGCCGAGGTGGTTAATCGCCCTGAAGGGCTTTAAATTTCAATAATGACTACCTCCCCATGCATTATCCCGCTTATCACACGGCTACTTAATAAATACATAAATACATTTACCCAAAAGTAACAACAAAACGAAGTATTTCCTTGCTTACGGCAATGAAAGTATTCCATAAGTATTGGGCTGGGCGGACAAGTTCGCCTCGCAAAAACAAATGACGAAATGGAAAAAAACTCGCCCCAAAACACACTCGCCCCCCATTCTATTTACTGCCGATTTGCCTGTAATACCGCCGGATTTGCCCCGGGGCGACTGTGTTTTGGGGCGAGCGTTTTGGTATTCCCCCGTTGTTGCGCCACGATAAACAAGGAAGTGTAGTGGATCAAATAGAATGACTTCTCGGTCATTGCATCGTCTATTTCTCACTTCAAATGTTTTCAAAAACATTCTTGAGAGCAACGTTTAGTTGTAAATGACATTGTTTGTTTGTTTACATGGCTGTCATGTTGGATAAAGCATATAACCAAGCAGCACAGGTTGACATGAGCAGGTGTTCTGTGTCTCTGATTACACAGCGGTCCGTTATAGAGCTCATCGGTCATTATCCAGAAATAATGACCGATGACTGACCAATCAGAATCGAGCATTCAACCAAGCCGTGTAATAAAGTGGGTTATTGCTAAGTGATTGATGTAGGCACCTCATTGGCACCTTAGTGGTGGGAGTGTCGCTATGGGTGTGGCCTCTGTGTCTATAAAGTAATGGCTCTCACCTGCTCACTCTAAGGCTGGTTTGACCATGGAGGTAGAGGGTGAGCTGGGAGAGCTATATTTTTGTTTGAGCGCATTTGTATTATTGGTTATTGCTCACCGTTTAACTTATTCGATTTGTTGGCACATATTTATTACATTATTTATTTATTGTAAATTGTAATGATTGGTGACCCTGAACTTGAAAGTAAAGCATTTTAAACTTGAGCGTTCGTTTGGAAGTGAATCTTTTAATGTGCGTCAGACAGTTTAAATCTCCCAGGCTTAGCCTGCCGGCTGAACTTTCATTGGGACTGTTATCAGCCACAATAATGGGTAAATATCTACTTTTTTTTTTTCTACATAAAGAAATATATATATATACCGGTATACATTTCAAAAGATATTTAAAATATATATATATATACCGGTATACATTTCAAAAGATATTTAAAATATATATATATACCGGTATACATTTCAAAAGATATTTAAAATATATATATATATACCAGTGTATATATTTCAAAAGATATTAAACATTTTCAGCAATTAAAAACAATTCCAACGTTTTTTTCTAAAGTATTTCATAAATCAAATTTAAAAAGTCAAATACATTTTCATGAATAAATAAAAAAATAAAAAACATCTAAGAACTAGTGAATAGCAGATTCACAAGTGACGCATTGTTTTCACTCGGGGCAAACGTCTAATTTGTCTTTTGGGTGTTGAGCTAAAACGTTTGGGAACCACTAATGAAACTAGTGCTCTCAGGTCAACGGACGCTTCAACACTGAGTATAGGATGATTGTTATACATTTGAACATTTGAAATGGTACATTCTGCATAATGAGTATACTTTCTACTTTTGGTACTTTTAAGTACATTTTGATGCCAGTACGGTTGTACTTTTACTCAAGTAAATTTAGAATTCCGGACTTTTACTTGTAACTGTAGTATTTCTACAGTATAAAATGTGAACCTTTTCTCCACCACTTGTTAGTTGTTGTGGTTGAGTGGTTAAGTCTGTGTGTCTGTCAGACAGTCCAATGAGCATCCATCCTCTTTGTTCTCTTCTGTCTCTGAATGATGTTATTGCTGTTGTCATGTTGACATCGTGTCCCTGCAAGCACTCTGACACTGATTTGATGAGTCATGACTGTGTGTGTGTGTGTGTGTGTGTGTGTGTGTGTGTGTGTGTGTGTGTGTGTGTGTGTGTGTGTGTGTGTGTGTGTGTGTGTGTCTGTGTGCGTGTGCGTGTGCGTGTGTGTGTGTGTGTGTGTGTGTGACTGTGTGTGTGTTGTGACATTGGCTAAACGTGTCCGTCATTCTACGACATTCCCTTAATTCACTTCGAGTCTCACTCATCATCCTCTGAGGCATGACACACACCCACACATGCGCACGCACGCACGCACGCACGCACGCACGCACGCACACACACACACACACACACACACACACACACACACACACACTGTAGTCACAGACATCAGTCTGTCCACACTATGACAGCAAACGGTGACATTTACAGTCATGTTGGGACACAGTGGCCCTCATTTATCATGGAGCGTAACAAACGGCTTGTATTTTTCCATATATTCGGCCGTACACCAACGTCCAAGTCACATTTATGAAGCCATCCTATACAGCCAATCCTAGCGTACATTTGGTCGGAGCTTTGATAAATCTGACGTCTGAAAACGAGCGCCATTTCAATCACACGCCCTCAGATATTCTCGAAACGCTCTCCTTTTCTCCTTAACCCAGCCAGGTTGTAGCCTACATAACTCCAGTCCATACCATAGGACAAGCTACTGTAAGTTTGTAGACCTCACTGTCCATGAAAAGATGCCCGAAAATGCAAAAGCGCTCATATATTTTAGATCTGCTATATATCAAATAGCCAATGCAGCCAGATCTGCAATCTTATCTGAATGACTGTTAAAGCAGTTTGTTTAAATGAGTTTATAAAATGTTATTAGTGTGTTAGATAATATATTTTGGAGTGGATTATGTGTCCAGATGTCTGTCAGACAGTCAGACAATGCTGCTCCGCAGGTCTACAATGGAACAAACGGGTGCAGCCAACGTCAACAACTGCTCTCTGGTCTACCAGACGTGAGATCTTAGCGTACCGTAGGCTGAAGGCAACGTCAGGACATATTGATAAATGGCGAAAGTTGCGGTGATCTGATCTCTCCGTACGCCCATTTCATTTAGACACTTCAGCTCAGGAATAACCAATACCATTTATTAACCATTTACAAATTACCATATTGCATATACAACCATTTACTGCAATATTAACCATTTACTGCAATGACATTGCATTCAGATTTGGCGGTGTGACTCTGCTCATGTGATAGTACAGATTACCTGCACAAGCAGGACAACAGATCTGAAATCACAAACCCCCCAGAGCAGAGCATTAATACTGTTTTACATAAACATAACATTGAACCTCAATGCATAATTCATTTACCACATCATAGAACTACAGTGCAATCCTCACAATCAACTATTAACAATTATGAACTAAATGCCACAGGGAGGAGGCCGGGGAGGTGGGGAGGGAATTTGAAAACCACACAAAGCCACAAAGCCACAGCTGTACAACCAGCTGAAACTATGAGCTTGTAGCTCTGCTATTTTTTTAAAATATTGAACATTTTACTCAAGTACTGTACTTGCTTTGTACTGTACTGACTTTACTGGAGTGTTTCCAATTTGCTGTACTTTTATTTCTACTCCACTACATCTCAGACACAAATATTGCACTTTTACTCCACTACAATTATTTGAAAACTTTAGTTGCTAGTTACTTTGTAGATTGTGATTATTATTGCAAAACATACATTAACCACTTCAGCCCTACTGTATACATTTCGGCCATTTGAAAATAGCCGATCTACAAGTTTTTAAAAACGTTTTCAAATAGTTCAATTAGCCGATCTACATCGACACGTTGTGAGCTTGTAGATCGGCTAGTTGAACAATTTGAAAATGTTTTTAAAAATAGTAAAAAAATGGCAAAGACGTTTCGGGATAATGGGAAAGGCACCGGCGAAAATAGGGCCCATAGACTCCAGTTCATTCCGTAAACCTCCGGTTCTGGGCTTTGTCACTATTCAGATCCTCGGACTGGCCCGATGAAGTGGCCGTCAAACAGAGTTGACGCAACTCTCCTTATATGGCTCTGGTCTCGACCTGTTTCTGACGTCAGCGTGACGCGTGAGAGCGGCCGTGCTCAGAGGTACAAAACAGCCTTTTAGAGCGGACCCAGGCCATTGGTATACAGGTGAGGAATACTAGAGTGGTAGACTATGACACAAACGGGGTCTCCTCAGGACACCAGGACAGAATGTCTAGAGAGACAGCTGCACGGTGACAACAAGGACCAGGAGACCGACGACCTGTTCCTCTTCCCCCAGCCGCTGTCCAAGCAGCGGAGCAAAGAGCTCCTCTGGGCCAACTACGGCCTGAAGGCCAAGAAGCCCCGCTCCAAATCCACCGGCCGCGGCCCGCTCCTCCTCGACGAGCACGGCGCGCCGGTGCTCAGCGAGGCCAAGCGAGCGCAGAAGCTGCGGCGAGAGAAGGAGGCCAAGTTCTGGTCCACGGCCGTGGCGATGGAGGAGACCTGGCTGGAGGACCGGGATCATCTGGTCAGGGAGAACCAGCTGGTGGGGAAGAGGCTGGACGCCCTGCAGCAGAGGGCCAAGTTCCTGGAGGAGGAGCTGAGGACCAAGGCGGCCAAGGTGCGGAAGGGCATGGCTCGCATCGACGACACGTCCAACCGGATCCTCTACACCCACATGATGGCCTCCATGAACGAGCTGAAGAGCAAGCAGGTCCAGTGGGGGAAGGAGAAGCAGGCCATGCAGGACCTCTTCAAGAGGGAGATCCAGGCCATGGAGGCCAGCTTCGACCAGGACCGGAGGGAGATCCTCCTCGAGAGAGACGCCTTGTTCAGAGAGAAGAAGGCCGTCACCAAGAAGCTCCGCTTCGCCGAGCAGGCCATCGCCGACATGGAGCAGCACCTGGAGATGGCGGACCACGAGGTCCAGGACAAGAAGGAGGTCCTCCTCCGAAACCTGAAGGACTTTGAGAAGAAGTTCACCCAGATACCCCTCGACGTCAACGAGATGTCCAAGAGTCAGATGGTGGACAAACAGGACGAGGTCGTGCTACAGCTCCTGGTGGCTAAGCTCACGGTGCATCACATCGCGGCCGGCCGCGAAGGATCTTGATATGGCAGACTATTGTTTTTTATTGTTTGTTTTCACAGATCCTTTTCAAATTCGTGACATCTTTTGTTTAAGGAGACAATGATGTGTGTGCACCCGCTATAAATGTGCTGTTAAAAATCAGCCTTCAATCAATTTCAGATATGCCAAGCCACTAAATGGTAAATGTGCATTTATATAGCACCTTTATCCAAGGCGATTAACAATGATTGTACATTACATTCTCACTCACACACACACGCGCACACGCACGCACGCACGCGCGTGCGCAGGCACACGCACACGCACACATTCACAAATCGCTGGCGGAGGAAACCATGCAAGGCACCAACCCTGCTCATCGGGAGCAGTTAGGGGTTCGGCGTCTTGCTCAAAGACACTTCGACACTAACTCTGGGGGAGCCCGGGATCGACCTGGGCTTTGTCAGGGCACTCTTCTGTCTGTGTCCTTTTTGTGCCCATATATGGAGATCTCTGTATCTGTCTGCATACCTGTGTCACTTTTGTGCCCATTGAGTTCGTTAGACAACACACTCCATGTTTGGGTGTAGCTGCATTGGGAAGTCCTTATATGGTTGTGGCTGAGTCATAGTGACATGTGGTCCTCACCTTAAGCTAATGTTAATGTAAGATGTGTAGCCCGGCCTTGCTGGGCGTGGCTGCTTTTCTATGTATTTACATCAAAGTCCTTTATCATTTTGTATCGTTGAGCCACAGCTGTCTCTCTACTACTAATCGCAATTATTATTTTAGGGCATTAATTGACTAAATGAAACGGTTATCCTCACTCGCTTCATATAGCAACTGTAATTGTGGAAACAGTCGATAATTCTACATACTGGCCTATATGAAGAAATGTAGGAGCCCACTGTCTTTATCTTATCTTAAAGGTGTTGTAAAGTGATTGGTTAAGGTACAAGTTTGGTTAAAACAAAACGTTTGTGTTAACGTATATTCAGTATATTCTAGTAATCATTGCTATAAAGTATTTGTTCAGTAATGTCTCGTACACATAGTGGTGTACATGTACTCAAATACTGTACTTAAGTACAGCTTTGAGGTATTTTTACTTTACTGTATTATTTCCAATTTTCAGTTCTTTTAATTCTACCCCGTACATCTCAGATGTATTGTAAGCTCACAATGCATCGCAACGCGACACATACATTTTGATACCAATACTTTTGTACTTTTACTCAAGCACATTTTGAATTCCGGACTTTTACTTGCATTTTACTTTACATTGCAGTATTGATACTTTTACTTAAGTAAAAAAATGTAGTACTTTTTCCACCACTGGTCATATAGTAGTACACTGCGGTCTCTCCATCTCTCCCCTGTCTCCCCATCTCTCCCCTGTCTCCCCATCTCTCCCCATCTCTCCCCTGTCTCCCCATCTCTCCCCTGTCTCCCCATCTCTCCCCATCTCTCCCCTGTCTCCCCATCTCTCCCCTGTCTCCCCATCTCTCCCCATCTCTCCCCTGTCTCCCCATCTCTCCCCTGTCTCCCCATCTCTCCCCATCTCTCCCCTGTCTCCCCATCTCTCCAGCTCTTTAATGAATGGAAAATAAATGTTCAGGTGAATCGCCAATTTCATCCAATCAGGAGAGAGAAGAGAACCCATTCATCGGCTTCAATTATGTAGTGTTCCAATTCAAAATATATCTGTTAATATATCACCTCTAATTTCCTATAGGAGTTCTCCCACCTGATTATTGTATTGATTACATTAGTATCCCAACCCCTTTAATAAAGAGCTGGTAGATAGGCTACAGAGTGTACACATACTATACACATGTACTACAAACATTTGGTTCCACTTGTTCACTCTCAGAGTTAAACTTTACTTTCACCGTGTAGATCAGGCTCCCAGAGAATAAACTAATCATATTCAGGGCCGGCGCGTCCGTACAGGACAGGCGACATTAGGCGGACGCCTAGAGCGGCAGTTTGGAGAGGAAAATTTATATATATAATAATTAATTTTAAATGTTTTCATAATAAATCGGTAAAATCAGGCAAAAATAAGAATTAAATAAGATAACCCTAACCTAACCCTAAAACTGAAATAAAGTAGCCAAAAACTAAAAAAAAAAGTATCAGAATCCGCCCAGAAACTGAAAAATGTAACGTGCTGAGCGCATCAGAGGAATCTCGCCAAGGGCGCTGATCAGCCCAGAACCGGCCCTAAGGTCTGTGTCCTATTGCATATCAAACTGGGGGTCCTTGAGATTCAAAAGGTTATAAGAAGAACCACTGCTGTACTGAAGGTCATGCTGTGTGCATAATGTGGTTTAGGGGCCAGGATTGACAAATATTATGTAAGAAAGAGGAAAACATAGTGAGAATAGCCGACATATAAGGCTTGGCGAGGCGTTGTGAGCTTGTAGATCGGCTATTTTCACAATATTTATCTGTGGAGCCAAGTCAAACTAAATGTAATGCCTACAGTTCCAAGTGCTTGTCAGGGTGGGGGGTCCCCAGTTCAAATATGATTATTTTAGGGGGTCTTGGGACCCCTCGCTGTATAATGCTGAGCTGTGTGATATATGTATGTATATATATATATAAATAATGTGTTTCAGGGGTCAGGATTGTGAGGAGGAGAAGAAGGAGAGATTGTGAAGAGGATTGTGAGGAGGAGAAGGATGTACATGTCTGGAGGTGGCGCCCCCTACCCTCTTGGGGGGGAGGAGCTCACAGACGAGGAGAAGGAGGTCATCAACGCGGTCATCGCACGCGCCGCCATGATGGAGGCAGTGGACCAGGAGAGGATCGGGTGAGAGAGACATAATGGCTCAGTGTAGAGGACAGAGTACATGGGTCTGGTCTTCAAGATATACTCAAGGAACCAGGTGCCCATGTACCTGAATCTGACTATACTTCAAAAGATTGAGAAACCAGTGTACTCACATTTTTTACTTAAGTAAAAGTATCAATACCACAATCTAGAAATACTCAGTTTACAAGTAAAAGTCAACATTTACTTGAGTAAAAGTAAAAAAAAGTTTTGGCATCAAAATATACTACCAAAAGTAAAAGAACCCATTTCACAAATTCAATATGTATACACAATTTTTTTAAATAGCAGATCTTGACATCTTGTAGATATATATTTTCAAATAGTTATATAGTATAAATTAGGCTAAAGTGTTTAATGTATGCTTTTTTAAACAATAATCTAAATCTACAAAGTAACTAGTGACTAAAGTTTTCAAATAATTATAGAGAAGTAAAAGTAAAATATTTGCCTCTGAGGTGTAGAAGTATTGGAAATTGGAAATACTCCAGTAAAGTGAAGACACCTCAAATTTGTACTTTTATACAATACTTGAGTACATGTACTCTTTTACTGTGAGAAACACACACAACCACGGGCACAACACCAGAGGGAGCTCCACTCCACAAGGCAAAAAGCACTTATTAAGCCTGTTAATAACTTTATTGTCACATCCCAGGTTTACAGGTTTAGAGGTTATACCTTTTAGCATATCGTTGTTGTCGGGAAGAAGCCTCTTATCTCCATACATTAACTTTCTGTGTTTCTTGGTAAATGAATGCTCTGCGTAAAAACACCACTCACTCAGTCGTTCAGGACTGAATGACAACTCCAGGACCACGGACAGTTCCTCAGCGCTCAGACAAATAAGAGTTTCACCTCACTTTCACCTGTAATTGTGGTGTGACAATAACGATGATTGATTGATTGATTCTGACAGAGCAACCACATTAACAAATCTGACTCTGCACTAATTGTATAGGCCTGTATTACAGTAGCCTGTCATTTTAACCTTTGAATTATATATTTAACATTCGTAAAAACATCTTAAAATGCCGGTGGGATACTGACTAATCTGGATGCGGGGGGGCGGGGGGGGGGTCAGTAAAATCCAATCTTGGGGGTCATTAAATATTATATTAAATATTTCCTTGGAGCCCCACACACACACACCATAAAGAGTATGTTTTTACACGGATGTGAATGTGTTTTCTAGGCGTCTGGCTTCTCGTCTAGACACCATACAGAAGACGGCGTGTGGAGATGGACAGTCCCACTGTCTGCTGTGTGGCCAGTCCTTTGGATCCCGTGGAGTCGTGACAGTCCTTTGTGCCAAATGCAACAAGGTCAGCTGGTACCACAGGCTATATCAGGGGTGATGCAACTTTGATGATGGAGAGGACCACTGTATTTCCACACTCACTCCAGAGGGACACATTGTATATACTGTGTCTCCTTCGTATTTTAACTCACTGACGTTTCACGTATTTTTACCGCTATGGCGCTGGGTGCCAATGACGTGTTTGACGTGTTTTTGAAAAAAAAAAAAAAACATGTTCAGAACCCAAGATATCATCATCTGAAGATGTGCAGCTCCATCCACTCCTTGTTTAACTTAGAACTGAAAAAGGCTGTATCTCGCTTCCTAAGCACTTTTTGTTTTCTGTGAAAAAAAACTCTGGCACTTTTCAGAATGAATTCTGAAATAATTCTGGCAATCCTGGCACTCAATGAGTTAACTTTTTTTGCCATTCTATGTCACACAAAAGTAGCAAAAATAGCAGATCTACAAGCTCAAAACGCGTCGCAGCGCGACGCGTTTTGAGCTTGTACAGTAGATCTGCTATTTTTGCAATTTTTTAATTGGAATCCAGATCCTTTTTTTGTTGCTATTTTTGAAATACATTCAAATACATTATACATAAAAAATACAATAGAAATGTAATACTAGTCATTAAGCTACTAATATGGACTGAAGTAATTAAAGCGGGTCATGTTTGCATGTTTGGAATCATAACAGATGAAATCAATAATATATCACTATTCTGATATTAACCTGCGGGCCGCATTAAGTGAAGGTGGGGGCCAGATGCGGCCCCCGGGGCCGCCAGTTGCCCATGTATGGGCTCATTGGGATATATGTGTATATCGTCTCTGGGGTGAAACCTTTTATGTCCAAGACGTTATGCTTTTATTGCTTCCAGGCTTAAAAATACGGAATATAAATATTGTAGGAAATCTCTATGGGAAAGAATGAATGGGCTTTCTATAGAGACACACGGGCGACTACACATTCACGCCCACTATTGAGACAGCGCTCCCACTGGAGGTCAGGGAGAACGTTGTACTGCAGCTGTCAATGCAATCTATATGAGAGACATTGTAAAATACCGTAATCGCCTTACGTTCTTTTGGATGTTACACTGTTTAGACTGATGATAGGTTCTTGGTTTACCTATGATCCTTACTGAGGCACTAAACCCGTTTACTGTAAATCGCTCTGGATTAAAGGGACATTTCGCCGATTTTGCATCAAACCCCTATTGTCTAGGACCCATAAACATGATCCTGGTGTGTTTGTTGTGTTTTATCTGTATTTTTAGATTTGTATCCATATCCTCAGACATTATGAGTCATTTGACTCATAGTCTCTTCATCTCACCTTATTTCCTGACTACAATGTAGACCACACCCCCACGCAGACTCCCCTCCCCACAAGGAAGGACAGTGCCCCAAAGCATTATGGTCATTGTAGTAATGCAGCAGTCCAGTCAAACCCCAGTCAAACACACTCTATATTTTTCTGGCCATAGGGTGCAAATTTAAAATGTTGCTACTGTTATCTTACTACAAATATTATTAACATTGAGTGACTGTAAGTTCTTCCAGGGGTGAAATGCTCCTTTAAGAGCGTCTGCTAAATGCTTACATTGTAAAATGATCTGTCTGATGCTTGTTTGCAGCACATGTGCAGCAAATGTGGCATCCAGAGCCACAGCCGCTCCTGTCCTGTGTGGCTGTGTAGAATCTGCAGTGAGCACCAAGAGGTGAGACATCCTGTGACACAATCATTCAACACCAACATACAGTGGTTTAAAGTAACTTAAGTACATTTACTCAAGTACCGTACTTAAGTACAATTTTGCGGTACTTTTACTTTGCTGGAGTATTTCCAATTGTCTATACTTTTACTTCTACTCCACTACATCTCAGAGGCAAATATTGTACTTTTACTCCACTATAATTATTTGAAAAATTTAGTTACGAGTTACTTTGCAGATATAAATATATTACATTATAAAACATACATTAACCACTTTAACCCTATTTTATACCAAGGCTATTTGAAAATAGCAGATCTACAAGCTCACAACGCGTCACGATTATAATGGGTTAAATGTCATTGTCCGGGTTCAAACAAGTCCAAATGTTTATTTTATGTCAGAATGTGTTATACATGGTGTTTTGATCAGATTACTGTGATGTGATGTTGTTTTTTTAATCAACACATTTCCACCCAGGTTTAGCCCCTAAATTACATTTAGATGTCACTACAAGACACATTAATCAAGCTTCATTCTGCTGCTCCAGAATGATGTAGAGCAACGTGTTGTGTTGATTTGATTTGATTTGATTAAATTGCTTGCAAACAACACACACATAGAAGGTTAACAAGGCAATCGAGGATAAAGAAACCACAGTAATGTCATAGACTTAATTCCGCTGTGGTCTCCTTACACAAAACAGAAGACATTGACAATTCTTTGATTGAATATTTTATTAGACAGAAATGTAACACAGCACAGATTACAGTCAAACACTTTGTCTACATTTGAAAGGATAACACCAAAAAAGTCCTTGTGGTCTTGTTTCCGTTGGGGTCCTAAGTATTCAATTCATCAACATACTGTATAAGAAATAGCAGCACCAATCATTCAATATCATCACACTATAAAACACTATATTTACAGATACAAACATATCTTTTTTTAAAAGCTGACACAATTTACATCAAATACTATGAAAAACAAGACCAGGAGACCTGGTTCTGCTGAAAAGCATAAATCATTTGGTGTGGAGTTGTTTGTGTATAGGCTAGACCAGCAAACCTTCCAGTCTGATTACATTCACCTGAATAGTCCCCTATGCCTATTTACTTATGCCAGTGCCTGAGCTTAATCTGAATGGCCGGACTTCGCTTGACGTGTGTACAGAGTGTGTGCAGATGTTGAGAAAACAGGTACAAAACATGCCCATGTATGGACAAAAGGGGGACAGACTTTTATGGCTGGGACCTAAGGACAAAGGGGACATGCCCATGTATGGACGAAACAGGTACAGAGCCTCATGTAAGCCATACCCTTTGGGTCTGGCAACAAACACACATTCCTTACATTGGTTGTTCTAACAATAGAGCGTCGCAGTTCCGCCACTTCCTGGTGCCGGAAGTAAATACTCGATGCATTTTTCTCATTGACTTTTACAAAAATATTTATATCAATCAATTTAAGCCTAGAATCAAGCCATCCAGGATCCTGGTGAATCATGACCATAAAACCTTTTTTTCTGTGATTTTTTTAAATTTTATATTTAATGATATTATATACTATATTTAATAAATACCCTTTGTTTTGCCGTTTTCAAAAAAGTTTTTTCACAGAATCAAACGTTTTATGGTCATGATTCACCAGTATCCTGGATAGCTTGATTCTAGGCTTAAATTAATTTATATAAATATCTTTGTAAAAGTCAATGGGAAAAATGCATCGAGTATTTACTTCCGGCACCAGGAAGTGGGCGTGAACTGTGACGCTCTATAGCCTAAAAAGTAAATAAATTAGGAGCTAATAGCATGGTCACTCTGCTACCCTCCCCTCTCAAGTAGCCTTTAGATTTTAGTTCTACCTTTTTTTTATTTTTTATATAATTGTTTTTTATCCCACGATTTTGTAACCCTTATTTTTCACCCGGTGCCAATTTGCTAAGTGATCCTGGGCGCTACACTCCCCCCACCAGCTTAGGGAGGCCAGGGCCGAGCTCATGCCTCCTTCAGTGCATGAGAGCCAACTGACCTTCTTGTCACCTGACAGGGGGGAGTTTCCCTGGTAGGACGTAGCGCGTGGAAGGAACACGTTATTCCAACCAGTTCCTTTCCCCTCCATCAGGCGCATCAGGAGTTATAGTGACCAGGATTACTACATGTTTTTGTGAGGGTATTAACTAGTTCTACCCTTAAAAGAGCTTTTAGCGTGGGGAGTAGTTTGACCTCTCAGTGTTCAGGATGTTCCATTGGAATGCAAAAGAGTTGTGTTGTGTTTTGTCTTATCGTGTTGTGTGGTGTGTTGTGTGGTGTGTTGTGTGGTGTGTTGTGTTGTGAAGATGCTGAAGCGGTCAGGAGCCTGGTTCTTTAAGGGACAGAAGCAGCAGGTGGTGTTGCCCCCCCTCCTCCCACTGTCCAGACCCAGACAGACTGCTTGTGAGTGCAGGCCCGACCCGACCCCACCCGACCCCACTGTCACCCAGGGACCACAGGACACAGGTGCGCGCGCACACACACACACACACGCGCGCACACACACACGCACACACACACACACACACACACACGCACGCACGCACGCACACACACACACACACACACACACACACACACACACACACACACACACACACACACACACACACACACACACACACACACACACACACACACACACACACACACACACACACACACACACACACACACACACTGCACATTACCTAATGATGCATGTTGTTTATACCCATGGCTCTCAAAGTGGGTTCCATGGGGTACCCAGATAAATGTTGGATAGTTAGTAACCAAATGGACCCTTATGTTGCTGTAACTCTGAGAGTGTACAAATGGAACCAAATGGACCCTTACGGGTCCATTTGGTTCCATTTGTACACTCTCAGAGTTACATTGACATAGATTTTACAATAGAAATTACGGTCTAAGTGATATAAATGCCATTAAATGGGGGTCCGTAGCCCTAATGCATGTCAAACTGAGGGTCCTTGAAATTAAAATGGTTGAGAATTACTGCTAGAGCCTTAAAAGATCTTCTCTTATGGGGGGTCCCTGGCATATCTTTTGAAATGGGGGTCCGCGGGCTAATAAGTGTCAATTTGAGGGTCCTTGACATGAAAAAGTTTGAGAACCACTGGTTTATACAAGTGAGTCTCTCTTATCTCTCTTATCTTGTCTTAGTCTCCACAGATGGCAGCGTGGCGCCTCTGCCACAGCGGTCCTGTGAATCCACCGTGACCTCGGTGCCTCGGCCACAGCGGTCCTGTGAATCCACCGTGACCTCGGTGGCGGTGACCCACGGTGACAGCGAGGCCGTCGCTCCACCGCCGGTACGGGATACGGAGGCAACATCGCCCAAAGGGACCGCGCGGGACGCTAAGGCCAACGCCCCGGGTTCCACGCTCCCTCTTAAGAGTACGTTCTAATATGGCAAAAGAGACGATAGATAGAGTGACGAAGGCCTTACATGCATTTCCATTTAACCCTGTAAGACCCGGATTCTTTTCAAGTTGTGATGATTCCTGGCTCTGTGGGGGGTATTTGTATGCAAATATCCTGGCCAATGGCATTGTAAGACTAAACAATAGGACCCAATGAGGATTTAGAGGTGAAAAAATGAAAAAATAAAAAAATAATTTATAGAATACTATACCATACCCGTAGGGTGATATGAGCACCCAAAGTGTGCAGTTTGGCTTATGCGCTGAGAACAGACAGTTTATTAGGGATCGAAAGTGAGTTTGTACTGTGTAGTAGTGTGTACACACACACACACGCACATCCCGTCGTGGAGGCACAGAACACACACAAACACCCCGTCGGCCGTCGCCAACACACACACGCGCACAAACACACACACACACACACACACACACCACGGTACATCCATGCGGCTCGTGGCCCGTCACGAACACACACGGGCGATCATCTCCCCCCCACCCACACACACACCACGGAGGCACGATGCTACCCCCCCGGGTCCCGGCGCAAACACACACACACACACAGAGATCCGTGACTGTGGAAACAGCAGACTTTTTTCGCACACACGACGATTCAGAGGAAGTAACATTATCGTTTTCTCACCGTCAGTTGATGCTTCATATCCATATGAGTCAAACCGTCGAGATCGTTTGTTTATTTTTGGAACACAGTTCTTATTTGACGCGATATTAAACACGTCTATGGGGATTCAGAACGGGGGTGGAAAACCGCGAACCAGGTAGGATGTGTAAATTACGTCAGACTTCGGTGCTCTATTCACATTCATAATAAAATATAGGTTCAAATTATTCGTGAGTTATCTGACTGAACTAGTGATATTGTGTAAAGTCAACAAGATGGTCACAGGTCACCAGTTTCACTGTCTGTAACCCCACCATGCTGGAGGACGAATGAGGCAGACATCTATTGGGATCTGGCTAATGAGATCGCCTCATGAATGACAGAACTGTGCCGTGCTGACAGTATGGTGTTATGGCCGGAGCAAGAACTCCTCCGTTGCAGTTAGAACTGCAGACTCACTCCTAATCTCCTGCTGTAATCTGAAGACTCACCTCTTCACACTTCACACTTTAAAGCCTGTAGGACCTGACCTAGTCTTGACCACTGTGCAGGCTTATGTAATGGTTGAAATGTAATTTAGACAGCATGTTATTCAGACAGATGCCATGTTCATTAGTTGACCTGGTATCCTATAGTTTGTTTAGTTTCAATGTACAGATTCTTTTTTTATTGTTATATTAATGTTTAGACTGATGTTAGCTTGGTTCTTGGTTTACTGTACCTGCACTGTCTCTGTGCATGTGATGTATTACCTCATGTTTTCCGTGCTTACTGTAATTTTTTGATATCTTTTGCTATTCAAAAATAGCAGATCTACAAGCTCATAGCGCGGCACTCGGTGCCGCGCTATGAGCTTGTATATCTGCTATTTTTTAATAGCCAAAGAAATGTAAAATGACAGACATGCGGTCCCGGATTCAATGGTTTAGCGTCTGCTAAATGTCTACATTTTGAACTCCACAGCTGCTGCTCCTCCGGTCATACAGGGCAGATACCCACATAAGGAAGAGACAGCGCCTCCTACAGTCGGGGAGGAGAAAAGACAACCCCTGCTCGGCTCAGTTTCCACTCCAGTACATCCTGTACGCTCCAACATGCCTGCTCCGAGTTTAGAGCCCTGTGTTCGTCCTCCTCCCCCCAACCCCACAGCGCCACCTACAGCCGAGGAGGACGACACCAACTACGACTCGGATGAATCCAGTAAGATTCGTTTCACCAGGGGGTTCTTAAACTTGTTCAGGCTGCGATCATATTTGAACTGAACTGAGGACCCCCCGAAATAATCATATTTGAACTGGGGACCCCCCACAATAATCATATTTGAACTGAACTGGGGACCCCCCCGAAATAATCATATTTGAACTGGGGACCCCCCACAATAATCATATTTGAACTGGGGACCCCCCACAATAATCATATTTGAACTGAACTGGGGACCCCCCGAAATAATCATATTTGAACTGGGGACCCCCCAAAATAATCATATTTGAACTGGGGATCCCCCGAAATAATCATATTTGAACTGAACTGGGGACCCCCCAAAATAATCATATTTGAAGTGGGGACCTCCCACAATAATCATATTTGAAGTGGGGACCCCCCACAATAATCATATTTGAACTGGGGGCCCCCCTCTTTCTTAGGTATTACTTTACAATTTAGCCAATGTTTGACTTTTTTTTTGTATAGTTTGTTGATTACTTTAGACGCAGTAATGGTCTTATTTATTTATTTTCATTTTAGAGGTATTAAAAAGGTCTAAAAAAGTCCTTAAATTGACACTTAACTGAAAAGCTCACAATGTGCTGCATCGTGGCACGTTGTTAAGCTTGTAGATCAGCTTTGTTTTGTTTTGCTAAAGGCTTTAAGTAATTGATAGAATGTGTAGGTTGTTGAACTACAGCACGTTGTTGACCATAATATACTCTTGGGTTCCATTGATTTGGTTATTCTTCGGTTGTGTGTATGTTATTGATTTGGGTGAAAATAAACACATTATTTTGCCCTGTGTGCTCAGAGCTGCAAAAGGTAATTTCCCTCTGGACCTGTGAACGTATCAGACAATGTTTATAACTCCACGTGGAGACCGAGGTTCCAACAAAATGTATAAACAATTTGTGTGAATAAATACCACATTCCTCTGTTCCTCATTTGTGCTTTTCCTTCATTTTGCAGCCAGTCTGGGCTCTCTGGAGTTCAGTCTGCTTTATGAGCAGGAGAAAAACGCCCTGCACTGCTGTATTATCAAAGCCAAGGTACACACACACACACACACACACACACACACACACACACACACACACACACAATTTAGGCATTTAGCAGATGCTCTTAACCCATTAAGGCCTGAGGTTCCGATAGCAAAAATTTGAGTTCAAACATTTCGCTTTAAAATAACATAAATATATTAATTTGCACATATTTTCTCGATTTTTCAAAATTAGCAGATCTACAAGCTCACAGCGCGGCACTCGGTGCCGCGCTGTGAGCTTGTAGATCTGCTATTTTTCAATAGTCAAAGTGTAAAATAATGCTTTTTTTTTTAGCTAAAATCAAAAAATGACACAGATGCGTTCCCGGTCCAAGAGTGATTTTCAGTAAGCAAGGTAAACATGCGCCAAATGCATAGAAATAGTAATCTATAGGATCACAGGTAATTCAAGAACCTATAATCAGTCTATAACAGTATAATATTTATATTTTTTAAATCTGTACATTGAAACTATACAAACTATAGGATGCCAGGTCAACACATGAACTTGGCAACACACACACACACACACACACACTAGCATTACCTGTCCCGTGGGTCACTCTCCATGGTGCTGAAGCTCCTCTATCAGCGGTCGGGCTCCATCATGTCATGTGATCCTTTGTGAATGTTTCAGAGCCTGAAGCCAATGGACTCCAATGGACTGGCTGATCCCTATGTGAAGCTACACCTCCTACCTGGAGCCAGCAAGGTATTGTTACATCTATTATTGTCTCCGCCAGGAGACTATTGTTTTCGTTCTCGTCCTTCCGTGTGTCCACCAAGCTAACATTGGTCAAGCATCACGTGACACGTGACAGTATGTTGAAAGGGTGTGCTTTGATTGGCTAGCGGAGACGCATGACGAAATAGGGCCAAGCTAACATGTTCTAATCCTTAGATGTTCTAATCTATGGCTATAGGGTATGGGTCATCATGGGTCATGGCCTATAGACAGAGTATCCATCATTTCATCCATCATCCATCACAGAACATTTCTAGAAAACTATGGTTAAAGATAGGGTAAGTGATTCCCTTTGGTTAAAATAGCACAGGTCTGCTGGCGGAGACTTGTGCTCCGAGGAGCACATTTTCTAGTTATTATTATTATTATTATTATTATATATACAGTATATTTTTTGCTTGCCTCCCCAATGTAGTCGTTATGCCAATTAATTCCTCCCCACACACATGTCTGTGTTGTCACTGCTGTCTTATCCTACTGACTCACCTAATGTACCAGAGCCTTCATCCTACTCCTCCCGCCCAACACTCCCTGCTGACCCCCCCCCAGCCCGTAGGATAACGTGCAGTGACTATTATCTCCCTCCCCCCCGCCTGGCTTCCCTCTCCCGAACACGGGCCAATTGTGTTTGTGTAGACGCTCAACAAAGCCGTATGCACCGCGGTGGATTGGAACCCACCACCTCCGCACTGGTGGGCAGTGACTTTACCACTGCACTTACCATAAACTAGCCTGGTAAACCCCCCTCCCTCGGAAATCTCATTTGCATTTGATTTCAGGAAGGAGGTCTGGGATCGCGCAGGGAGTAAAACTGCCCGAACACTGCGTGTTCAGACCAATCAGCGGCTGCTAGGGGCGGGATCATCCAATCACCTGCCTAGTAGCTTGAAAAAAAGAAAAACCTCTCTGTCATGGATTCTGCTTACGGAGTCTCAGATGGAAGTAGGCTGTGAAACAAATGTGTGTCGCAAGCTTCTTCCATTTGACGGTGTCAGGTTAACCATAAACCAAACTCGTTGGAAAATGCGTCGGCCAATATTTCACATCAAATTATACATTTTGGTGATTCATACAGAAAATCGATTCCTTGTTTCGTAAAAGATTATTAGGTCGCTTTATTGCCTCATGTACATGTCAATTTGGAGTCCCGTAGTTGTTTAAAAGCAGGTGCGTAGGTGACCAGCAGTAGATGACATCAAAAATAAAAGATACAGTACAGCCACTCACACGTTCAAGAGAATGTGTCACCCCGCTCTGACAGCCGGTATAACAGCTGGCGTCCTGATGAAAGCTCCAGAGGGTGGAGATGACACTGTGACAGCAGAGGTGGTCCCTGACCTCTCTGTGACCCCATAATATCAATATCAGCAACAAGAACATTTACACCTTTTCATGAAGACAATTCATTCATGTTGCCAGGAGAAACATGACCTCGGATGAGGAGAGGAATGCCTCATTCATAGAGGTTGATGCTTTTATTCGCGGTGAAACATCGACCTTGTTCTTGATAAGAAAATGTTTTTATCAGTATGTAATATGTCATGTCCTGTGTGGATGTATACTCATGGCACACCTAGTGGACACTCTGGGAGTAGTCCAACTAGTCGAGGATTTTAAAACAAATATTATTGTTATTATTATTATATATATTTATTTATCTTATAAATCAGGGCAGTTTATCTGCAGCAGATATGCAGCTGTGGGCCCTGAAACAATTGTTCTCTTAATATACATCAATGGGTAATTGATAAATTGTTGTATACTGATGCTGTGCCTTCAGTTTGGGGGGGGTCTCAAACAGCACACATCACTCCTTAAAGGACTAGACCACTTTGGTAGAGGTTTGTGTTGCGTAGTCACTTTACAATGATGTAACTCCAAAGGTGGACAAATCTAAAATAATTGCTTCATTGATTAGAAATTGATCATTCTAAAATATGCTCCTAGTTGACTTACATTGTACGGTGAAACAGCTCTAAAAGTCACTCTTTTAGCACATAAACGGACACAGACAAAGTTGATTCAGACAATATAGAACATCTCACTCTTTTAACTATTAATGAAATGTTGTTGATTCTGCTCTTTTCTTCTTTGCCTTTCACTCACTAAAACATTGTGACATGTTCTGACCAGTCAGATCAATGTTGTAGTAATGAGAGACGTATCTTTCTAATTTACCCCACTTACTGAACTGCATGGGTCTTCAACAGGGGGTCCGGGACCCCTAGGGTGTCCTCAGAGGTACTGCAGGGGGGCCGTCAAATCTTTGTGATAGGAACCTTTTCTTTACATTAACCACTTCAACCCTAGCATCTCTATTTGTGAGGAGAAGTTAAGCCAAAAATAGCAGATCTTTGGCTATTTTTGGTGTAAAGGAAAAAAGAGCAGACCAAGTACAGAGCCAAAGGTCAAGTTGACTAAATATTGACGGTTAAATGTCTGAAAATACACATTAACATAAATCCAACACTGATCATATAGGGCTGTCAGACCAGTCTGTAAATCTATAGCTATGAAATCTATGGACAAGTTTAATCTGCAACACAATCTTATACAATATAGTGGGGGTACTTGACCGTAGGTATTTGACCGTTTCAACAGTATTCTGTTGGCCTGGGAAACGTTGAAGACGGTGTTGATTTTGACAGCAAATTTTGATTTAGTTTTAGTCATAGTCTTTTGAATAAAATTCCATTTAGTTTCAGTCATATTTTAGTCATCTGAAATGTTTCAGTTTTTGTCTAGTTTTAGTTGACTAAATATCATAAAATTATAGTCGACTAAATCTACAGTTCATTTAGTCGACTATAATGTATGTTGGCGGTGCCTTGATGCCGTCGTAATGGCTAATTTTACACTTGGTTGCATGCTGAAAAACTACAAGCTCTACAATCTCTCACAGCGCGACGCGTTGTGAGCTTGTAGATCTTGTAGATCTACAAGCTTGTAGATCTCCTCTAGTCCCTCACTAACATTTTAGTCTAGTTTGTATTTGTTGACGAAATTGTCAATAGATTTAGTCTTACACTGTACTGTAGTTTTAGTCATCATAACTTTGTTTTTATTTAGTTTTCGTCAGTGAGAAAAGGTAGTGGACGAACATGTTTCGTCATAGTTTTAGTCAACAAAATCAACACTGGTTGAAGACCCCTGCTGTGCTGTCATTTTATTTTTGTTTGTTTTTTCCTTCAGGCTAACAAGCTCCGCACCAAGACCCTGAAGACCACCCTCAACCCCGTGTGGAACGAGACGCTGATCTACCACGGCATCACGGACGAGGAAATGACACGCAAGAGTCTACGGTACGAACGAACAGCTCTAGACTCGAACCTCTGAGTCCCTCTGTCTGTATGTCAGCTATCTGAACCTCTGGGTCCTCTGTCTGTATGTCAGCTATCAGAACCTCTGAGTCCTCTCTGTATGTCAGCTATCTGAACCTCTGAGTCCTCTGTATGTCAGCTATCTGAACCTCTGAGTCCTCTGTATGTCAGCTATCTGAACCTCTGAGTCCCTCTGTATGTCAGCTATCAAAACCTCTGGGTCCTCTGTCTGTATGTCAGCTATCAGAACCTCTGAGTCCCTCTGTATGTCAGCTATCAGAACCTCTGGGTCCTCTGTATGTCAGCTATCAGAACCTCTGGGTCCTCTGTATGTCAGCTATCAGTGGCACGTTACTAAGGAAGTGTATTAAGTCAGTAGTTCTCAAACTTTTTCATGTCAAGGACCCCCAAATCCAAAATGTATTTGGCCGCGCGGACCCCTTGTAAACAATCCAAAACATATCACTGCGCTCAAGAAAAAATCATCTTCCCTCTGTTCTGGGGAAAGTAAAAAATATTACAGTAATGTATTAGTAATAGGTTGCTTCCCAGTGTTTAGTTTTAAATCACTAAGCTCTGCCTCTCCTCAGGCTTTCAGTGAGTGATGAAGATAAGTTCTTCTCTCCTCAGGCTCTCAGTGAGTGATGAAGATAAGTTCTTCTCTCCTCAGGCTCTCAGTCAGTGATGAAGATAAGTTCTTCTCTCCTCAGGCTCTCAGTGAGTGATGAAGATAAGTTCTTCTCTCCTCAGGCTCTCAGTCAGTGATGAAGATAAGTTCTTCTCTCCTCAGGCTCTCAGTGAGTGATGAAGATAAGTTCTTCTCTCCTCAGGCTCTCAGTCAGTGATGAAGATAAGTTCTTCTCTCCTCAGGCTCTCAGTGAGTGATGAAGATAAGTTCTTCTCTCCTCAGGCTCTCAGTGAGTGATGAAGATAAGTTCTTCTCTCCTCAGGCTCTCAGTGAGTGATGAAGATAAGTTCTTCTCTCCTCAGGCTCTCAGTGAGTGATGAAGATAAGTTCTTCTCTCCTCAGGCTCTCAGTGAGTGATGAAGATAAGTTCTTCTCTCCTCAGGCTCTCAGTCAGTGATGAAGATAAGTTCTTCTCTCCTCAGGCTCTCAGTCAGTGATGAAGATAAGTTCTTCTCTCCTCAGGCTCTCAGTCAGTGATGAAGATAAGTTCTTCTCTCCTCAGGCTCTCAGTCAGTGATGAAGATAAGTTCTTCTCTCCTCAGGCTCTCAGTCAGTGATGAAGATAAGTTTGGTCACAATGAGTTCATCGGAGAGACCCGCGTGGCCCTGAAGAAACTCAC
>NC_139958.1:2307430-2352430 GCF_963454915.1 Gymnoscopelus microlampas | reverse complement strand
CCCCCACCCCCCTAGGAAACTGGTGGAAAAATACATATTTATCAAATCTACTGTGCTGCCTTATAGGCATGACTAGGGGAAATAAGGAACCTTACGCAACAGAGCTGTTGTGATGTGTGGAGTGTAGTGTGCCATCTAGTGGCTGAATGTTGAATGTTGTCCATCTGTGCTGAAGCTCTCATGCAGTAACACAACCTGTCGGTCTTGTTTCAGGAGTTTGGTTATGAAATAAAACATCCTGACCTGGCCAAGAAAACCCTGGACATCTCAGTGTGGGATTATGACATGGGCAAATCTAATGACTTTATTGGTGAGTGTCTGTCTGTCTGTCTGTCTGTCTGTCTGTCTGTCTGTCTGTCTGTCTGTCCGTCCGTCCGTCCGTCCGTCCGTCCGTCCGTCTGTCTGTCTGTCCATCCAATCCAGGGGTGGGCAACGTTGTAGATGGTGAGGGCCACTACATTTCCACACTCACTCTGGGGGGCCGCATTGTTGATCGGCACTCTCGCCAATAGTACCCCACTACTCAAAAAGCCCATAGTAGTCACATATGTGATAAATAAGGGATATTAACAATTATTATTCGTTGTAATTTTGTTTATATTTAGCATTTAGTAATCGGAAAGGCGACATGTCGGAACAATGACCTGTAACCATTCAAGCCATAGTACATCAGAAACAGTATCAAAGATTGTGTTTCTTTGTGTGTATAATATAATATATGCTGATCAATAGTGTTGCTGTGCCCATACAGGAGGATGCCAGCTGGGCATCCAGGCTAAGGGGGAATGCCTGAAGCACTGGTACGACTGTCTGAAGAACAAGGACAAGAAGATCGAGCGCTGGCACGCTCTACTGAACCACAACTCTGTTCAGTTTGATGACTGAGACGTTTCTACTGAACCACAACTCTATGGTTTATTTCATTCCTCCTCCTTCACTCATCCTCTCTCATATAGGGCTGACTTTCTTAGAACGGTAGTTCTAACTTTCTCATGCCAATTAAGGACCCCCAAAATTATATTTTTGGCCGCGGACCCCCATCTGAAATGTGTTTGTGCCAGGAAACCCCCAGAAGACAAGATTTACGTAAAAAAAAAAACGGGAAAAAAAACGAATTCAAAATCTTTCAAACATTTTCGATATTTTTCGAAAAAATGTTCAAAAATAGCAGATGTACAAGCTCACAGCATGGCACGAAGTGAAGAAATATGAGAAAGATTTTTGACCCCTATCAGAAAAGAGTTTCTGAAGATTTGTGTTAAAAAAAAAATCAAATCTTCCAAAAATGTTCAAGATTTCAAAAATAGCAGCTCACAGCTTGTACATGTGCTATTTTTGAATAGTCAAAGTATAAATAAAGTAGTTAAAATGATTGTGATGCTGTGTTAACTATTTTTTCTAGGGACCCCCTGGAACCCCCCCCCCCTCCCCCCTCCCCCCTCCCCTCCAGACCGCACTTTCAGAACCTCTGCATCACATCATTACCATAATGCTCGTGTATACAGTAAAATCCTCAATGTTCATTTAAAGCTGCACTACGTAACTTTCCTCTTCTGCCCCGGATTCGAACCCGTTTTCCTGTGAAAGTGCTGATTTTCTTTTTGTTTTTGTTTTACCATTGAGCTGATAGAGCCGGCCTGCTTGCTCAGGGGATAAATGTAATCTTAACCATCAGGTCAAAACTCTTGTCAGATCCTGTGTCTAGGTGAGACATGATGACCTTTGACACCATCTAAATGTCTCAATAGAAGAGCAGGCAGACTAAATAGATATAAGTTATATTTATAACTAGGTTATGTTGTATTAACATACTCTACCATACAGATTGGACAAAATTACATTTCATTCATTTTATTAAAAAAAAAAAAAAAGTGACACAAAGAGTCTCCTTTGTGTCTCCTACCGGAACCGTTGCCTACCGGTCCGCTGGGCATCAAATTATTGGCTTATATAGAAATGAGACAAAAACTAAAAATATATATTTTTTGGGGGTGAACTATCCCTTTAAGAAAGCACCGTGCAGGATTCTACTGATTTGAAAAAGGTTGTTATCATATTTGATGGAGGAGATAAAGACGTTGATACTATAGTGTTTATAGACGTTATGTTCTGAAGTACACGCCTACAGTACATGCCCAGGTGAAGTACACGCCTACAGTACATGCCCAGGTGAAGTACACGCCTACATGCCCAGGTGAAGTACACGCCTACATGCCCAGGTGAAGTACACGCCTACAGTACATGCCCAGGTGAAGTACACGCCTACATGCCCAGGTGTCACAAAAGGACTTCCCCCTCAGACACATGACTTTGACCTCGTTGACCCAGAATGATTAATGTGTGATGTTGTTATTAGTATGAGATCATTCTAATGTGTTGTGTAATAAACATATAATCTAATGTGACTTCTGTGCTCTGGCATATACTTCATCTCACCTTATCAACACATTTTCACTTTATCACGCCATGGTGCGTTTTATAGTGCATGGAAGGCTTTCAAATGTTATGGATGACGTGGAGGTATTAACCCATTAAGACCTGAAGCCGCTTCTAAAAAAACCTCAAAATCCAGTCCAATCAAAAACAGTTTATCGGGAAAAATTATATAAAAAAAACATTTTCACGATTTTTCAAAAATAGCAGATCTACAAGCTCGTAGCGCGGCACTCGGTGCCGCGCTACGAGCTTGTAGATCTGCTATTTTTCAATAGCCAAAGAAATCTAAAGTGACACAGATGCGTTCCCAGGCCTGAAGCCGATTCTACACATGTCTTCTAAATCCCAACAGTTTTCTGAAAAAAAACGTATGTTTCTATATCAGTGGTGCTCGAACCTTTGCATGTCAAGGACCCCCACAACGATATGTATTTGGCCGCCGACCCCCATCTCAAAATATGTTGTTCCAGGGACCCCCCCCCCCCCCCATGAAGCAAAGATTTGAGTAAAAAAAAATGTTCGCTTTAAAATAATATAAATATTCAAAGATTTGCACCCATTTTCACGATTTTTCAAAAATAGCAGATCTACAAGCTCATATATCTGCTATTTTTGAATAGCCAAAAGTGTAAAATAATGCTTTTTTTTTAGCTCAAGTCGTAAAATGACACACGGATGCGTTCGAGGTCTTAATGGGTTTAAATAATAGGTGGAAAGGAAGAGAAGTCGGCACTCTGCATCTCGCAGCAGAAACGTTTATTTAGTGTAAACACTTTAGTTTACACTAAATAAACGTTTCTGCTGGGAGCTCCAGTGTGCGAACTTCACTTCCTTCGCTCCTAAGCAGTGGTGGAAAAAGTACTCGCATGTTTTGCTTGATAAATTCAAAATGTACTTGAGTAAAAGTGCAAAAGCATTTGCATCAAAATATGCTTAAGTACTAAAAGTAAAAGTACTCATTGTGCACAACGTCCCATTTCACAAGTTTCCTAATGTATAAAATCATTTGAAAATAGCAGATCTACGAGCTCACAATGCGTCGCACCGCGTGAGCTTGTAGATCAGATTTTCAAATGGCCGATATGTATATAGGGCTGAAGGTGGTTGCTTGTAGATCTGCTATTTTCCAAAGATTGTTATTCATTTGAGAACTTGAAATGGGACATTCTGCATAATAATGAGCATAGGCCTGTTTTTACTTTTTTTGGTGCATTTTTATGCCAATACTTTTGGCACTTTTACTCAAGTACATTTTGAATTCCGGACTTTTACTTGTAACGGAGTATTTCTACATTGCAGTATTGATACTTTTACTTAAGCAAAAAAATGTGAGTACTGTTTCCACCACTAGAGATAAAGAGGTTTCTGCCTGACAACAACAGTATGCTATATGATTACTGCAGTGGCATCTCATAATGAAGGATAAATGTGTTTATAAACATACTGAGCAAAGCACAGATGATCAGCTTTACACTGAAAACAGTCAATTGCTGCAGAAAGGTAAAATAATGCCTCTTCAGGCATTATACTGTATGTGTGCATCATTGCATGTGCAGTAACACAGTGTTAACACTCTAACATACAGCAATATGTGTTTAATAAATGAATACATGAAATAATGAAGGCTCCACTGTATACTGCTGGTGTGTACTTGTATTGTGACCGGTGTTGCCAGATTCTGCAAGAGAAATAAGCAACCGGGTCTGTGAAATCAAGCCCAAAAGATTAAAAAAGCGACTAGCACTTTAAAACCTATATTTCATCGGCTCTGTGAAAATGGCCGATCTACAAGCGACCGTGTTGTGAGCTTGTAGATCTGTTATTTTCAAATACATATTGGGGGGGGGGGGGGATATTTCAACAACACAAATCTGGTACGGGGGTCCCTGACACAAAATGTTTTCAGATGGGGGATACTCGGACAATTACATATTAATTTTAGGGGTCCTTGACATGAAAATGTTTGAGGACCACCGCATCTGTGTCACTTTAGATTTCTTTGGCTATTCAAAAATAGCAGATATACAAGCTCATAGCGCGGCACCGAGTGCCGCGCTATGAGCTTGTAGATCTGCTATTTTTAAAAAATCTTGGAAAAAAAAGGTTTTCGATTTTTTTTTTCAAAAAACTGTTAGGATTTAGATTTTTCAGGTCTTAAAGGGTTAAACAGCATTAGGAAACAAGCCCATAATAAACAACTACACTTTAGAAACAAACCCGAAATAAACACACGACCCACAAACTAACCGATATTTACAAGCTATGCTTTACAGGGGGAAAAACAAGCCCAAAGTCGCTTACAATGAGCGGCAGACCTGGCAACGCTGCCTGCCTGTGACATGGCAGAGCCCTTTGTTTGAATCAGGTGAGGTGTAGACCAATCAGCACAGAGAGACACGCTGCAGGGATTTTAGTGATCTTTGACCCCCCCGTGTTGATAAAACGCCGCGCTCTCTGCTCTCTCCCAGTGGGTGAGAGTTCACGTCAGATCTTGTTCTAATGACAAGGTCAAGTTGAATGAATCACGTCTGGTTAAAAGTCACTTCCAAATGTCCCGGACGTGAATGAAAAGACAGCATTGTGTCTGTCGGTGCCCTAAAGCTCTCCTTTATGTAACCCTAAACCCCAACCTAACCTACATGGACGGGGGATTTATACCAGCGATGGACAGAGGGGGGAAAAAGTACTCACATTCTCTACCTAAGTAGCCTACTGCATTGCAAAGAAATACTCTGTTTCAAGTAAAAGTCCGGAATTCAAAAAGTTACTTGAGTAAAGGTACAAAAGTGTTGGTATCGAAATGTACATTAAAGTACCAAAAGTAGAAGGTAATAATTTGTCAGAATGTCCCATTTCGCAAGTTTTCAAAATGTATAAAATGTGTAAGAAATCTTTTGAAAATAGCCGATCTACAAGCTCACAATGCGTCGCATGGCGACGCATTGTGAGCTTGTAGATCTGCTATTTTCAAATGGCCGAAATGTATTTAGGGCTGAAGTGGAGATGTAGTGGAGTCGAAGTAAAAGTACTGAAAATTGGAAATATTCCAGTTAAGTAAAAATAGATCAAAATTCTACTTAAGTACAGCACTTTAGTAAATGTACTTTACACCACTTTGGTGATGGAAGAAGTACACACATGTTTTACTTTAAGTAAAAGTATCGATACTGCTATGTAGAACAGGGGTCAGTCATCACCATGTCAGCTTGTGATGGACATTTGTATCAATATTACATTTTTTGTCAATACGGACATACAAAATAACTGGTCAATAATTTGACCATGAACCCAAATGACTATCCCTAAATGTAATGTGCCATAGTGTCTGTGTACCAGTGTGCTTTAATGCGCCCCACCTGTAGTCTCGCTAGACGAGATTGAAATCTCGTGTAGCGAGACTTCCGGTGGGAATTCAAGACAATTCAACACAATGCAACAAACGTTGCATTGTGTTCTGTTTCGTGCTGTAGAAGCCACGACGAGGACGCGGATGTAAACAAAGGCTGTGGTGCACGACGGCGGAGGGTCCCGACTAACGCCTGGAACAATAATATGTCTAACGCCATCCTCCATTGCAGAGCGATCGTCCGTCGAAAACGTCTCGTTTACCACCACGTTAAAAAAGAAATGGAGATGTGAAGCTTTTTTCTCAAGGAGTTTTAATGGGAGACGACGAGAGGGAGTGTTTTTTTGTCATGGATCCGCATTCGGCCTTTCCATTGTAGAGACTCCGTGCATGATCCCAAAGTTGCGTCAGGGCGCCCTGTGAGGAAAAAAGAATTGGCAAAAACGGTCCGGACCGGTTATGGCACTCTCCACGCATGGCTTTACAAGAACGTTCCGGTCCGTTTTTGGCACACAATGTTTTGAATATACACGATCTAGCGCAAGGCCTATTGGCGCGCTAGCTGTGGTGGACCCGGGGATGGAGTTATGACATTTTTCTACTGTAAAGCAGTGGTTCTCAAACTTTTTCATGTCAAGGACCCCAAAATTGACACTTATTAGCCTGCGGACCCCCATTTGAAAAAGATAAGCCAGGGACCCCCATAATAGAAGATTTTTACGGCTCTCTAGCAGGGATTTTCAACCATTTTAATTTCAAGGACCCCCAGTTTGACATGCATTAGGGTTACGGACCCCCATTTAATGGCATTTATACCTCTGGGACCCCAATTCATATTGTAAAATCAATGTTAATGTAACTCTGAGAGTGTACAAATGGAACCAAATGGACCCGTTAGGGTCCATTTGGTTCCATTTGTACACTCTCAGAGTTACAGACAGACCCATAAGGGCCCATTTGGTTCCTGTCCATCATTTAGCTGGGGACCCCCTGGAACCCCCTCAAGTACCCCTGGGGGTCCCCGGACCCCACTTTGAGAACCAATGCTGTAAAGGATATCATAACATCATAGAAAAGGTAAGAAAACCGTGGGGTAAAATCCCCCTTTAACATAGTCTACTGATGATTGGCACTTGACATTGTTTATATGGTCAAAATGACTGAAATTTCAGTTCCTTAGTTTATTTCTTTTTCTCAGTTCTCTGTTTGTCAGAAATGTCAAGTCAAATGATTTGTGGTTTTGTCCGCAAGTGTCTTTCCAAGTTTCTCTTTCTTCACCATCACTGTGCAGTTCTCGCACAGTGAATTCTGATGACATTGCAGTTCCATGTTAGCCTGGTAAACCCCCCTGGAACTAGCCTGGGGGGTTTACCAGGCTAGTTCCATGCATGGTGGTACACAAATACATATGGCTGAGATTTCAGTTCCTTTTCCCAGCTCTCTGTCTGAATTTAAATTCATTTTCACACTGACTGCCCCCACTCATTTGTTGGGGTGAATTTTCAAACCAGCAAACCTGAGCATGGTTTTGACGGAGGACGATATGAATGCATGGTTTTTGTCAGGGTTTTCAAATTGCTCCACAATGGACGAGCTATACACTCGTTTTCTGTTTGTTTGTCAAGGTACTGTGGTTAGTTTCAAGAGTTGTGCTTTCCGTTAAGGTGAACAAGTATTCGACGTTGATGAGAAAGTCTACACACCGGGGCGATTTTTTTTCATGCGAATGATACGTTTTTAAAAAAAAACCCTGATAGAGTCAATGCAAGCTTACATGGAGCGAAAAAGCGAAGCGAAAAAGGGTCTTTCAATTATTCGGAACGAGTCCGAATTTTGCGTATATTCGCATATTCGCCGGTGTGTAACCGCCTTTAGACCATGTGTAGGTGGTGTAACGTTAAGGTATGCCTGTGGAACAATAGCTATTAGCATTACTTCTAGCCGTCTGTCTTGTCTTGCATCCTCACCTGATGCAATCATGTACGGGTAGTCGTGTACCAATACCACAAATCTCCTGCAATATATTAATGAGCATGACTTGTCATCCTGACACTTTACGAGTCACCAAAAAACGTATTGTGAATATTTAGGATAGATATGTACACATTATTATAACCAAAACACAAAATGTGCCGCGGACATGGACATAAGGTGAGGTAAAAAAAAAATAGTGCTGCCTAAGGTGCAGCACTATTATGTAACAAATATGGGACAAAACTTGATATAATTTAATACAGCTTATAGTTTTTAATATTTTTTTTTAAATGTTTTATTAATTACTTGGCCTGTGTTCAAAATGTTACTTGAGGAAAGTATCAGCATAAAAAAAAAAGTACCAAAAGTAAAAGTACAAAAATGTTTGAAAATAGCAGATCCACAAGCTCACAACGCGTTGTGTGATGCGACGCGCTGTGAGCTTGTAGATCTGCTATTTTCAAATAGCCTATGTATAACATAGGGCTAAAGTGGTGAATGTATGTTTCATAATGTAAAAATGGATATCTGAAAAGTAACTAGCTACTAAAGCTTTCAAATAATTTTTGTGGAGTAAAAGTACAATATTTGCCTCTGAGATGTAGTGGAGTAGAAGTAAAAGTATTGGAAATTGGAAATACTCAAGTAAAGTACAAATACTGTACCTCATAATTGTACTTAAGTACAGTACTTAAGTAAATGTACTTAGTTACTTTTCACCGCTGGAAAGAGAAATGCAGATGTGGTCTTATTATATCTTCCACTAGCAGGTTTATTTCACCAAATTCAATCTGCTGAGATATGTATGTATTGTTATAATTGTATGATAGGTCTGATATTAGACTGGTTTTGGACTTCTGGTTTAATACTGATGAGCTGTGGATCTAACTGGTCTCTGCTCCATGTGAGTAAACATATATGGAAACAAATCAGTCCATTTCATTACAATGTCAAGTTTAACTTTCCTTTCTTGTCATGTTTTAAGTCACTTCCATGTTCCATATGAAAATACACCCACAGAAATTCAAGGAATTTGAGAAATGAAAGATGCATTACTGGACAATAATTATATTCTCTAGTCTAAACATGGAACAAAAAATGTTGAGTCATGAAATCTGAATATAGTGAAAAGTTAAACAAAGTAGTTTGTATGTAATTGTCAAACGCCACGTTAATCTATGTTTGTAAAGTGAGGATGTTTATTGTCAACACTTTATGATAGTAAAGAATGGAGTTCAGGCTCATTATCAGCTCTGATGAGGTATATGGTCACGTTTGTTCATTGATAGACCTACTTAGTCTCTCTGTGGACATCAATAAATCAATACCACTTATGCCCATCACACACACACACACACACACACACACACACACACACACACACACACACACACACACACACACACACACACACACACACACACACACACACACACACACACACACACACACACACACACACACACACACACACACACACACACACACACCATTGTTAGGTTGTTTGCTCCTGTTTGTATGCAAGAACTTCTGGGAACTCAGATTATGGGTTGTTTGTTATTCTCTTGTCTTTAGATTGTATCCTATACACTACCAGTATGCTGCACACGCACAGAGAGAGAGAGAGAGAGAGAGAGAGAGAGAGAGAGAGAGAGAGAGAGAGAGAGAGAGAGAGAGAGAGAGAGAGAGAGACACACACACACACACACACACACACACACACACACACACACACACACACACACACACACACACACACACACACACACACACACACACACACACACACACACACACACACACACACACAGAGAAAGGGATGGTCAGAGCCACACAAGGACAGACATATCTGGTGTTTTGGGTTACAGACGGTACCACGTGTTCCAGAGCTGAGAGCAGCTATCAGTGTTGACATCACTATGGTGGAAACTCCCCCTGCTCAGTATAAAACCTACCAATAGGGAGCATTACAGTTAGTCACAGCTAAGAGAGAGAGAGAGAGAGAGAGAGAGAGAGAGAGAGAGAGAGAGAGAGAGAGACAGTTTGCTTTAGAAAGGATACACAATGTTATAGATTTGGGTTTTTTGTATAAAGCTTTCATTGCCTGCCTTGTGCTTTAAACAGGCCTGGCTCTGTCAGTCCCTCACATAACGGCTATAGCAGCATTATGCACACAACATCTGTTCTCCTGGTCCTTCTACTGACCCATCCTCTGACATGGACCTCCTCTGCAGAGGAGCAGGAGAACCATCCTCTGACATGGACCTCCTCCGCAGAGGAGCAGGAGAACCATCCTCTGACATGGACCTCCTCCGCAGAGGAGCAGGAGATAAACCACTGCGGTTGGATCAAAGTCATGGAGAACAAGGAGGAGACACACTATAGTTTCCTCCAGAGAACCAACCAGCCATCCTCCTCCTCCTCTCCATCCTATCGTCTGTACCACTCCATCTGGTCCATGCAGAAGGAGGAGCAGAGATCTTCTCCTCTCCGCTGCTCTTGGAGCGACGACGCAGCGGTGACAGAACATTACTCCTCTCTGTGTGAGGAGCGCAGCGGGGAGTTTAACCAACAACCTCACCAACTCTTTGATCTCAGCCTGCTGTTTGATGATGATGATGATGATGATGATGAGGGGATGTGCGTCTCCTCCACGTCTCCCCACGAAGCCTCCAGGAGAAGGAGAGAGGAGGAGACTGGAGGACAGAGACAGAGGCCGGTGCGGAGCCTGGGTGAGGTGAATGAGGACGACCCCCCCCAGGGTCCACACCGGGGGGGTGGCGGCATAGGAGGTCATCGGCGCGTGAAACGTGGCTTCATTGTTCCTGGAACTCTCTGGTGTGGCTCTGGGAATAAAGCAGCTTCCTACGCAGACCTGGGTGAGTTCAGTTATATCCCACTGTGAGGCCTTAGAGATTCTGATTCTGCAAAATGTCTTCTAAATCCTAAACGGTTTTCTGGGAAAAAACGTATGTTTCTATATCTGTGGTGCTCAAACGTTTTCATGTCAAGGACCCCCAGAATTATATGCTTTTGGCCGCCGACCCCCATCTCAAAATATGTTGTTCCAGGGACCCCCCAGAAGCAAAGCTTTGAGTTAAAAATGTTCGCTTTAAAAGAATAGATATTCAAAGATTTGCGCGCATTTTCACGATTTTTCTAAAATAGCAGATCTACAAGCTCGTAGCGCGGCACTCGGTGCCGCGCTACGAGCTTGTAGATCTGCTATTTTTTAATAGCCAAAGTGTAAAATAATGCCTTTTAGCTCAAATCAAAAAAAGGTGCATGGTTCCCAGTGGTGGTGGAAAAAGTACTCAAATCCTCTACTAAGTAAAAGTACAAATACTGCAATATAGAAATACTCTGTTATAGGAGACAAGTAAAAGTCCAGAATTCAAAATTTACTTGAGTAAAAGTACAAAAGTATTGGCATCAAGATGTACTTAAAGTACCAAAAGTAAAAGTAGGCTATACTCATTTTGCAGACTGTCCCGTTTCAACATGTATAAAACATCTTTTGAAAATAGCAGATCTACAAGCGATGCGAGGCGTTGTGAGCTAGTAGATCTGCTATTCTCAAATAGCCAAAATATATAGAAATTAAGTGGTTACGTATGTTTAGTAATAATAATATGAATCTACAAAGTAACTAGTAAGTAAAGTTTTGCAGTAAAAGTACAATATTTTCCTCAGAGATGTAATGGAATAGAAGTACAAGTATTGAAAATTGGCAATATTCCAATAAGTAAAAAAAAATACCTCAAAATTTTACTTGTGCTTGAGTAAATGTACTTAGTTACTTTCCAGCACTGGTGTGTGTGTGCGTGTGTGTGTGTGTGTGTGTGTGTGTGCGTGTGCGTGTGCGTGTGCGTGTGTGTGTGTGTGTGTGTGTGTGTGTGTGTGTGTGTGTGTGTGTGTGTGTGTGTGTGTGTGTGTGTGTGTGTGTGTGTGTGTGTGTGTGTGTGTGTGTGTCTCTCTCTGCTCTGGAACGTTACACAGCAGAATCATCAGTGTTGAAGCTGCAATGCATGAGCTTAACCACTAGGCGTCCCATTTGATACCAGGGTCTCTAAAGCAGTGGTTCTCAAACTGTTTCATGTCAAGGACCCCCACATTGACATGTAGGCCCTATTTAGGGCCCAGGGACCCCCTCATAAGAGAATATGTGTGTAAAAACAAGTGTACACCGTGTTGTGTTGCGATGTGATGCACCATGAGCTTGTAGATCTGTTTGAATAACCAAAGTATAAAATAGGGTTAAGGTGGCTAAACTGATTTGTGTGCTATATTAACTCATTTTGCTGGGGACCCCCTCAAGGACCCCAGACCTCACTTTGCGAACCACTGGTTTAAAATGTAAAAGTAGGGAGAGACACCTCCAACCACTGCAGGTCATTAGTTATAGTATTACAGTACAGAGTAAGTTAATACTATATAACTAATGGTAGAGTCTACCACACAGATTTTGGTTAAAATAACATTTCATTTATTGAATTAAGTCTGGGATTGCTTTGATTAAACTCATAATGGTCCATTTGGTTACATTTGTAGCTACACACACCCCATATCAAGGGGTTTCCTGTTTACCAGTGTTGCCATGCCTGCTTATAATAAGAGAATTTGGGATTGATTCTTAAGTGTAGTTGCTTATTTTGGCTTGCTTCCTAATGTCTTTTAAACCAGTGGTTACCACATTTATCTCATGTGATTAATACTGTATGTATTTGTCCGCGGACCCCCATCTGAAAATATTTTGTGCTGGGATGCCCATCCAAGATTTTTGCTAAAATCTTTAAAAAAAAATCTCACTTTTCCCCCCGATATTTTCTGAAAATAGCAGACCTACAAGCTCACAACATGTTGTGACGTGACGCGTTGTTAGCTTGTAGATCTGCTATTTTAAAATAGCTGCTGTAAAGTGGTAAAACTTTAAGCCTATTGTGGCTTTTTGGGGGGCTTGTTTTCATAGACCTGACCGCTTGTTTCTCTTGCAAAATCTGGCAACACACTGATTACCTGTATTACGCCTGTAGCCTACTAGGGGGGAAGTGGACAGATATTGAATGAAGCAGCAGAACGGGGCAATAGGCTCTATGCACAGCAGCCATCACTTTCCTTCCAATGATACTAATGAAGGCTCTGTTCCATTTAGTGTGGCACAAGTGGTTCTCAGACTTTTTAATTTCCAAGACCACCGTAACTCGTAACTCTGAGTGTACAAATGGAACCAAATGGACCCTTACGGGTCCATTTGGTTCCATTTGTACACTCTCAGAGTTACACACCCGTAAGAGGCCATTTGGAACCCCCTCAAGGAACCATTAGGGTCCCTGAACCACACTTTGAGACCCTCTGGAGTAACAGAGTGTTTCCAGTGAGCCAACATGAACAACATCAGCACCCTGACTCTGTTTGACCAGAAATGGAACAGAGCCGTCATTAGTATCATTGGCAACACCTGTGGATTTCTTCACAATATGGCTGCTGTGCACAGAGCCTATTCACCCGTTTCCTGGGCTGTGTGTTTTTCCACTTCCTGTCGATTTCATTGGATATCATTGGTCATCTGACCAGTTTCATTGGATTTCATTGGATCAAATCGACAGGAAGTTGAAAACACACAGCCTAGGAAACAGGTGAATACAGTACAGAAGTCCTGACGTCACTCGTTCATCCCCAGGTTCGTAAAGTCTAAATTTCTCTATGGAGAATAACATTGGGTCATTTTAGAATCGTCTCATATAAGAATTGTGTTCCAAAAATAAACAAACTGTCTCTGTGATATTGTCAGGGAGGAGGTTCTGTATCGTTTATGATAGTCAGTCACTTATATTTCATACAGTCTGTTTCTGGTGAAAATGTAACTAATTCAGAGGAAGTAACATTATGGTTTTCTCACCGTCAGTTGATGCTTCATATCCATAAGAGTCAAACCGCCGCGGGGTCGTTTGTTTATTTTTGGAACACAGTTCTTATTTGACGCGATATTAAACACGTCTATGGGGATTCAGAACGGGGGGGGGGGGAAACCGTGAACCAGGTAGATAAACCTAGGATGTGTAAATTACGTCAGACTTCGGTGCTCTATGGCGCCGCCTGGAGAAGGTGTTAGAGGTGTGTTCTGACAGACAGTGGCGTGCACAGACATTTTGAGGGGCAGGTGCTCAAGTAAATTATACTTTTTTTTGTTTACTTGGTCTGCTCTTTTTTCCCTCTACACCTATACCTCTTTGCCAAAAATAGCCGATCTACAAGCCCACAACGCCTCGCAGCGCGAGGGGTTGTGAGCTTGTAGATCAGCTACTTTTGGCTAAAGTTCTCCTCAGAAAAGGGATGCTAGGTTTCGAGTGGTTATGGTAAAAAGAAACATCATATCGCATAAAGATTTGGCGGACCCCCTGTAGTAACTCTGAGGACCCCCGAGGGGTCCCGGACCCCCTGTTGAAGACCCCTGGTGTAAACTAAAAAAAAAAAAAAAAACTTTTTTTTTTCTTTTTTTCTAAAGGGCACTTCTGGTCAAGAGGGCAAAGGGCAGGTGCTCTAGCGCCACCTAGAGTCTATCTGTGCACGTCCCTGGTTAGAGGTGTGTTCTGACAGACTGTCTGTTGTTACAGGTGTGTTCTCAGAGACTGACAGCTGCTGTCGGGAACATGACCAGTGCCAGGACACCATCCTGTCCTTTCACTCCAGCTTCGGCGTCTTCAACAGCAACATCTTCACCATGTCTCACTGTGACTGTGACAAGAGGTAAGAGAGAGGACCCCCGTCTGGACATGTTTTTGTGCCAGGGACCCCCGTCTGAACATGTTTTTGTGCCAGGGACCCCCGTCTGAACATGTTTTTGTGCCAGGGACTCCCGTCTGGACATGTTTTTGTGCCAGGGACTCCCAAAAGAGGAGATTTATGTGTAAAAACAAAACAAAAAAATAAATACATCTAAAATAGCAGATCTACAAGCTCGCAGCCGCGCTGTAAGCTTGTAGATCTGCTAGTTTTGATTAGCCAAAGTATAAATGGATAAAGAAAGTGATTCAAATGATTGTGATGCTAATTACTTTAGCTGGGGACCCCCCCCCCAACCAATGTTAATAGTTGATTTGATTTTGATTTGATTTATTTATTCGCACAATAAAACAGAACAAAGGTAACATCATTAAAACAACACAGAAATAAGTGCAGGTGAGAAAAGGAAACCCATAAAGGGCTTATAAAGGTTCTCACCTAAAAATAATAAACAAGTAGTTAAACATAATAATCAAACATAAGACATGACAAACACAAATACCTTGAGTGCAGTTCAGTGTATGTGTGTGTGTGTGTGTGTGTGTGTGTGTGTGTGTGTGTGTGTGTGTGTGTGTGTGTGTGTGTGTGTGTGTGTGTGTGTGTGTGTGTGCGTGCGTGCGTGCGTGCGTGCGTGCGTGCGTGCGTGCGTGCGTGCGTGCGTGCGTGCGTGCGTGCGTGCGCGTGTGTGTGCGTGCGTGCGTGAAGCTATGTTAAATGGTAGATGGAGAGGCTTGATTCATCAGGCCGGCCCTCAGTCTATGTTTAAAGTTACTGAGTGAAGAGTTCTCAAACGTTTTCATGCCAAGGACCCCCAACTTGATGTATCTGAAAATAATTTGTGCCAGGGACCCCCAGAAGCAAAGATTTATGTAAAAATATATATATATTCAAAGATTTGCACAAATGTTCAAGATTTTTCAAAAATAGCAGATCTTTATTGTAGATCTGCTATTTTTGAATAGCCAAAGTATAAAATATGGCTAAAGTGGTTAAAATGATTGTGACGCTATATAAACTAATTTGCTGGGGACCCCCTGGAACCCCCTGATATAGTTTAATAATCTTATAAACCAGTTCAAACCTTTTGTAGCAAAAATATAAAACACGTGGAACCCAAATGAAGAGATGAAACTCTTGACGTGGATCACATGACGGTCTTGATGGATAAACTTCAACCTGGTGTTTGCACTTTCTCTATTTACAGGTCGTACATCTACATAAACGTTCATATTTCAAATATGAATTGTTAACCTCATGGCCACGGATGTTAACATTATGTATGGGTCCTCAGAAGTACCCGTATCTTCCGTATTGTTCAATAAAAAGCATTTTAATCCAATCGGTGGCCATTTTCTCCTGCTTTCAACAACGCAACCCTATCTGTTGGGAGGTGTATTGCACACACACTGATACCTTACAACTCTATGAGAAAATGGCCACTGATTGGATTAAAATGCTTTCAATTGAACAATACGGAACATACGGGTACTTATGAGGAATCGTACATAATTGTAACATCCGTGGCCATGGGATAAGAACTTTATATTTGAAATGTGAACGTTTCTGTAGAGGTACGCGCCGTAAATGGAGAAAGTGCAAACACCAGGTTGAAGTTCATCCATGACAGTCATGTTTCAGGGCTAGGTCAGAGGGACTTGTTGTTAAATTATCTCACTATCTGAAGGTTTTTTCAGACAGAGACAACATGGCTAGATTGTAATGTCTTCAGGATTAAAAATACATGGTCAAATAGTGTAGTCTAAACCTGTATTTCATGTCCCTGAAGTTATGATAATGGTGTGTGAGAAGTGAACTTGACTTACATGAATAGTTTAATACAACGGAATGGCAAGAGGAACTTAAGAAAATACCAAGAAAATATAATACAGGGGATATTACATTTTCTTGATATTTTCTTTAGTTCCTCTTCCGGGGACCCCCGGGGGTCCCTGGAATCCCACTTTGAGAACCAATGCTCTAAATCAGTGGTTCTCAACATGTGGTTCATGACCCTCAGCGTGGTCCCCACATGCCTCATGCCTACGATTCCAAGTGCTTGTCAGGGTAGGGGGGTCCCCAGTTCGAATATGATTATATTGGGGGGCCCCCAGTTCCAATATGATTATTTATGGGGGCCCCAGTTCAAATATGATTATATTGGGCGGCCCCCAATTAAAATATGAATATTTAGGGGGGTCCCCAGTTCAAATATGTTTATTTAGGGGGTCACAGCCTGAAAAGGTTAAGAACCACAACTCTAAATCAATATTTTGCACCAATTAATATTGAGCCCATAGTTGTTGATCTGAGACGGACGATCTTTCCTGACATGAGTTTGTATTAACCCATGACCTGGAACGCATCTGTGTCACTTTAGATTTCTTTGGCAAAAATCTTGAAACATTTTTTGTTTTTTGTTTTTTGTTTTTTGTCCCAAAAACTGTTAGGATTTAGAAAATATTTTTAAGAATCGCCTCACAGGCCTTAATAATGGTTTAATGTTCCTGTAGATTCCGTGGCTGTCTGTCGGGGGCCAACGACAGCATATCAGACGTGGTGGGATACACGTTCTTCAACGTGCTGAAGCTGAACTGCTTTGAGTTCTCCCACAGACTGCAGTGCACACAGAGGAACTGGTTCGGAATGTAGGTGGACTACACATGTTGTTTTGTGAGCTATATAGAGCATCGCAGTTGCGCAGAATCCGGGTGCCGGAAGTAAATACTCGATGCATTTTTCCCATTGACTTTTCCAAAAATATTTATATCAATGAATTTAAGCCTAGAATCAAGCCATCCAGGATTCTGGTGAATCATGACCATAAAACCTTTTTTTCTGTGATTTTTTTAATTTTTATATTTAATGATATGATATACTATGTTTAATAAATACCCTTTGTTTTGCCGTTTTCAAAAAAGTTTTTTCACAGAATCAAACGTTTTATGGTCATGATTCACCAGGATCCTGGATAGCTTGATTCTAGGCTTAAATTAATTTATATAAATATTTTCGGAAAAGTCAATGGGAAAAATGCATTGAGTATTTACTTCCGGCAACTGGAAGTGGGCGGGAACTGCGACTCTCTATTGGCTTTAAAGCTGCAATCCGCAACTTTTAGGGAGGGGGAGGGGGGGGGGGGCTTATGTGCTTGAGGCAGCACTACCTGTCAACCAGTGCTGCCCGACACTAGTGTCTAAATGTATAGGGAGACGTCCTCCAATCCACTGCAGATTAACTATTTATAATCATAATAATACATCACATTTGCATAGCGCTCTTCTTAGTACTCTAAGTCGCTTTACATGATTACACAACAGAACAAATGAAAGAAACAACTTTCTTAAGAGAATAAACTTGTTAAAAGGCTAAAAACTACGCAAAGGAAAACATTAAAAATTAAAAGGCAGAGAGGTGGATTAGAATTAGGCAGGGAAAGCGATACTGAACCTTGGGTTTTGAGGGAGATTGGTTAAAATCATATTTGATTTATTTATAAAATAAGCTCCTGATTGCAGCTTTAACAGATATTACATTTGTAATTATACAACACAGCAGTGGCGTAGCCAGAAAGCTGGCAGCAGCTGGGCATGGGGATTTGTGGGTGGGCACTCATGCACGCGCGCGCAGCGCGCGTGCATGAGTGCCATGTGCGCGCGCGCGCGATTTTTTTCGGTTATTATCGGTTAAAATCTTACTTTTTTGCGCAATTTGTGGGTCTTTTGCGGGTTTATTATGTTATTTAATTGTTATTTTTGCCTTAATTTTCATGAAAACATTGACAGGTCGCAAATAATGCCCCGTTGTCCGCCTCCTCCGCGCGTCCGCAGTCCGCGGCTGTCCGCCTCCACTCACAGAGCACAGGCACAGTTCACAAGCAGAAAAAAAATGTTCTTCTTTTTTTTTTTGGGTGGGCACAACAGCCAGGTGGGTGGGCCCAGGCCTACCTATGCCCACCCGTGGCTACGCCCCTGCAACACAGACACGACCAAGATTGACTGCCGAATAAGAGTTTCCTTTTGAACTCATTGCACTGATTTAAACCTCCATTATTACCCTCCAGGTGTAAGGAGAACAAAATGGCGCCGTACGCTGTGGTTCACCAAGCCACTCAGTACGGAGGAGAGGAGGAGAGCAGCGGCAACAACACCACCACCACCGTGGAGCTCCACATCTCCACCGTCATCAGTGCTACCTTCTCCGCTCAGGGCCAGCTCACTGCAGAGACCCAGGAGGAGAACATCAGTACAACACAGCCAGCTCCTCAGGGCCAGCTCACTGCAGAGACCCAGGAGGAGAACATCAGTACAACACAGCCAGGGATGGTCTCCCTCTCTGGGAGGACAGTCTCTCTTGCCTCTGACAGCACCAGCTCCATCACGCCCATGTCTACACCTGTGAGAACAAGCAGCTCCACCCCCATCATGTCTACACCTGTGAGAACAAGCAGCTCCACCCCTATCCTTTCTACACCTGTGAGAACAAGCAGCTCCACCCCTATCATGTCTACACCTGTGAGAACAACCAGCTCCACCCCTATCATGTCTACACCTGTGAAGACAGTCTCTCTTACCTCAGGTATACCACACAGTAATCATAATTGAACTGGGGACCCCCCCCAAAATAATCATATTTGAACTGAGAACCCCCCAAAATATTGAACTGGGGCCCCCCCAAAATAATCATATATGAACTGGGGGTCCCCCCAAAAATAATCATATTTGAACTGAGGACCCCCCAAAATAATCATATATGAACTGGGGGTCCCCCCCAAAATAATCATATATGAACTGGGGGTCCCCCCCTAAATAATCATATTTGAACTGAGGACCCCCCAAAATAATCATATATGAACTGGGGGTCCCCCCCAAAATAATCATATATGAACTGGGGGTCCCCCCAAAAATAATCATATTTGAACTGAGGACCCCCCAAAATAATCATATATGAACTGGGGGTCCCCCCCAAAATAATCATATATGAACTGGGGGTCCCCCCCTAAATAATCATATTTGAACTGGGGACCCCCCACCACCCTGACAACCACTTGGAATTGAGGAGTTGAGGCGTTACATTTAGTTTGACTCGGTTCCACAGATAAACATTGTGAAAATAGCCGATCTACAAGCTCACAACGCCTCACGTTGTGAGGCGTTGTGAGCTTGTAGATCTGCTATTTTCACAATGTTTGCCTCTTTCTGATATCATTTGACAAAGTGGCCGATGTTTCACCAGTTTTTATAGTACAGTGTGTTGATCACTTTTGATGCAGTAATGGTCTTTTTTCATTTTGTTTTTTTTTAGGTATTAAAAAGGTCTCACATGTCTCCAGCTCCACCACGGCCATCATGTCTACACCTGTGAGAACAACCAGCACAGATCATCTGGAACAGGTGTCTCTCAGAGGTCCTAGCATCACCACGCCTAGTCCTCCTCCTGCTGCTCACACGGTCAGACTGAGTGTGTCTAATGGACTGACTCGCTCTCAGTCTCAGCAAGACACAGGTAGGGCTATGCAACATTGCACGTGCCTCTGCACACACACACACACACACACGCACACACACAGACCCGCGCGCACGCACGCACGCACGCACGCACGCACGCACGCACGCACGCACGCACACACACACACATTTTAACAATGTATTCATGTCCACATAAGGAGAGCATACAGTACAAGGACACAAATATTAAAGGTACAGTTAATCCACAAAATCACAACATATGTCTTTGTGATACAATAAGCATGTCACTCAGTACTCTATGGGTATAAGTAACACGTCTCCAATTATAGCAGAGACACCACGGTACTTTGCCAGCCTTTTTGCCTCCTTTTTGGGGCATCCCACGTTGTTGAAACCCTCTGTCTGTGTGTATAAATGTCCTATAGGCTGTCAAATATACAAACCAATAGTCTGCACCTACAGTATAACCCAGCTCTGAGATGGTATGTAGGAGTGGTTGGACTTTAATGACCTTGGTCAGAAAGGCTTCCTATAGGGTAGGGTTGCCAACATCCAGAACTGGAGAAGCGCGATTTTTTTCGGGTTTCCCGCGGATAAAGTTACTTTTTTTGTTACTTTATTTCGGTTTTAGGGTCAGGGTTAGGGTTGGGAACAGGCTGACATGCCACACAAACAATGATGCCGTTCCCACCGGAGAAAATCTCACACACACACACACACACACACACACACACACACACACACACACACAAGCACTCGTGCGAGCGCTGTGCCTGCCCTGTCAACTGAGCGGTCCTAGTGCCCTTCGCATACAGCACACAAACACACAGCCAGACACACTGCAGTGTGCGCAAACAGAAATATATTTTTTATTTTTCCCTTTGCACCGGAGTGCGGGACAAACAAAGTCCCGTACGGGACACGCCCCTTTTGGCTCACGGGGGGCGTCCCGGGCCGGCTAATACGGGACTGTTGGCAACCCTACTACAGGGTAAGGTCAAAGGTGCACGCTATCTCTAATACGCGAGCGGCCTGTAGTAGCATATAGTTGAAGCGCAAGGGGGCGGGGTGGGGAGAGAGTCAGCGCGCTGAAGTCAAGGCACAGACGGCTGTGTTGTTGACAGACAACAGATGCACGCTTATGAGAAACAACACAAATAAAACCTGGCGAAACAGTTGCGTGCATTATTAGAGCAGTGGTTCTCAAACTTGTTCATGTCAAGGACCCCCAAATTGACACGTATTAGCCCGTGGACCCCCATTTGAAAAGATATGCCAGGGACCCCCATAAGAGAAGATTTTTATGGCCCTATAGCAGTGATTCTCAACCGTTTTGATTTCAAGGACCCCCAATTTGACATGCATTAGGCTATACGGACCCCGATTTCCATCTCTGGGACCCCAATTTATGTTGTAAAATCAATGTTAATTTAACTCTGAGAGTGCACAAATGGAACCAAATGGACCCGTTAGGGTCCATTTGGTTCCATTTGTACACTCTCAGAGTTACAGACCCATAAGGGTCCATTTGGTTCCTATCCATCATTTAGCTGGGGACCCCCTGGAACTCCCTCAAGTACCTATGGGGGTCCCCGGACCCCACTTTGAGAACCAACGCATTAGAGCACAAGATGAGGATAAATGAAACATTCAGTCTAAATGTCCAGTAATTCGCAACTACTACCAATACTTTTGTATTTGAAACTTTACATTTATCTAAATATTATAAACTCTCAGGAGGACAGCCTAATACAAATATAATATATGAAAAGGCTACTATAGGCTACAGTGAAGTCGGACTGAATGACTGAAACGTTTTTTTCTTTTTTAACTCTCTTGGTGATTATCTGGCACGGTAGTTGTGGATTAGCAAACTGGACATTAATGTTTCCTTTTCGCGTGCGAATTACTGGACATTTAGACTAATGCAGTGGTTCTCAAACTTTTTCATGTCAAGGACCCCCACATTGACACTTATTAGCCCGCGGACCCCCATTTCACAAGATATGCCAGGGACCCCCATAAGAGAAGATTTTTTACGGCTCTAGCAGTGATTCTCAACCATTATAATTTCAAGGATCACCAGTTTGACATGCATTAGGTCTACAGACCCCCAATTTAATGGCATTTCTATCACTTGGACCGCAATTTATATTGTAAAATCTATGTCAATTTAACTCTGAGAGTTAAAGACCCACAAGGGTCCATTTGGTGCCTAATCTATCATTTAGCTGGGGACCCCCTGGAACTCCCTCAAGGACCCCTGGGGGTCCCCGGACCCCACTTTGAGAACCAATGCACTAATGCACGCAACCGTTTCACCAGGTTTTATTTGTGTTGTTTCTCATAAGCGTGCATCCGTTGTCCGTCAACAACACAGCCGTCTGTGCCTTGACTTCTGTGCTCTGACTCTCTCCCCACCCGCCCCCGCCCCCTTGCGCTTCAACTACATGCAAAAAAGGCTGTTTGCTAGACGCGCCTCTAATACAGACACTTCTCTGGACTCTTCATCCACAACAACAACAACAACATCTGGTGTATTAGCTGTCAAATTAGCTGTTATCACTGAGATGAATCTCTCTCTCTCTCTCTCTCTCTCTCTCTCTCTCTCTCTCTCTCTCTCTCTCTCTCTCTCTCTCTCTCTCTCTCTCTCTCTTTCTCTCTCTCTCTCTCTCTCTCTCTCTCTCTCTCTGATGAAGAAGAGACCAGATGTGTATATTGATCTGATATTAATAATATTATTGTCTATACTCTCCATAGGCAAGCCTCAGTCATGTGATGCCTTTGAGGATCTAGATGGCTGTAAGTTCAAGATCTTTCCCCAACAGAGGAAGTACGGCCTCCACAACCAGGAGTCCAGAACCCTGTACCACTGCAACTGCACTGCTAGGTAATACAAAAAAAACTCTACAGCCAGATTTACTCTTCTTCGTATGACGATTAGCCGAAAATAGAGGATCTGCAAGCTCACAGCGCGTCGTGATCGGACACATTGTGAGCTTGTAGATCATTGTTATTGGATGTAAAACCTGTTACAATCATAAATAATGTGTGTTTGAATGTCGGCCTTCGCCCACATAACACATTTACGATTTAGACATTTACCATCTTAATCCAGAGCGATGTACGGTAAGCAAGGTAAACACAAGGTAATACATCAAATGCATAGAGACAGTGCCTCAGTAGTCTAAAACATTATAATATTAAAAAGAATAATAATAATAATAACTAGAAAAAGTGCTCCTCGGAGCACAAGTCTCCGCCAGCAGACTTGTGTTGTGTCCTATCCGTCCTGTCTGTATAAGTGTCCTATCCGTCCTGTCTATGTAAGTGTCCTATCCGTCCTGTCTATGTAAGTGTCCTATCCGTCCTGTCTGTATACTGTAAGTCCTATCCGTCCTGTCTGTGTAAGTGTCCTATCTGTCCTGTCTGTGTAAGTGTCCTATCCAATTGTTACAGTATCTGCCATTTCTCAGCCATTTCGTGATTATTCCTGTCTTACCTCACTTTGAAAGAGGCAAAGACTCTTTCAAAGTGACACATGTTTTTATAGGCCGCTATACGTCACTAGCCAATCAGATCACACTATTTCACCGTATTGTCACGTGTCACGTGAGGCTTGACCAATGTTAGCTTGACATGTGGAAAGTGAAAACAATGTCTCCTGGCGGAGACAATATAATAATAATACTGAGGATATTGACTCCTCTGTCTCAAGCATGAGTTATGTTTCATCCATAATATGATTAGTTGGAATATGAGGAAGTAAAACATTTTTGGAGGCTGTCAGTGTAATTATAGGATTGCTCTGACATAAGGATTAATACACATGTTTTATTTTTTTTATGACACAAGGATGTAACAATTTCACACTATGTTGTGACCTTGCAGTAAAAGGCTTATTAGTCTAGGACCTGGCTAAGATATGTATGCACTTAATTTAGGAGAGATTATCTCAACTGTTCTTGGCTAATATGACCCCAAGGAACAATTTAGGAACTATGAGAAATTCTCTATCCGGGGCGAAATACTCGGAAATGACCACGCCCCTTTTAAAATGACCGCTACTTCAAACATGGCTCTATCTTCTAAACCGTTGGAGCTACAGATTTTCTGAGGTGCTGAAAATGTACACAATACTCATGTTTAGGGAAAATTAGAAAAGTGTAAAATGTCAAATTGCATTTTTTATTACAGAACAGCTTAAACAAACGGCTAAAAACTGTCAACTTATTTACAGTCCAGGGCCATAAGAATATTTTTGCGTGAATCAATCTAAAAGCCCCACATTTGTCCCAGATGTAACCCAGGGCATGCTCTAATGATGTAGCAAGGGTGCTCGAGCCAGCAACCTTCGGGATCATCATAGTGGCCAAATCCAATATGGCCGCCACCTGAAAATGTAATGTAATGTAATGTAATGTATTGAAATAATAAAATGATTTAAGAGTAGAACTCATTCCTAAGTATACAGCTACAGCCAGTACACTATGTGCAACAATGCTCAGCATAAAATGTAATCCTATCACACTAGGTGTATAGAATTTGAACAATTATGTATTATTGTACATCCTATTATAATTCTAGTAAGCTCACGGTGGTGGTGGTTGGTGGTAGGGTGGACTCTTGATCAAACTGCGCATGCGTCGTTGCCAGGTTTCGTTGCCAGGTTTCGCGAGAGAAACAAGCAGCAAGATATATGAAAACGAGGCCAAACCAAACGAACCCTATACCACCAACATTGGCCCTACAGCGCTTACAGTACGCCGACATGGCAACACCCAGACCCCGCCCACTCTCTGACTACGTCTACAATTCTTTCTGTGGAAAGTAAACACATGACCAGACGGCCCGGGCCGGGCGAGTAACATGCCTACGCCATTCTCCGTGCTGATATATATATATATATATACGCCCGTGGGGAGGGGTGACCGCGGGCCGGGGGGGGGGGGGGACGCGCGGGGACGTGCGCGGCGGAGAAACCGCGCGACAGGACGTGCATTAACCCCAAATTTGCAACTGGGTAGCGTTAGCAATTAGCATGCTACGGCTAACAGCTACGTTAAACATCTTATCAACAACCTGTATGAACGTTCTTCCAGTCGTTCCTTCACAATAAAGGTTGCATCGTCAACTCACAACGCGTCGCCATGCGTTGTGAAAATAGCTGATCTACAAGCTCACAACGCCTCGCGATGCGTTGTGAAAATAGGGAGATGGGGAGAGAGAGAGAGAGGGACGGAGAGAATACTCAAATACCTTGAGTAAAAATACTTCAGAGTACTCAACATGAGTACAAATACTTAAAAGAACTGAAAAGTTGAAAAAAAGAGTAAAAACACTTAAAGATTGATGAATACACTACACATACCTAAAAGTTGATAAGAACAGTAAAAATACTTAAAAATCTGTAAAAAAAACTTTAAAGCTAATAAAGTCATTAAAAACACTTTCAAGAAAATACATTGAGTAACAATACTTAAGAGTACTTCAAATGAGTAAATACTACTACTACAAATACTCTTTTAGTACCGCCTCTTTTAGCACCGCCTCAATACCAGCTTCAATGCATTACTGAAATTACATTTATATGAAATACATCACAACACCCTCCTATAATATTAAAAAAACAGGCGAAGGGGTCCGCCATGTTCCACAGGGGTGCGCGGGGACCCCCAGGAAAATAAAAAAGAAATGTTGCATTTTTTTCTTTTTTCTTTTTCACTTTTGGATTTTTTTGTCCCACGCTTTTGGTACCCCAAAATAGGGGGGCGCCACGACGGGGCGCGCGCGGGGGAGAAACCGCGCGACAGGACGTGCATTAACCCCAACTTTGCAACTACTTTCGCCTGCGCCCTTCACCGGGTATGGTCTAGTTGTACATAATTGTCTTCGTGTAACAACAGCACTGATACATAAAGTAACACACACACACACACACACACACAGCACAAAACAACAATCATAAAAAATAAAAAGTGGTGCCTACAAAATTGTGTATATAGTGTGTGTGTGTGTGTGTGTGTGTGTGTGTGTGTGTGTGTGTGTGTGTGTGTGTGTGTGTGTGTGTGTGTGTGTGCGTGCGTGCGATTCTAACATAATATAGTTAAAATTCTATACACCCTTCGTATGATAGTATTCAATTCATGCTGAGCATTGCTCTGCATACTGTACTGGCTGTTGCTGTATAATTTGGGTTCTACTCATATTTCTATTGTTTCAACATCTGTACACAGGTTGTTTATTTTCTTCAGTTTGATCTTAACTCATTCCAACAACTCTGGATGAAACTTTATGTTACATAACATTTTTGATATATGCCATATTTGTAATAAGCAAATCAGAGTGCTCTAGATGGATTCAATCATAAATATGAGCATTCCAATGTGTTTCTAATGCTCAAAAAGCATAAAATAGACACCAAGTTTGCCTAAAATGACAAAGATTAAGGTAAGTAAAACAAATTGTCAGATAGTCGCCATCTTTAAAATATGCAAAATAGCGGTCCAGCCACACCCAGTCATAAAGATAAGCATTCCAACACACCCAATCATAAAGATAAGCATTCCAACATGTTTGTAATTGTCAAAAAACATGATTTAGACACCAAGTTTGCATTCATAGCTCATCTCGTTCAAAAGTTATAGACAAAACCTTTTTCAGGTGGCGGCCATATTGGATTTGGCCACTATGATGACCTGGAGGGTTGCTGGCTCGGGCATGGGTTCCCCAAACATGAGTATTCTGAACATTTTGAGCACCTCAGAAAATCTGTAGCTCCAACAGTTGTAGAAGATAGAGCCATGTTTGAAGTAGCGGTCAATTTAAAAGGGGCGTGGTCATTTCCGAGTATTTCGCCCCGGATAGAGAATTTCTCATAGTTCCTAAGTTGTTCCCTGGGGTCATATTAGCCAAGAACAGTTGAGATAATCTCTCCTAAATTAAATGCATACATATCTTAGCCAGGTCCTCTACTATATCAGGCTATTTGCAAAGCACACACACGTGCTGTGATACTAATACTGTCTGTCTGTCTGCACATAGATTTGTGTACGTAGTCAGATCAGCAGACTATGGTGTAATGGTTCACAACATGACAACTAGGCCTATCATCCAGACATGTACACAGACAGATTATTACACAATGTAAACAAACAGCACATACATACATCTACCTCTGTATGCAGAAGTGTTGATTTCGTCGACTATAAAACTATGACTACTTTTTTTCACTGACGAAAACTAAATAAAAACTAAATAGAAACGAAATAAAAACTAAGCTATGATGACTAAAACTAGGACTAAATATATTGACAATTTCGTCAACAAATTAAAACTAGACTAAAATGTTAGTGAGGGATCTAGTGGAGAAGAGATCCAGTAGAACTAAAAGGCAAGTCGTTTTATGTTTGGTTGCGCTCAGGTGTTGTGCTCTGAAAATAGCAGATCTACAAGCTCACAACGTGTTGCGCTGCGACGCGTTGTGAGCTTATAGATCTGCTATTTTCAGCATGCAACTAAGTGTAAAATAAGCCATTACGACGCCATCAAGGCACCGCCAAGATAAAGTCACTAGACTAACAGTAAAACATTTCAGATGACTAAAATATGACTAAAACTTAAATGGAATTTGATTCAAAAGACTATGACTAAAACTGAATAAAGATTTGGTGTCAAAATCACTCTAGTATGCAGGCTACGTGTGTGTGCATGCATGTCATCTTTTCTATTACCCTTCATAATAGTTTATTATGTGTTTCCGATGTTTATCTATCGACTATTCGTGTGCGGGTAGCTCGTGGTTAGAGCACTTGCCTTTGTATCACAATAATAACCCTGTTCAACAGAAAAACACATAACCAAGTCCCCCCAAAAATACATAATGATAACCAGTGGTACGTGTGGCCAATGAGAGGAGAGATGGAATAGCCGATCTCCAAGTCCGTGTGTGTGTGTGTGTGTGTGTGTGTGTGTGTGTGTGTGTGTGTGTTGCTTCTTTGTCGTGCTCATACGGGCGGACGGACATAACATACGGACGGACGGACGGACATAACATACGGACGGACGGACGGACATAACATACGGACGGACGGACGGACATAACATACGGACGGACGGACGGACATAACATACGGACGGACAGACACACAGACACAGTCAAATGTAGAGCGGTTGGCACCGCTAAAAACCATCCTATCAGCGAGGCATTGTGTTTAATGCCGTTTAATGGCTGAAGGACTACTACTAAAACAAACTTTCAATGTTCAGTTTGTCCAGATGGCATGAGTCTGAAGTGACCATGTAAGGGAGGATCGGTGTCATTTGCTAGTGTGAGTGCTAATACGTTTCTGGGTGAGAACGCGGTTCTGGGTTCAACCCCCGGTTAGGGTTGGGTTGGGTTGGCACCGCCGACTTGGTCTCTGGGTAACACGGCTTGGGTGAAACCAAGTTAGGTGTGGCGCTGCATCTCCCTGAGGTCAGCTCCATTGAACAGGGACAGATAGAAGCCCTCATCGATGAAGCGCTCCTCCGACCTAGTTTGTGACTTCTTTGATGTTTATCTGTGCTGGCAGGTTGTTCCAGAGTCTGTCTGAGCAGCAGCAGATCACTGTGATTCAGACTCAGCTGCTGGATTATGTGTCTCCTTCCTGCTTCTTCACGCAGGAGGCCTGCACTCACGGGAAAACGTCAGTATAATACCACGCACACATGCACGCACATATGCACATGCATGCACACACGAACATGCGCGCACGCACGCACACACACACACACACTGCACACACACACAAACATACACACACACACACACACACACACACACACACACACACACACACACTGCACACACGAACATACACGCGCAGACACACACACACACACACGCACGCACGCACGCACGCGCACACGCACACACACATCATTAATTCTAAGAGGAAATGATGGCACTTATACCCTGGCTATTAATTATACATCACAGCCTGTCCAGATATTATAATGTGACATGTGTGATATAATATACTATAGTAGCCTATATGTTGTATGTGCAGGCTAACCCTTTGGTTCTCAAAGTGGGGGTCGGGACCTCCAGGGGGGTCCCCAGATGATTATCTTAATGTGCAACATTGTTTTGTCACTCAACAGTAAACAAACCAACATACAGTATACGTGTACACACAGGGTATATCTGTACATTTATAAAGAGACAATTTAAGGACTTTTAAGACCTTTTTAATACCTCTAAAATGAAGCAAAGAAGACCGTTACTACATCAAAAGTAACCAACAAACTACACTATAAGAAATTGTCAAACATTGGCCAATTTGTCAAATATTACCCAAGAAAGAGGCAAACATTGTGAAAATGGCAGATCTACAAGCTCACAATGCCTTGTTGGCAAGGCATTGTGAGCTTGTAGATCTGCTATTTTCACAATATTTATCTGTGGAACCGAGTCAAACAAAATGTAATGTCTCAACTACAATTCCAAGTGCTTGTCAGGGTGGGGGGTCCCCAGTTCAAATATGATTGTTTTGGGGAGGTCCCCAGTTCAAATATGATTATTCACACAGCCTCTCCATTGTGTTGGTGTGTCTTGTCCTTGTTTTGCTCAACAGTTGCACAGCGGCTGTGGTCAAACCTGCAGACCCTCCTCTTCAGCTGAAGAAGCCCAGTGGCGGCATCGTGGATGCAGGGCGCCCTCTACAGGCCATCAGGCTGAAGGTCAGGAAGCAGCCTAACTCCAGGAGGGCCCAACGCAGGGACCGTCCTGTCAGGCTCCATAAACTCTGTGTGAGGATGAACAACAAACACAAAGACAAACAACCGAACAGGAACATGAAGGGCCACAGCACTGTGGAGGACAGATGAAGGGCCACAGCACTGAAGAGGACAGCTGAGGACGTGTCAGTCGGCAGTGGTGTAAAGTAACTAAGTACATTTACTCAAGAACTGTACTCATGTATAATTTTGAGTTACTTTTACTTTACTGGAGTATTTCCAATTGTTTATACTTTTAACTTCTACTCCACTACATCTCAGAGGCAAATATTGTACTTTTACTCCACTACAATTATTTGAAAACTTTAGTTACTAGTTGCTTTGTAGATATGAATGATTATATTATAGAACATACATTAACCACTTTAGCTCTGTTTTATACCTAGGCTATTTGAAAATAGCCGATCTACAAGCTCACGTTGCTGCTTGCTCAGGGGATAAATGTAATCCTGACCATCAGGTCAGAATCCGTGTCAGATCCTGTGTCTAGGTGAGACGTGACCTTTGACACCATCTAAATGTCTCAATAGAAGATCAGGGAGACTAAATACAACCACCCCAAAGTTATATTGTATTAACATACTCTACCATACAGATTGTATAAGTTATATTGTATTAACATACTCTACCATACAGATTGTATAAGTTATATTGTATTAACATACTCTACCATACAGATTATATAAGTTATATTGTATTAACATACTCTACCATACACATTGTATAAGTTATATTGTATTAACATACTCTACCATACAGATTGTATAAGTTATATTGTATTAACATACTCTACCATACAGATTGTATAAGTTATATTGTATTAACATACTCTGCCATACAGATTGTATAAGTTATATTGTATTAACATACTCTACCATACAGATTGTATAAGTTATATTGTATTAACATACTCTACCATACAGATTGTATAAGTTATATTGTATTAACATACTCTACCATACAGATTGTATAAGTTATATTGTATTAACATACTCTACCATACACATTGTATAAGTTATATTGTATTAACATACTCTACCATACACATTGTAGAAGTTATATTGTATTAACATACTCTACCATACACATTGTATAAGTTATATTGTATTAACATACACTAAAATGCAGAGTGGCCAAAATTACATTTTATTCATTAAAATAAAGTTACTTAGTGCTGCTTTAATCATCTCGATCTGCAAAGTAACTTGTACCTAAAGCTGTCAAATATTTTTTGTGGAGTAAAAAGTACAATGTTTGTCTCTGAGGTGTAGTGGAGAAGAAGTTTAAAGTATAAAAGAAAGAGGAAACACTCAAGTAAAATAAATGCACCTCAAAATTGCGCTTTTCTACCACTGGGATTTGAACACAAAGAACTTGTAAAATATTTGTATAGTTATGAGTGGATATGAAATGACTCTGTATGTAATTTGATGGAACTGACCAAGAGACAAAACAGAATGTGTATGTAAATAAGTGTACATAATACACCAATGTATTTAGTTTACTTCAGGCATTAAGGCCAATCCAGGAACTTGAAAACAGTGTATATGCTACAATAAATGATATTTGTAACATAGTTTATGCTACATGGTGTTTTGTATGTTTTTTAAATATATTTCTTATACAAATACATAAAGTAAGACATCATAGAGTTTACATATTAAACAAAATTAATATAAATGTAGGCTATATACATGACAAGTTTCTGATATGTTATTTATAGATTTTTTTTGTCCATAATAATAAATGTCACAGGCTGTGGTCATTTCATATGTGGACTCCATTCACTGAAAATTCCACTGAACACATCCATAGGCCCCTTAACAGACGACGCCACAGTGATAAGAACCAGTATGCGCGCGCAGGCCGGCACCAAATGAACCCCATTCTGTCAGGTCTCGCTAGGACGCGCCTCACTAGCCAACACACAAGAGGAGGTTGAATGAACTGAAACCAACGAAACCCCCGAAACTATGTGTTGGGAATTGATTGCATGAAAAAAAAATCACCTGTGCGTCCAGTCTCAATGTTGGTAAACACATAATTGGTCTATTATAGCCTAATACAACATAGTATTCTAATATAGCAGGGGTCTTCAACAGTGGGTCCGGGACCCCTAGGGGGTCCTCAGCGTTACTACGGCCACCAAATCTTTGTGTGATAGGATGTTTTTTGTGTAGTTTTTTTTTACATTAACCACTTGAACCCTAGCATCCCTATTCTGAGGAGAACTTTAGCCATAAATAGGCGATCTACGAGTTCACAAAGCCTCGCGCTTTTAACGTGAATCCAAAATATTAGTAGAAAATATGATGCCTAAACAAGCAAAAAATATAATTTCACAAATAAAACGATGATATACAGTAGTGCGGTCAAACAAGTCTATGAAGCTATCAATGAAATCTATGAAAAAGTTTAATCTGCAACACAATTTTATACAATATGTAGTGGGGTGGGGGGTCCCTGCTTCATCTCTCTCTCAGCTAAGGGGTCCTTGGCCTGAAAAACGTTGAAGACCCTCCTGTAGCAACTCAAAATGTAACTAGAAAATGTGCTCCTCGGAGCACAGGTCTCCGCCAGTACTGTTCCTGATTAATCCTGTCTTACCTCACTTCAAAAGATATAAATGATCTTTTGAAGTGACACACCTATGTATAGGCCTCTATTTCATCATGCGTCTCGCTAGCCAATCAAAGCACACCCTTTCAACATATTGTCACGTGTCACGTGAAGCTGCTTGACCAAATGTTAGCTTGGTGGACACACGGAAGGACGAGAACGAAAACATAGTCTCCTGGCGGAGACAATAACGTCTCATAATGTAATTAACTAAATGTAATAAAAGCTCATAATGTAATGAAATCATGGGCGCATAACAGTTATTACATCATGAGTTGCTCACAACCCCTTCATATAGTATTCGGCTACAACATGGTGTAAAACGTTCACTGCCTTTGCAATGAATATCCTGTGTGGCTGTGGGCTATCAGGTGACTGTGATGTCACACGGTAAACTGAAGCCTCATGCATATATACAGACTACTGAAGGCTGCTTCACCCATGGATGGTTGGGTTGCTGCGTCCACATCCATTCTACATCCATTCAACATCCATTCTACATCCACATCTATTCTCCATCCACATCCATTCAACATCCATTCTACATCCAGATCAGTGTTGATTTTGACAGCAAATTTTGATTTAGTTTTAGTCATAGTCTTTTGAATAAAATTCCATATTTTCGTCATCTGAAATGTTTTAGTTTTTGTCTAGTTTTAGTCGACTAAATCCACAGTTGATTTAGTCAACTAAAATGTATGTTGGCGGTGCCTTGATGGTGTCGAAATGGTTGATTTTACACTTAGTTGCATGCTGAAAATAGCCGATCTACAAGCTCACAACGCGTCGCAGCGCGACGCGTTGTGAGCTTGTAGATCTGCTATTTTCAGAGCGCAACCCCCCGAGCGCAACCAAACATAAAACGACTTGTCTTTTAGTTCTACTGGATCTCTTCTCCACTAGTCTTAGTTCTACTGGATCTCTTCTCCACTAGTCTTAGTTCTACTGGATCTCTTCTCCACTAGTCTTAGTTCTACTGGATCTCTTCTCCACTAGTCTTAGTTCTACTGGATCTCTTCTCCTCTAGTCTTAGTTCTACTGGATCTCTTCTCCACTAGTCTTAGTTCTACTGGATCTCTTCTCCACTAGTCTTAGTTCTACTGGATCTCTTCTCCTCTAGTCTTAGTTCTACTGGATCTCTTCTCCTCTAGTCTTAGTTCTACTGGATCTCTTCTCCACTAGTCTTAGTTCTACCGGATCTCTTCTCCACTAGTCTTAGTTCTACCGGATCTCTTCTCCACTAGTCTTAGTTCTACCGGATCTCTTCTCCACTAGTCTTAGTTCTACCGGATCTCTTCTCCACTAGTCTTAGTTCTACCGGATCTCTTCTCCACTAGTCTTAGTTCTACTGGATCTCTTCTCCACTAGTCTTAGTTCTACTGGATCTCTTCTCCACTAGTCTTAGTTCTACTGGATCTCTTCTCCTCTAGTCTTAGTTCTACTGGATCTCTTCTCCTCTAGTCTTAGTTCTACTGGATCTCTTCTCCACTAGTCTTAGTTCTACTGGATCTCTTCTCCACTAGTCTTAGTTCTACTGGATCTCTTCTCCACTAGTCTTAGTTCTACTGGATCTCTTCTCCTCTAGTCTTAGTTCTACTGGATCTCTTCTCCACTAGTCTTAGTTCTACTGGATCTCTTCTCCACTAGTCTTAGTTCTACTGGATCTCTTCTCCACTAGTCTTAGTTCTACTGGATCTCTTCTCCTCTAGTCTTAGTTCTACTGGATCTCTTCTCCACTAGTCTTAGTTCTACTGGATCTCTTCTCCACTAGTCTTAGTTCTACTGGATCTCTTCTCCACTAGTCTTAGTTCTACTGGATCTCTTCTCCACTAGTCTTAGTTCTACTGGATCTCTTCTCCTCTAGTCTTAGTTCTACTGGATCTCTTCTCCACTAGTCTTAGTTCTACTGGATCTCTTCTCCACTAGTCTTAGTTCTACTGGATCTCTTCTCCACTAGTCTTAGTTCTACTGGATCTCTTCTCCACTAGTCTTAGTTCTACTGGATCTCTTCTCCTCTAGTCTTAGTTCTACTGGATCTCTTCTCCACTAGTCTTAGTTCTACTGGATCTCTTCTCCACTAGTCTTAGTTCTACTGGATCTCTTCTCCTCTAGTCTTAGTTCTACTGGATCTCTTCTCCTCTAGTCTTAGTTCTACTGGATCTCTTCTCCACTAGTCTTAGTTCTACTGGATCTCTTCTCCACTAGTCTTAGTTCTACTGGATCTCTTCTCCACTAGTCTTAGTTCTACTGGATCTCTTCTCCACTAGTCTTAGTTCTACTGGATCTCTTCTCCTCTAGTCTTAGTTCTACTGGATCTCTTCTCCACTAGTCTTAGTTCTACTGGATCTCTTCTCCACTAGTCTTAGTTCTACTGGATCTCTTCTCCACTAGTCTTAGTTCTACTGGATCTCTTCTCCACTAGTCTTAGTTCTACTGGATCTCTTCTCCTCTAGTCTTAGTTCTACTGGATCTCTTCTCCACTAGTCTTAGTTCTACTGGATCTCTTCTCCACTAGTCTTAGTTCTACTGGATCTCTTCTCCTCTAGTCTTAGTTCAACTGGATCTCTTCTCCTCTAGTCTTAGTTCTACTGGATCTCTTCTCCACTAGTCTTAGTTCTACTGGATCTCTTCTCCACTAGTCTTAGTTCTACTGGATCTCTTCTCCACTAGTCTTAGTTCTACTGGATCTCTTCTACACTAGTCCCTCCTTAGTTTTATAGTTTTAGTCAGTGGTGGAAAGTAACTAAGTACATTTACTTAAGTACAAGTCCATTTTGAATTCTGGACTTTTACTTGTAACAGAGTATTTTTATATTGCAGTGTTGGTACTTTTACTTAAGCAAAGAATTTGATTACTTTTTCCAACACTGCATCCACATCCAGATCCCTGCCCCTAAAAAAAAAGACTAGAGGAAAAAGAAAAACGGATGTGAGAGAGAGAGAGAGAGAGAGAGAGAGAGAGAGAGAGAGAGAGAGAGAGAGAGACAGACACACACACACACACACACACACACACACACACACACACACACACACACACACACACACACACACACACACACACACACACACACACACACACACACACACACAGCAACAGCAGCAGTATACTTCTTCTCCTCCTGGAATGAGTTTGTCTAAAGAAAGAAGAAGAAAACACAGTCAGTCAGTGACCGTTAAGGCTGTCTGTCTGTCGCTTTAAAATGTCCTTTAAGAACATTTTAAATGTTTATATAATAAAGTATGTGCGCGCTGGATGGTGCGCGCGCATAGAGGACTATATGATAATCAGGTCTTATTATAGTAAATAACGGTTCTGACGCTCTGACGGTCTGTTGTTGTGGATCATAATAAGAAACTCTAAAAGAGGACGACGTTTTTTTTTTCTCCTGCCTGGATCAGGCTTTCTGATGGAATAACGGGCTGATGGTAGAGTTTTGGACTTTTATTCTGTACTTTTTTATTCTTTTACACTCGGAATACACACGTTATTATATGAGTTTATTCTGCCGTTCAACCTGGAATATAAACGTAGTTATTTATAGGAGAGGATGGAGAAGCCAAAGGCGAGGAAAGAGAAGGTAAGTAAGTGAATGCCTTTGAACGGAAGCGGTGTGTGTGTGTGTGTGTGTGTGTGTGTGTGTTTAAATATTTAATAATGTAGTGTTTGTTCCGTAATAGAACACACTGACTAAATAGCCTATCATATACACTAGGTTGTGCGAAAATAGCAGATCTACGTTGCGCGTTGTGAGCTTGTAGATCTGCTATTTTCTTCTCGTAGCCCCCATGGTCCATATATATATAGTGTTAGAAGGAGTTCTCCTTTAACGCTGTTTTACCGTTGCCTGAACAGCCGGTAGCGCAGCCTCTCGCCACTAGTCAAAATAAAACATACAACATCACTATTTACCAAGACTAAGACGTGTTTTAAGATGCTGAAAGCCTATTTTCCATAGTGGGAACACTTTGATTCGCCCACCTCTCGTCTAAAATACACTTTTTGACAGTTTTTTGGACCAGAAATGAGAATATTTCACCGGATGGAAAAAAATGTTTTAGTTGCTCCCCTGCGCCCCCTACAGGCCCGGTCAATGGAATTGTTTCTAATTGACCAGATCTGTAGGGGGCGCAGTGGAGCAATTAAAACATTTGTTTTCCTTCCGGTGAAATGTTTTAGTTTTCTGGCCAAAGCGCGCGCGTGTCTTTTAGACGTGAGGAGAGGAGCTCAGAGTGTTCCCACTGAAGAGAGGAGGCTTTCAACTCCATTAAACCCGCTTTGTTTTGGTGAGTAATGAAAGTGTATGTTTTAGTTTCACTAAAGTGGAGAGGCTGCGCGGCCTCTGGGCAAAGACTGATAAGTAACATAGCGTTAAGGAGAAGTCCTTCTAACTAATGGACCAGAGCTAGCTTTCTCCTTAAGCCCTACCTTCTGTCTGTCTGTCTGTCTGTCTGTCTGAATGTGTGCCTGTCTGTCTGTCTGTCTGTCTGTCTGCCTGTCTGCCTGCCTGCCTGCCTGCCTGTCTGTCTGTCTGTCTGTCTGTCTGTCTGAATGTGTGCCTGTCTGTCTGTCTGTCTGTCTGTCTGTCTGTCTGTCTGTCTGAATGTGTGCCTGTCTGTCTGCCTGTCTGTCTGTCTGTCTGTCTGCCTGTGTGCTTGTGTGCCCAAAAGTATTGGCATCAAAATGCACTTTAAAAGTACCAAAAGTTAAAATACTCATTATGCAGAATGTCCCATTTCACAAGTGTTCAAAAATCTATACAAATCTTTTGAAAATAGCAGATCTACAAGCTCACAACGAGTCGCAAAGCGACTCGTTGTGAGCTTGAATATCTGCTATTTTCAAATAGCCTATATAAAGGATATAGTCTTATATAGTGCATGCAATGTGTGTTTTGTAATAATAATCTAAATCTACAAAGTAACTAGTAACTAAAGTGTTTGCCTCTGAGATGTAGTGGAGTAGCCTAGAAGTAAAAGTATTGGAAATTGAAAATAATCCAGTAAAGCAAAAATTCCTCAAATTTGTACTTATAAGTACTTGAGTACAAGTACTGTATAGATACTTTCCACCACTGCTGTTAATTATATTTAGATGTCATGACATGTCAAATCATCATAATATAGTTGTAGTTTTTAAGTCATATGGTTGTGTATGCCTTTAACGAGCTGATACATCTGTGTTTAACATTATAGCCAACTGACAGACACTTTAAGTGGAACCGATGCTATAGTCTATATTGTGACCTACTGTATAGACTATAAGGGGGGTCCGGGACCCCTAGGGGGTCCTCAGAGTATTACTACAGGCGGGCTGGCATGTCTTTGTGTGAGTGGATATATATTTTACATGAACTACTTGAACCGCCTGTCTGCCTGCCTGTCTCTCTGTCTGTCTGTCTGTCTGTCTGTCTGTCTGCCTGCCTGCCTGTCTGTCTGTCTGTCTGCCTGCCTGCCTGTCTGTCTGTCTGTCTGTCTGTCTCTCTGTCTGTCTGCCTGCCTGTCTGCCTGCCTGTCTGTCTGTCTGTCTGTCTGTCTGTCTGTCTGTCTGTCTGTCTGTCTGCCTGTCTGTCTGTCTGTCTGTCTGTCTGTCTGTCTGTCTGCCTGTCTCTCTGTCTGTCTGTCTGTCTGTCTGTCTGTCTGTCTGTCTGTCTGCCTGCCTGTCTGTCTGTCTGTCTGCCTGTCTGTCTGTCTGTCTGTCTGTCTGTCTGTCTGTCTGTCTGTCTGTCTGTCTGCCTGAATGTGTGCCATCTCTCGCGATGCATTGTGAGCTTGTAGATCTGCTATTTTCAAATGTTCAAAATGTTTACAGGGCTGAAGTGGTTAATGCGTGTTTTGTAATAATAATCAAAATCTACAAAGTAACTAGTAATTGAAGTTTTCAAATCATTGTAGTGGAGTAAAAGTACAATATTTGCCTCTGAGATGTAGTGGAGTACTTAGTTACTTTACACCACTGATACTGATGCTAATCTACATGTCCACCCATATGGTCCAACATAGAAAACCCCAGATAAAGGTTACTGTGTGTGTGTGTGTGTGTGTGTGTGTGTGTGTGTGTGTGTGTGTGTGTGTGTGTGTGTGTGTGTGTGTGTGTGTGTGTGTGTGTGTGTGTGTGTGTGTGTGTGTGTGTGTGTGTGTGTGTGTGTGTGTGTGTGTGTGTGTGTGTGTGTGTGTGCAGTTATGTGTGAAAGTATTCAGCTTTGTAGATACAGAATGAAGGCCAGACATTACTGAGTATCAATAATATAACAATTATTATTATAATATACTGCTTCTCAGTTACTTTCTAAGTGTTTTAATTAGAGCTGAACCACTGAACTTAGTGAATACTGTACATGGTCTTTGCCCTGTTCCTCTCTCGAAGCCACTGGCTGAGGCTTTTTCAGCTTTTAGCAAAGGAACGTGTGTGTGTGTGTGTGTGTGTGTGTGTGTGTGTGTGTGTGTGTGTGTGTGTGTGTGTGTGTGTGTGTGTGTGTGTGTGTGTGTGTGTGTGTGTGTGTGTGTGTGTGTGTGTGTGTGTGTGTGTGTGTGTGTGTGTGTGTGTGTGTGTGTGTGTGTGTGTGCGTGAGTGAGAGATAATGAAGGCCTTGCTGTAGAGCTCTGGTGAAAAGGACAAATTTGGAATCAGGGAGGGAATGGCCTTCCTCTAAACTTAAGGCTGGAGACGACTGACCTCAAAGTCACAGTGAATGTTGTGAGGCAGAATGAACACAACCTTATGTTTTATATCTCTCTATTCTTTATCTCTCTCTCTCTCTCTTTCTCATACTGTGTTTACTTGGAGGGCAACACAGGCGGGGTGCAAACAAGCAGAGCTGGAAGAAGTACTCACATTTTTACTTAAAGGGCAAGACCACTTTAGTAGAGGTGTGGGTTGTGTAGTTACCTTGCAATGATGTAACTCCAAATGTGGACAAGAAAAAAAAAGATAATTGCTCCATTGATTAGAAATTGAGAATTCAAAATATGCTCCTCATTGACTTACATTGTACGCTGAAACAGCTCTTAAAGTAACTCTTTTAGCACTTAAATGAACACAAACAAAGTTGATTAAGACAATATAGACCATCACCAAACCCACTACTGTTTGTTTTTTTAATATAAAAAAATGTAACTTCCTGTTAAAAGGGCAACCCGGGAGGCGGGAACCTATCTGTGTCATTTTAGATTCATCATTATTTCATACTTTGGTGTTCAAGACTTATTTTTGGAGAGTCTTGAACATTTGTGCAAATCTTTGAATACATATACTTCTTGAAACATTTGTAACTCAAATATTTGCTTCTGGGGGGGTCCCTGGAACAACATATTTCGATATCGGGGTCCGCGGCCAAATACATATAATTTTGGGGGTCCTTGACATGAAAAAGTTTGAGAACCACTGATATTATAGCAACATACGTTTTTTTCAGAAACCTGCTAGGATTTTTAAGACTTAACTGTCTGTCTGTCTGTCTGTCTGTCTGTCTGTCTGTCTGTCTGCCTGCCTGCCTGCCTGTCTGTTTGTCTGTCTGTCTGTCTGTCTGTCTGTCTGTCTGTCTGTCTGTCTGTCTGTCTGTCTGTCTGTCTGTCTGTCTGTCTGTCTGTCTGTCTGTCTGTCTGTCTGTCTGTCTGTCTGTCTGTCTGTCTGTCTGTCTGTCTGTCTGTCTGTCTGTCTGTCTGTCTGTCTGCCTTCCATGTCTGTCTGCCTGTCTGCCTGTCTGTATGTCTGTCTGTCTGTCTGTCTGAATGTGTTCCTGTGTGCCTGTGTTGCCAAAAGTATTGGCATCACAATGCACTTAATAGTACCAAAAGTTAAAATACTCATTATGCAGAATGTCCCATTTCACAAGTGTTCAAAAAATGTATACAAATCTCTTGAAAATAGCAAGAGCTGCTATTTTCAAGCATATTTTGCAACTTCCTCCAATTTCACCGCATAAAATTGCAAAAAAGATATTTCATATTTCATCACAAAATCAATGATTTTAGCCCGCATAATCAAGAGTTTTAGCCTGCATAATCAAGAGTTTTAGCCCGCATAGTCAAGAGTTTTAGCCCGCATAATCAAGAGTTTTAGCCCGCATAATCAAGAGTTTTAGCCCGCATAATCAAGAGTTTTAGCCCGCATAACCTCTTTATGCATATGCATGCTACGTCACATTCTAACTTGCTCCAGCGATCGGCCAGTCCCTGTGGTTCCTTTTGCCAGTTCGGAACTGGGAAAGACTGCTTTCAGCTTTGGTGCACCTGAGTCTTGTAACCTCTTTCAACCTTTTCAGGCCAAGGACCCCCTAGCTGAAAGAGAGAGATGAAGCAGGGACCCCCTCTATATTGTATGAAATCGTGTTTCAGATTAAACTTTTTTTTGGTTTACTTGGTCTGCTCTTTTTCCCCTCTACACCTATACCTCTTTGCCAAAAAATAGCAGATCTACAAGCTCACAACGCCTCGCAGTGCGAGGCGTTGTGAGCTTGTAGATCTGCTATTTTTGGCTAATGTTCTCCTCAGAAAAAGGGATGCTAGAGTTCAAGTGGTTAATGTAAACAAAAAAAATCATATCACACAAAGATTTGGCGGACCCCCTGTAGTAACTCTGAGGACCCACTGTTGAAGACCCCTGCCCTAGCCTAGCATCTATTGAATAGCCTAGCATCTATTGAATAGCCTAGCATCCATTGGCCATCTTAGGAATTTATATAATAGCCGTGCATTACCTGTATGCAACTGTTTGAACTGATTGTGTCAACTTTATTGTTTTTTTCTGGTTGTTCTTGTGTTATTTATATGATGTGTAATCTCTGCATCATTGTAAACGAGGGTCTCCCTCAATGATCTCTCCGAGAATCTTAAATAAAGGTTGAATAAAGCACCGAAGTCTGACGTAATTTACACATCCCCCCGTTCTGAGTCCCCATAGACGTGTTTAATATCGCGTCAAATAAGAACTGTGTTCCAAAAATAAACAAACGACCCCGCGGCGGTTTGACTCTTATGGATATGAAGCATCAACTGACGGTGAGAAAACCATAATGTTACTTCCGCTGAATTAGTTACATTTTCACCAGAAACAGACTGTATCAAATATGAGTGACTGACTATCATAAACGATACAGAACCTCCTCCCTGACAATATCACAGAGACAGTTTGTTTATTTTTAGACCACAATTCTTATATGAGACGATTCTAAGATGACCCAATGTTATTCTCCATAGAGAAATGACTTCTTCTACCACCCAGAGGATGAACGAGCGACGTCAGGACTTCTGTACTCTATGAATGAATGAATAGATCTGTAGATCTGGCAGTAGAATGTTCCCACACTGAGCGGTCTTAAATACAGCCATATAATCATTCATAGTAGAAATGTAATTCATGACAAAACTACTGATTTAAGTTATGGTAAATGGTGCATTTATACAGCGCTTTTATCCAGAGCGCTTTACATAGATTGTGCCATTCACACACACATTCATACACCGATGGAGGAGGAAACCATGCAAGTCATCGGGAGCAATAGGCTCCATGCACAGCAGCCATATTGGGAATGAATTGGGCCCCTTCCTCACTTCCTTCACAGGTGTTACCAATGATACTAATTAAGGCTCTGTTCCATTTAGTTTAGCACAGTGGTGGTTATTTTCAAGGACCTCCATAACTCTTGAGAGTGTACAAATGGAACCAAATGGACCCTTACGGGTCCATTTGGTTCCATTTGTACACTCTCAGAGTTACAGTACACACCCACCATAAGGGGCCATTTGGGAACCAACATGGAGTGTTTCTAGTGAGCCAACATGCACAATATCAGCACCCTGACCAGAATGGAACAGAGCCTTCATTGTATCATTGGTAACACCTGTGAAGGAAGTCAGAAGAGGCCCATTTTTTCTCCAAAAATGGCTGCTGTGCATAGAGCCAATTAGGGGTTCGGCGTCTTGCTCAAGGACACTTCTACACTAACTCAGGGGGAGCCCACAGGGATCGAACTGGGAACCTCACGGCTTCCATCCGGCCGCTCTACCCCTGAGCCACTGCCTCCCCATGGATTATATCTTTAACTAGAAAATGTGCTCCTCGGAGCACAAGTCTCCGCCAGCAGACTTGTGTTGGGAATGTTGGGAATGTTCTAATTCTTATGTTCTAACTGTCCTATCCGTCCTGTCTGTATAAGTGTCCTATCCGTCCTGTCTGTATAAGTGTCCTATCCGTCCTGTCTGTATAAGTGTCCTATCCGTCCTGTCTGTATAAGTGTCCTATCCGTCCTGTCTGTATAAGTGTCCTATCCGTCCTGTCTGTATAAGTGTCCTATCCGTCCTGTCTGTATAAGTGTCCTATCCGTCCTGTCTGTATAAGTGTCCTATCTGTCCTGTCTGTGTAAGTGTCCTATCTGTCCTGTCTAAGTGTCCTATCTGTCCTGTCTGTGTAAGTGTCCTATCTGTCCTGTCTATGTAAATGTCCTATCTGTCCTGTCTGTGTAAGTGTCCTATCTGTCCTGTCTGTGTAAGTGTCCTATCTGTCCTGTCTGTGTAAGTGTCCTATCTGTCCTGTCTGTGTAAGTGTCCTATCTGTCCTGTCTGTGTAAGTGTCCTATCCAATTGTTACAGTATCCGCCATTTCTCAGCCATTTAGTGAATATTCCTGTCTTACCTCACTTTGAAAGAGGCAAAGACTCTTTCAAAGTGACACATGTATTTATAGCCCGTTATGTCACTAGCCAATCAGATCACACTATTTCACCGTATTGTCAAGTGTCACGTGAGGCTCGACCAATGTTTGCTTGGCTGACGGAAAGTGAAAACAAACTCTCCTGGCGGAGACAATGAATGTTTTAAACTAGTAAACTACTATAGATGTAGATGATGATCGATACATAGGACATGCAGGACTTCTAATACATATCCCACCCTTTCTCCTTGTTGTCCTCTACTCCCCTCCCTCTCTCTCTCTCTCTCTCTCTCTCTCTCTAATGTCTTCTCCTTGTTGTCCTCTACTCCCCTCCCTCTCGCTCTCTCTCTCTCTCTCTCTCTCTCTCTAATGTCTTCTCCCTATTGTCCTCTACTCCTCTCTCTCTCTCTCTCTGTCTTCAGTTCTCTCTGTTTGGTCCTCGCTCCACCAGCAGTAGGACCACAAACCCTCCCTCCTCCTCCTCCTCCTCCTCCTCCTCCTCAGCGTTAGCAGCCGCTGCCATCATCCAGTCGGTGAAGAAGATAGACCTGCAGCCCGGCCCCCCGGGGCCGGCCCTCCTTGGCTCCGCCCCCCCGGTGGGGCCGGGACTCCACGGCTCCGCCCCCCCGGTGGGGCCGGCCCTCCGCGGCTCCGCCCCCCCGGGGCCGGGCCTCTCCAAGGCAGAGTTCCTGGAGTGCGTGCGGCGCAGTAACCAGGCGTGCCAGCAGGGGGAGTACGCGCTGGCCGTGCGCCTCTACAGCGAGGCGCTGACCGCCGACCCCCAGAACTGCATCCTGTACAGCAACCGCTCGGCGGCCCACCTCCGGCTGGGGCAGTACGGCACGGCCCTGGACGACGCCCTCAAGGCGCGGCTCTTCAACCCCAAATGGCCCAAGGTACGAGACAGACAGACGCCCCGCCGCTCTCCTTCTGCTGAACCTGGCTTTGATGTGAGCTCTCTGCATATTAACCCATTAAGAAGGGAACACATCTGTGTCATTTTAAGATTTCTTTGGCTATTCTAAAAAAAAATAGCAGATCTACAAGCTCGCTTGTAGATCTGCTATTTTTGAAAAATCACACCCAGTGTGAAGTGGGCGGTGTTTGGTCATCACATGACTCACTTAAAAAAACATAAATGTGTTTTTTTGAAGTGCCATACTGCTATTCATAGGGCTGCACATGTGTCATGTGTTTCGCTAGCCAATCACAGTCCTGAATAGAGTCAACCAATAAAGTCAGCCAATCACATTACAGCTAGTGGTGATGGCACTAGCTGTAATGTGATAAAAGTATAGATTGGCTGACAAAAGTATAGATTTGCATTGAGTGTGGAGGGGTTAGGGGTGTAGACTGCGTTGTAGACTGTTGGCCAATCACGGTGCAGGATTAGTCAGTGTCCAAACCTCACTTATAGGGGGCGGTTACACCGCCCCAAAAATCGTGAAAATTTGTGCAAATTATTGAATATATATATTATGTTTTAAAGCTAACATTTTAAAACTCAAATCTTTGCTTCTGGGGTTGGGGGTCCTTGGAACAACATATTTTCAGATGGGGGTCCGCGGCCAAATACTGTACATATCATTTTGGGTGTTCCCTCACATAAAAATCACACAAGAACCACTGATATTAGCAACAACAACAAAAAAGCAAAAGCAACAGAAAACTGTTAGGATTTAGAAGACATTTGTAGAATCCCCCAGAAGCTAAGATTTTTGTTAAAATGTTCGCTTTAAAAAAAAATATATATATATATATTCAAAGACTTGCACAAATTTTCAAGATTTAAAAAAAAAATAGCAGATCTACAATCTGATAGTATGGCAAGTGGTGGTGATGACCGGTGATGAGGATGATGATGATGATGATAGTGGTGGATGAAATTAATTAACTGTATAGTGGATGAGTTCCTCACAAGGGGCAAACCCCCTTCGCTGGAATTG
>NC_139958.1:2287430-2302430 GCF_963454915.1 Gymnoscopelus microlampas | reverse complement strand
ACTATATAATGATGCTGGGGTGTTTTGAAACACAGTACTCTTTCTGAAAACCCTATTTTCCCTCATTGTTATTGTTTGTGCAGTTCGTTTCCCGGCCACCAGGGGATGATGCCTCCATAGACTTCCATAGACTTCCTTACGTACCGGACAAATATAACAACAACAACAACAATAGGGAAAATAGGGTTTTCAGAAAGAGGACTGTGTTTCAATGCAGGAAAACACCCCAGCATCATTATATAGTGGCTGATAGAGGGGAAAAAATGCAAAAAATATATATATAAATATTTTTTAAATTTAGGCTTAATGTTCCCTACAATGCCTTTAATGATGATGTTACAACGTTTAAACATGTTGTTGTGGTTCAGTGGTTTAATGATGATGTTACAACGTTTAAACATGTTGTTGTGGTTCAGTGGTTTAATGATGATGTTACAACGTTTAAACATGTTGTTGTGGTTCAGTGGTTTAATGATGATGTTACAACGTTTAAACATGTTGTTGTGGTTCAGTGGTTTAATGATGATGTTACAACGTTTAAACATGTTGTTGTGGTTCAGTGGTTTAATGATGATGTTACAATGTGCTGTGCAGACGCTGACTCCAACATGAGCGGCAGGCTGCATGTTGACCAGTGCTGTAAAAATAATTACATTTACTCAAGTACTGTACTTAAGTACAATGTTGAGGTACTTTGACTTTACCAGAGTATTTCCAATTGCCTATACTTTTACTTCGGCAAATATTGTACTTTTTACTCCTCTACAATTATTTGAAAACTTTAGTTACTAGTTACTTTGCAGATATAAATTATTACATTATAAAACATACAGTAACCACTTTAGCTCTATTTAATACCGTGGAGCCGATCTACAAGCTCACAACGCGTCGCGATGCAACGTTTTGTGAGCTTGTAGATCGGCTATTTTCAAACATTCTGATACTTTTAGAACATTTTGATACCAATACTTTTGTACTTTTACTTAGGACGCGTTGTAAGCTTGTAGATCTGCTATTTCTGCTATTTTTACACGTATAAATATGTCAATAGTTTCTTTGTATATATTAGTTATTTGTCACGTCTGCCCTGTGCAGGTTTTGATTAGGAAGCCTAAAAGGCCAAACAGAAATTACATTTTTTTTTGACCCCCTAAATCTACCACCTTTTCCCCAGTATAATCTCCCTTGGGACAGTGGTTCTCAACCTGCGGGTCGGGACCCCCAGGGGTCCCCAGCCAGATGACAGTGAAGTGACAATTTTAAAGACCTTTTGACCTCCAAGAAAAGAAAAAAGAAAAGAAAAAGACCATTACTGCATCAAAAGTAATCTACAAACCATACAATAAAAACTGGTCAAATATTGGTTATTATATTATAAGAAAGAGGCAGACATTGTGGAAAATAACTGATCTACAAGCTCACAACGCCAAGCTTGTAGATCAGCACACGATATTTATCTGTGTGGAGCCGAGGAACAAAATGTAACCCCTCAACTCCTACAATTCCAAGTGCTGGTCAGGGTTGGGGGGTCCCCAGTTCAAATATGATTCATTTTGGGGGTCCCCAGTAACGGTTCAAATATGATTATTTTTTTGGTGGTCCACGGCCTGAATAGTTTGAGAACCACTGCTCTAGGAAACGTGTGGATACATAGCACAGTAGATACTCAACCTACACGGCCACTAGAGGGCAGCATCCACTTGTTACAACAAACCAAAGCCTTTTGTTTTACTGTTGGAAATGCGTGACGTCACATGAGGCCTGGCAAAACACACACGCGCACACACACACACACACACACACACACACACACACACACACACACACACACACACACACACACACACACACACACACACACACACACATAGGTTCACTGTACTGTACTGTGTGTGTGTGTGTGTGTGTGTGTGTGTGTGTGTGTGTGTGTGTGTGTGTGTGTGTGTGTGTGTGTGTGTGTGTGTGTGTGTGTGTGTGTGTGTGTGTGTGTGTGTGTGTGTGTGTGTGTGTGTGTGTGTGTGTGTGTGTGCGTGCGTGCGTGCGTGCGTGCGTGCGTGCGTGCGTGCTCACGAGAGAGAGATAAAGAGAGAGAGAGACTATAGGAATACTGTACGAACAGAGCAACTACCTTTAATTAGATTTGAATAAATTGCTGCTATTTGTCGCTAAGGTTTTATACCAAGTGAATGCAACACATTGAAATACTGCTGTTAACTTTCAAAAGTTTATACCAAGCTAAATGGATGTAGAACTATTTCTGACAGAAAATGCAATTATTGTCTCTGCCAGGCCGTAAGGCATGGCAGAGACAATGTTATGCATCCGTGCGTCCGTGTGTGTGTGCGTGTGGTTCCGTCTGTGAGCAGCTAATCTCCGGCACCGTTGGGCCGATCGCAGTGAAACTGTGCACACACACTCCCTGGATGCCAATTACAGAACCTTTGCCCCACATTTTTCACATGGGCCTGTTATAGCGCCGATGGATTGCTGTGAAATTTTGCACACACATTTGCGCTACGTTGAGGAACAAATGCCAACCTTTTAACATTGGCTTTTTATAGCGCCATCAGGAGGCAGATTTTTGCGAAGCATTTACTCCTACAAATGTTGTCCAAACATCACGCAAGTCGATACACATTATCTCTATAGTCATGTGATCAAGACGGATCCATCTGACTTTTTCACATCCCATCCGAATTTCGAACATTGCTGTCCCACAATAACTACCGAAGCACTTTGTCTAGTTTAGTTTGTTTTGTTCCAGAGAGAAGGAGAGAGAGAGAGGGAGGGAGAGAGAGAGAGAGAGAGAGAGAGAGAGAGGGAGAGAGAGAGAGAGAGAGAGAGAGAGAGAGGGAGAGCTGATTTGACGACAAATCCATTTGGTTACATTTGTTGTGCATTCTTTAAATGTCTGATGAGAGAGAGAGAGGGAGAGAGAGAGAGACACACACACACACACACACACACACACACACACACACACACACACACACACACACACACACATACACACACACACACACACACACACACACACACACACACACACACACACACACACACAGAGGGGGAGAGAGACACAGAGGGAGTGAAAGAGAGCGAATCGCTCAGCCGCTGTCATATCAAGTGCCAAGCCGGGGGGGGGGGGGGGGGTATTGTTGCTAATGGTGTTCAGAGTCAGAGAGAGAGAGAGAGAGAGAGAGAGAGAGAGAGAGAGAGAGAGAGAGAGCTGGACACGTTTGGGTCACAACTATGATGAAATGGCAGCCCCGGAAGAAGGTAATTAAAGCTTTCTATAGCTTATATTTACAGTAGTCTTTAGGCTTCAATAGTACTTCTTTATACGTGTGCACCTTAATAGCTTATTAACAAGTTCTAGCCGAATGCGTGACGTAATATGCTTCACTTTAGTCTACATGTTGTGAATAAACACATGTATGTATTATTCAGAGCTCAGAAGAACAGGAAGCGATAAGGAAAGATCTCTAGTGTTTTATCAACATTAGAGTTTAAGCACTTTAACTGACACATTGGAATAGCAATGCTAGTCATGAAATCCCCCCTTGTTCCACCAGGGGGCTTATCATTACACAGTGAGGTGGTCCCAACCTCTTTTGACATGAAGTGCCATGTTTCTAGTTTGATGATAATCAGTTATTTTAGATATCTTTGTAAAATGAATTTTAACACATATTTTGGCTGTCCATATACATCATTCTGTCCATATACATCAGTGGTTCTCAAACTTTTTCGTGCCAAGGACCCCCAAATAGACACTTATTAGACCGTGGACCCCCATTTGAAAAGATATGCCAGGGACCCCCATAATAGAAGATTTTTACGGCTTTCTAGCAGTGATTTTCAACCATTTTAATTACAAGGACCCCCCAGTTTGACATGCATTAGGCTACGGACCCCCATTTAATGGCATGTATGTCTCTGGGACCCCAATTCATATTGTAAAATCAATGTTAATTAAACTCAAATGGAACCAAATGGACCCTAACGGGTCCATTTGGTTCCATTTGTACACTCTCTGAGTTACAGACCCATAAGGGTCCATTTGGTCCCTGTCCATCATTTAGCTGGGGACCCCCTGGAACCCCCTCAAGTACCCCTGGGGGTCCTCGGACCCCACTTTTGAGAACCAATGATATACATCATTCTCTATCACATCAGGACGTTTTAATGGTGATGAAACTCAGAGGAATCTCCCAGACAGCCACTCGTCTTGTTCTTCAGTCAGAGTTCAGAGTTTGCGTACCTGGAAAACATCACGTCTTATTGAAAAGAAATCCTCTCTCTCTCTCTCTCTCACACTTATGACAGACAGTGATCCTTCCTTATGCCAGTGTGTCAGACAGTGATCACCCTTCCTTATGCCAGTGTGTCAGACAGTGATCACCCTTCCTTATGCCAATGGTTGCCTACTCCTGAATCTGATGCATGCCTGGCTTTTATGTCGTATTGTGCTGCAGGGGGGGGGCTGGAAAAGTAACTTAACTACATGTAATCTATAGCAGTGGTTCTCAAAATGTTTCATGCCAAGGACCCCCAAAATGATATGAATTTGGCCGTGGACCCCTTTCTCAAATATGTTGTTCCAGGGACCGCCCCAGAAGCAAAGATTTGAGTTACAAATGTTCGCTTTAAAAATATATATATATTCAAAGATTTGCGCAAATTATTTTTCAAAAATAGCAGATCTACAAGCTCATAGCGCGGCACTCGGTGCCGCGCTATGAGCTTGTAGATCTGCTATTTTTGAATAGCTTAAGTATAAAAGGTTAACATTATTGTGATGCTATATTAATACATTTTGCTGGGGACCCCCTGGAACCCCCCCAAGGACCCCTGGGGGTCCCCGGAGCCCACTTTGAGAACCAATGATCTATAGTATATACTGAAGGACACTTTTGAGATCTGGTGTTTCTGGGGGGGGGGGGGGGGAGTTTTTATTTGACAGGGCCAATAGAAAAAACAATGAATCAAGTTATAAAAACATGAAACCGTTGCATTTGTATAAGGGGTTTATAGCTGAGGCTAATTTGCGATCCCAGTCCCTGGTTAGACCTTTCTATACAAATATCTACCTAGTAAAACATTCTGTTACAAAAAGGACATGCATGAAGCTCTAATCTAAACAAGTACAAAAACAATTACATTATTCCTTAATTACATTCATGAAAGCCGTGACATTAACGTTCAAAAACGTGCCTAACATTAGTGTTCGCAGCTTTGGTTTGATTTCAACCTGTATTCAAAGTGGTTAATATATTTATAAACACAAAAGGCAGCAATGGGCGTCACTCTCTCTGTCTATCTGTCTGTGTCCTTTATTTCTCTCTTGTTCTTACACTGTCTTCATCTCCCTCTCTCCCCCTCTCCTTCTCTCTCTCTTTCTTTCTCTCACACACACTCACGTGTGTGTGTGTGTGTGTGTGTGTGTGTGTGTGTGTGTGTGTGTGTGTGTGTGTGTGTGTGTGTGTGTGTGTGTGTGTGTGTGTGTGTGTGTGTGTGTGCGTGCGTGCGTGCGTGCGCGTTTGTTAGAAGTGTGTTTGTTTCTCACTTGTTTAGCTGTGTGTTTGTTAGAAGTGTGTTTGTTTGTCACTTGTTTAGCTGTGTGTTTGTTAGAAGTGTGTTTGTTTGTCACTTGTTTAGCTGTGTGTTTGTTAGAAGTGTGTTTGTTTGTCACTTGTTTAGCTGTGTGTGTTTGTTAGAAGTGTGTTTGTTAGAAGTGTGTTTGTTTGTCACTTGTTTAGCTGTGTGTGTGTTAGAAGTGTGTTTGTTTGTCACTTGTTTAGCTGTGTGTGTGTTAGAAGTGTGTTTGTTTGTCACTTGTTTAGCTGTGTGTTTGTTAGAAGTGTGTTTGTTTGTCACTTGTTTAGCTGTGTGTTTGTTAGAAGTGTGTTTGTATGTCACTTGTTTAGCTGTGTGTGTTTGTTAGAAGTGTGTTTGTTAGAAGTGTGTTTGTTTGTCACTTGTTTAGCTGTGTGTGTGTTAGAAGTGTGTTTGTTTGTCACTTGTTTAGCTGTGTGTTTGTTAGAAGTGTGTTTGTTTGTCACTTGTTTAGCTGTGTGTGTGTTAGAAGTGTGTTTGTTTGTCACTTGTTTAGCTGTGTGTGTGTTAGAAGTGTGTTTGTTTGTCACTTGTTTAGCTGTGTGTGTGTTAGAAGTGTGTTTGTTTGTCACTTGTTTAGCTGTGTGTGTGTTAGAAGTGTGTTTGTTTGTCACTTGTTTAGCTGTGTGTGTGTTAGAAGTGTGTTTGTTTGTCACTTGTTTAGCTGTGTGTTTGTTAGAAGTGTGTGTGTTTGTCACTTGTTTAGCTGTGTGTTTGTTAGAAGTGTGTGTGTTTGTCACTTGTTTAGCTGTGTGGGAACATAATGCTGGCTCATCACCACAGCCCTGCTTAGTCTTTATAAAAGCCTGTTTGAATCATGACTGCCTTCAATGAAAAGCACCAGTGGTGTAAAGTAACTAAGTATATTTACTAAAGTATTGTACTTAAGTACCATTTTGAGGATTTTTTTACTAGTTTTAATTTTTTTTTTTTAGTATTTCAAATGTTCAATACTTACTTTTACTCCACTACATCTCAGTGACAAATATTGTACTTTTACTCCACTACGTTGTGAGCTTGTAGATCTGCTATTTTCAAAAGATGTTTATACATTTTAGACATTATGATAACTTGTGAAACGGGACATTCTTAGTATTCTTTACTTTTGGTACTTTTAAGTGCATTTGTAATTCCGGACTTTTACTTGTAACAGAGTATCTCTACAATGCAGTCTTGATACTTTTACTTAAGTAAGAAATGTGAGTACTTTTCCCACCACATTCATTCTTGTGTCGTGAGTAAGGGTTATAATAATAAGCTGTTCTCTAGAGAGGCCTGGTTGGTACATGTAACCTTAAATAACCCTGATAATTGACCTTAATAACCCTGATAATTGGCCTTAATAACCAGGAGCGTTTTTACAATGAGAGACTTGTTTCTGTAAATCAGCCTTTCCTCCTCCTGGGGACTGACTGGCCTTCTGGGTAGATTTAGTAATGATTTAGTAATGTCTTTATACTTTACAACTCACTGGTTTATCATGTGAACTATAAACGGCTACAGCAGTGGTCCTGAAAGTGGGGTCCTTATGGGGGTTCCTGGGAAAATGAGTTGATATAGCATCACTATCATTTTAACCACTTCATCCCCTGGCTATTCACAGCAGCAATAGAGCACCGAATTCTGACGTCATTTACACATCCTACCTGGGTCACGGTTTCCCCCCCGTTCTGAATCCCCATAGACGTGTTTAATATCGCGTCAAATAAGAACTGTGTTCCAAAAATAAACAAGTGACCCCGCGGTGGTTTGACTCTTATGGATATGAAGCATCAACTGACGGTGAGAAAACCATAATGTTACTTCCGCCGAATAAATTACATCACCCCGGTTCTTGCTTCACTGCACTGGCTACCAGTGGCGTTCAGAATTGATTTTAAAATTGTATTGTTCGTTTTTAAAGCTCTGAACGGACTTGCTCCTATTTATATTTTTGACCTCCTGTCTCCCCACAAACCCACCCGCAATCTCAGATCAGCACACAAACTTTTACTAGACCCCCCCCAGACAAACCTTGTGACAGAAGGTGACAGGGCATTTGCTGCGAGGGCTCCATTTCTGTGGAACCAACTCCCCCTGCATATTAGACAGGCCACTTCGGTGCCCACCTTTAAAAACCTTTTAAAAACCCATTACTTTAGAACGGCCTTTACCTAGAAGGAATTAGTCAGCTATTTCTCTGCTTTCAGTCTTATTTTTGATGTTATTATTTTTGTATGGTTCCTTTGTTTGTAAATGTCCCATCACTGAATTGTTTTTATATTCCCTGTAAATGTATTGTATTTGTATTGTTAAGCACTTTGTAAACCTGTTTTGAAAAGTGCTATATAAATAAAGTGTATTATATTATATTTTCACCAGAAACAGACTGTATCAAATATAAGTGACTGACTATCATAAACGATACAGAACCTCCTCCCTGACAATATCGCAGAGACAGTTTGTTTATTTCTGGACCACAATTCTTATATGAGACGATTCTAAGATGACCCAATGTTATTCTCCATAGAGAAATGACTTTACGACCCAGGGGATGAACGAGTGACGTCAGGACCTCTGTACTCTATAGCAGATGTACAAGTCGCTTTGTGACGCGCTGTGAGCTTGTACATCTGCGACTTTATTTCTATTTTATTTTTTATTTTGGCCGCGGGGTTTTCGCTGCCAAATACATATCAATGAGGGGGTCCCTGACATGAGAAGGTTCTTTGGAATGAGGGTCGTGGCTGTGCAGAAGGAACCACCATCTAACCGTAATAAAACTCTCCCCTGTCAGGTGATAAGAAGGCTTAATTGCAACCTCTCATGCATTGAAGGAGGCATGGGCTCGGCTCTAGGCTCCCTCTCCCTAGGCTGGCAGAGGGAGTGTAGCGCCCAGGATTACTTAGACCAGTGGTTCTCAACCAGTGGTCCGGGGACCACCTGTGGTCCTTGAGGGGGTTCCAGGGGATCCCCAGCCAAATTGATAGTTAGAAACCAAATTGACCCTTATGTGTCTGTAACTCTGAGAGTGTACAAATGGAACCAAATGGACCCGTTAGGGTCCATTTGGTTCCATTTGTACACTCTCAGAGTTAAATGAACACTAATGATGATGATACTGTGTAGATTGGGACCCCCAATAAATCAAAATGGTTGAGTCCCTGGCATATCTTTTCAAATGGGGGTCCGCGGGCTAATATGTGTCAATTTGGGGGTCCCTGACGCGAAAAAGGTTGAAAACCACTGACTTGGACATTTGGCACTGGGTGAAAAAATGGGTTACAAAATCATGGGCTAAAAATGTAAGAAAAAACAACAACATAATGATAGTGAACTGTCTTTTCTCGTCGTGCCTTCCCTCAGTTTTTGGTTTATGGTGGTCTTGAAATGGAGGAGGATTAAGTGTGGGATTTGAGAAACAACAAAATCATACATACATACTGTATTCTACTCTCATTTATTGTAGATTATAAAGAGTAGACTGTATATACTGTATTGTCTCAACAGAGTTCCTGGTTGCCAGGTTGCAGTGAAACCTGCCCTCCTCCTCCTCCCCCCCCTATTGTCTTCTCAACATACAGTATCTCTATCAAATTACGTTGTGCTCATTGTGCTCGAATAACTCTTTGTTTTGTGTGTGGATTTCCAGCATTAGAGCAGTTTTGTATGCGACAGTGTTAAGTAGAGGTGTAGCCTATAGAGAGACAGGTGGTGTGCCTGCCTATACCCATATGTCACATGGCTGCTCCACTCCTCTGCCTTGTAGCCTGGACCAGAGTTGTCAGGTTTTGCGAGAGAAACAAGCCACCAGGTCTTTGAAAACAAGCACAAAAGAAGCGACTATATATAGGCCACACGAGCACTTCAAAGCTATATACATCGGCTATTTGAAAATAGCCGGTCTACAACCCGTCGCGATGTGACGGGTTGTGAGCTTGTAGATCAAAAACATATTGGGGCGAAAAAAGGGCAAAATGTGGAATATTTTTGAAACTATCAACACAAATCTGGCACGGGAGCACAACATAGTTCCAGATGGGGGTCCACGGACAAAAGCATATTCATTTGGGGGGGTTTGACATGAACATGTTTGAGTAAGCCCAAATTAGTAACTACATTTTAATAACAAGCCCAAAAAACCACAACTCACAACTGTACAGAAAAACAAGGCCAAAGACGCTTATAATAAGCAGACATGGACCAGGGGCAGAGGGAGGGCAGTCTGCTCGTGCAGGGCAGTCAAAGATAGTTTTGTCCACAACCCTTTCCCCTTTGTGCATTGATATTAAGAATCTCCTTAGTGAGAGCAGACTGTCAGGTTCCACCACAACATTTTATGTCCGATTTGCCTACGGGCAACTTCCCGAGTTCCCGTGTTTTAACTGTGTTCATTGCAATGCAATGATCAGAGGTAATCATGTATTACATCCACATTCAGGGGAAAAAAATATGTTAAAAGCATCATCACCTGTAAAACTAAGTTTGTGGTCTATCTGCTAAAATGCCCTTGTGGCCTTTTGTTATGTGGGTAAAACCAATAGAGAACTTAAAGATAGAATTTCAGAACATAAAAGTAATATTAGGAACAAGGATGAAAAATGGCCCGTGGCTAGACATTTTAATGCGGTGGGACATGAAGTCTGTTATTTAAGGTTTCAGGGTATTGAGGCAGTACAGCCCTTAAAAAAGAGGTGGGGATCGTGAAAAATATCCTCGCAGCGTGAGGCGCTGTGAGCTTGTAGATCTGCTATTTTCGGGCAAAGTTCTGCTATTTTTGGCTTGAGTTCTTCTATCACACAAAGATTTGGCGCCCCCCCCTTGTAGTAACTTTGAGGACCCCCTAGGGGTCCCGGACTCCCTGTTGAAGACCCCTGGTCCCCATTGCCTAGACTCCATGGTTTTCGGGAGGTGGTTCAGCGCAATGTAGGGGATCAAGCCCAAAGGAGTATGAATGTGAAGAGTCCTGCATGTTACAGGGTCTCTGCGTTGTACAACCATATATATTTTAAAGAGAACATTTGTAACTCAAATCTTTGCTTCTGGGGGGGAGGGGGGGGTCCCTGGAACAAAACATTTAGAGATGGGGTTCCGCGGCCAAATACATATCTAACTAGAAAAGGGCTCTTCGGAGCACAGGTCTCCGCCAGGTCAGGTTTATTTGTTTATTTGTTTATTTATAAGGATCCCCATTAGCTGTGCCCTGAAGCACCGGTAGTCTTCCTGGGGTCCGCATCTAAAAACAATACATTTTACAAACATGTGTCATACATTTAAAAACCAATTACAAAAAGGAAAAAACAAAACAAAAACAAAAAGCAACAAACAGAAACAAATCATAAACATAAAAAGAAAAAAATATATGTATTTGGCTATGTGATCCATTCACATTGTGCTATGGAACACATAAGATTAATTAAAAACAGTTTAAAAAAATATATATGTATATATATATATCTAGTAGCCTACATTTCATCACAAGTATGTTCCAAGGTGTTTTTTTATAAGTTTTTTTAATCTTGATTTCTGTATTATTTTGGTTATTGGCAGTGGCAAGGAGTTCCATGTAATCATTTCTCTGTATTTTACTGTGCTTTTCGGGTAGTTTGTGTTTGCCTTGGGAAGTGAGAATCGGCCTTGTGTTGCCTGTCTGGTGGCATATGTATATGACTCTAAATGATGTTTTAGCTGTCTGTACAGGTATATTGGGGATTTGGATTGCAAAACCTTCCATGTTGACATTATCAGTGTGGCAGTGATTTTATCCTCAACTTTTAGCCATTGTAGATCAGAGTGCATGGTGTTGATGCTAGTTCTGAAAGGACATTGGAGGGCTAGCCGTGCTGCCTTATTCTGCACTAACTGGAGTTTATTTAAATCTCTCTTTGTGGCGTTCGACCATATTATTTGACAGTAATCGAGCTGCGAAAGAACAAGTGTGTTTACTACCAGTTTAATTAGATCAGGTGTAAAGTGTGATTTGCATCTCCTTACCACTGCCAGTGACCTTCCCATTTTCTTCACAACAGCGTCTATGTGATTTGACCAGGACAATTTGTTATCAAGGGTGATTCCCAGGAGCTTAGTTTCCTTTACTTGCTGAATGGGTTTGTTATTTATGAAAAGTTTGAGCTCTGGCTCTTTCCTTAAAGAATAGGTTGAACCAAATGCCATGCTTTTTGTTTTGAGTGTATTAAGAATCAATTTATTTTCTAGTATCCAATTTCCATTTTTTTCCAGCGCATTATTCAAGATGATATTTAAGTCTTCAGATGTCGTTGCAGATGCATATATAGTTGTATCATCTGCATACATCGTTGATTTGGCATCTTTTAGAACTAGAGGTAAGTCGTTTGTAAAGATGGAATACATAAGTGGACCGAGGCAACTCCCTTGAGGAATTCCACATTCCATAGACCTGCTATCTGAGAAACTTCCATTAAAGAAGACGCTTTGTGCTCTGTGTCTCAAATAGCTTTCCATCCAGGTGATAACAGATGGTGTAAATCCATAAGATTCCAGCTTTCCAAGAAGGAGCTTGTGGTCAATTAAATCAAATGCAGCTGAATAATCTAATAAAACTGCCCCACAAATCATTTTGTTGTCCAAATCTTTATACCAGTCATTTGTCATTTGCTCTAGAGCGGTACATGTAGAATATCCCTTTCTATAAGCATGTTGAAAGTTTGTAATTACATTATTAACTTCAAGGTATTCCTGTATTTGATTGAATACTGCCTTTTCAAAAACCTTACTTAGTGCTGGTAACAGGCTTATTGGGCGACTATTAGGGCCACTAAAAGATGTTTTCCTGTCTTTGGGCAGTGGGATGACTTTTGCTTCTTTCCATGCCTGTGGAAAGACTGACATATTTAAACTGGTATTTATTATGTGACAAACTGGGTGTGCAATATATTCTGCTGCCATTCTAATTAGTTTGTCATCTATGTTATCCATCCCTGGTTGCTTGTCTTTACATGTTAATTTTATTAATTCATCTACTGTTTTCACTTCTAATTGTTTAAACTCAAAATGACAGGGCTTATCCTTCATATAATCTTTGATTTTTGAAATAGACAAGCTGTTGTCTGTTCCATGTGGTAGCTCATTTCTTAATTTATGTACCTTGTTTATAAAATATTCATTCAGGTGGTTTGCAATTTCTTTAGGTTTTGTTATAAAGGTACCTCCACACTCAATATATGTGGGTTGTGGAGTGGTATTTCGCCCCATTATGTTATTTAGTGTACTCCAAAGCTTTTTCCCATCATTTTTTGTTCTGCTTAACTGTGCAGCATAGTATTGTTTCTTTTTCTTTTGGTTAAGTTTTGTGACATGATTTCTCAGTTTGCAGTATGTCTGTTTGTCAGCTATACAACCACTCTTTTGTGCCACTTCTTTTGCTTCATTCCTTTCAGACATACTGCCTTTTAATTCATCATCGAGCCATATTCATCATCGAGCAATGGCGCTCTATAAGTTTTCACTGTCAGTTTCCTGATGGGCGCATGCTTATCAATAACTGGTTGAAACTGTTTAAGAAAACAATCTAATGCTGCATCTGGTTCCTTTTCTTTGTAAATATTTGACCAACATATGTTACTAACATCCTCCAGGAATGCCTCCTGAGAGAAACCCCTATAGGACCTTTTAAACACAACTCTTGGTTTGGCTTTGGGTATTTTACTTCTCCTTGCTATTACTACAGCATTATGATTTATGATCGCTACAACCTATTGGGACTGAAACAGCCTTGGTATAAAAATCATTTTCGCTCAAGTAGATGTGATCTATACACGAAGGTATAGGTAGGTTATTCTGGCCTCCTGGTGGCGCTATAATAGGCCAATTTGAAAAGGGTGCAATTTATTCTTAGGTCGTTCACGGCAATCGGACGCTGCATTCATGATTTGAGGCATTTTGTTCCAAAAATGTGTTTTGCTAAATTAGACCTGCTGGTGGCGCCAATGTGAAAAAGGGTGGCATTTCTTCCTTGGCCTAGTGGGAATGTGCGTGTGAAATTTCACGGAAATCGCAAGCTGCGTTCATGATTTGAGGCATTTTATTTAAAACGGACCAATCCTGCACATTTTGGAAGCCAAAGGATAGAATATGAGAAATCGGACAGATCCGTGTTGATCACATGACTATAGAGATACTGTGTACCGATTTGCATGACGTTTGGATAAAATCTGTAGGAGTAATATAAAAAAATGTGTTTTGCACAAATCGGCCTCCAGGTGGCGCTATAACAGGCCCCTCTTAAAATTTTGAGGCAGAGGTTCTGAATTGGCATCCAGGGAGTGTGTGTGCACAGTTTCGCAGCGACCGGGCCAACGGTGCCGGAGATTAGCTGCTAACACACGGACAGGACAGGACACACACACACACACACACACACACACACACACACACACACACACACACACACACACACACACACACACACACACACACACACACACACACACACACACACACACACACACACACACACACACACACACACACACACACACACACACACACACACACACACACACACACACACACACACACACACACACACACACACACACACACACACACACACACACACACACACACACACACACACACACACACACACACACACACACACACACACACACACACACACACACACACACACACACACACACACACACACACACACACACACACACACACACACACACACACACACACACACACACACACACACACACACACACACACACGGACGGACGGACGGACGGACGGACGGACGGACGGACGGAGGGTAAAACATACTCTCTCGCCATGCCTTTCGGCCTGGCGGAGACAAAAATGTTTTCTAAAACCTATCAGTATGTTTCTATATCAGTGGTGCTCCAACTTTTCCATGTCAAGGACCCCCAAAATGATATGTATTTGGCCGCGGACCTCATAGTGTGTCTCCTTCTCCTCCATGTCTCCAGGCGTACTTCCGTCAGGGCGTGGCCCTGCAGTACCTGGGTCGTCATGCTGACTCCCTGGCAGCCTTCGCCTCCGGTCTGGCCCAGGACCCCAAGAGCCTCCAGCTGCTGGTAGGCATGGTGGAGGCAGCCATGAAATCACCCCTTAGAGGTACTGTAGGCTTTTGTTTCCTTTTTACAGAGTCACATGGGCCCAAAAGTGTTACCGGAACGCTCGCCCCCAAAACACACTCACCCCCATTCTCCCCACAGACCGCTCAGCCCCCAGCGGTTCTTGTATTCTTTTATTCGTTTTACTGAGGTTAAGGTTAGGAATAAGGTTAGGTTTAGACATAGTTTTACTGAGGTTAAGGTTAGGAATAAGGTTAGGTTTAGACATAGTTTTACTGAGGTTAAGGATAGGAATAAGGTTAGGTTTTGACATAGT
>NC_139958.1:2074930-2282430 GCF_963454915.1 Gymnoscopelus microlampas | reverse complement strand
TGTTAGAACAGCATCTGGTCATAGCCAAGGTACCGTTATTACTGTTAGAACAACATCTGGTCATAGCCAAGGTACCGTTATTACTGTTAGAACAACATCTGGTCATAGCCAAGGTACCGTTATTACTGTTAGAACAGCATCTGGTCATAGTCAAGGTACTGTTATTACTGTTAGAACAACATCTGGTCATAGCCAAGGTACAGTTATTACTGTTAGAACAACATCTGGTCATAGCCAAGGTACAGTTATTACTGTTAGAACAACATCTGGTCATAGCCAAGGTACCGTTATTACTGTTAGAACAACATCTGGTCATAGCCAAGGTACCGTTATTACTGTTAGAACAACATCTGGTCATAGCCAAGGTACAGTTATTACTGTTAGAACAACATCTGGTCATAGCCAAGGTACCGTTATTACTGTTAGAACAACATCTGGTCATAGTCAAGGTACCGTTATTACTGTTAGAACAACATCTGGTCATAGCCAAGGTACAGTTATTACTGTTAGAACAACATCTGGTCATAGCCAAGGTACCGTTATTACTGTTAGAACAACATCTGGTCATAGTCAAGGTACTGTTATTACTGTTAGAACAACATCTGGTCATAGTCAAGGTACAGTTATTACTGTTAGAACAACATCTGGTCATAGCCAAGGTACCGTTATTACTGTTAGAACAACATCTGGTCATAGCCAAGGTACCGTTATTACTGTTAGAACAACATCTGGTCATAGCCAAGGTACCGTTATTACTGTTAGAACAACATCTGGTCATAGCCAAGGTACAGTTATTACTGTTAGAACAACATCTGGTCATAGCCAAGGTACCGTTATTACTGTTAGAACAACATCTGGTCATAGCCAAGGTACCGTTATTACTGTTAGAACAACATCTGGTCATAGCCAAGGTACCGTTATTACTGTTAGAACAACATCTGGTCATAGCCAAGGTACAGTTATTACTGTTAGAACAGCATCTGGTCATAGCCAAGGTACCGTTATTACTGTTAGAACAACATCTGGTCATAGTCAAGGTACTGTTATTACTGTTAGAACAACATCTGGTCATAGCCAAGGTACAGTTATTACTGTTAGAACAACATCTGGTCATAGTCAAGGTACTGTTATTACTGTTAGAACAACATCTGGTCATAGTCAAGGTACTGTTATTACTGTTAGAACAACATCTGGTCATAGTCAAGGTACAGTTATTACTGTTAGAACAACATCTGGTCATAGCCAAGGTACCGTTATTACTGTTAGAACAACATCTGGTCATAGTCAAGGTACTGTCATTACTGTTAGCTCTCAGCAGCAGCCTCATGCAGTCATTATAGGCCACTGTAAGGCGTCTGATGCTGCCTTGCCTGTAGCGACTCCATGAGTAGTAGACAAAACACAACTTATTTTATATCAGCTACACACCCCATGAAGCATTGAATTCATGGAGATCTTTTAGTTTGTGTCCCATTCCTAAACCAACAGTTTGATTACAGGCGGAAAGATGCTAATCTCCTACCGTAAATACACCCGGTCATCAAACTATTGGTTTAGGAATGAGACAAAAACAAACATGAATTCATGGCTTCATGGGGTGTGTAATGGATTGATGTAACTTTAACTTCATGGTGTGTGGTTCTGAGGCCCTTTTAAGAGAATGAGGTTTTTATAGTTTGAAATGCTTTCAAGCTAAATTGGGGGGAAAAAAATGGAAATATTGTTTAAGAGTCTGGCATAACTTTCACAGGGCACTGCATGAATTCACCACTGAATTGTAAGACCGATACGAGCTATTTTTTAGGGTTGCATTACTGCAACTGCATTAAGTTTAATGTTCTAACTAGCCATGTGACTACAGTAGATCTCGCAGTTACATGTACTTTAACCATCATGAACATCCAGACGATATTATCGCTATATTATCGTTTATCGCAGTTTCTTGAAATGGTCCTCCGTCATACACTGGGATGAATTAGCTTTTGTTGAGCTTCAAATTCTTCAATTTAAACCCTTGATAAAACTGACCTGTAAAGAAAGCATTTGGTACGCTCGTATTTCACTCAGTGCGCCAAAAATAGCAGATCTACAAGATAGCTTGTAGATCTGCTATTTTTGGTGAACGTTTGCCCCATAATGAGGATGCTGGGTTTTCAAGTGGTTTGACAACAAAAATGTCATTTTGAGTTTTAAGCATATATTTTGATTATCGTGATCATATCTTTAATAATCGTGACATATCACTTCATATGGTCCCATCCCTACACAGACATCATTTGCAGTTTTATTGTGATTTAAAATAAGATTGTTTTTTAGGATTAGCTGAAGGGAGATTAGATTGATTGTGTGAAATGAAACTATTCCCATTAGTCATGGTTTTTAATGTCACTCTGCATTATTATTATTTTTTAAAGGGATAGTGGATATGGATCAGTCACCTCATGGAGACTTGAATTCATGGATATGTTGTTGTTTTTGTCTCATTCCTAAGCCAATAATCTGATGGGCAGCGGTTCCGGTAGGAGACACAAAGGAGACTCCTTTGTGTCTCCTACCGGAACCGCTGCTGGTCGTCAAATTATTGGAATGGGACAAAAATCCATAGAAAAAAGTCAGTCTTTGAGGGTGAACTATCCCTTTAAGGAATTACATCTTTAAATGTCTCTCAGTCTTTCTCACACGTTTTGCCTCGCTGCTCCCATGATGTGACAGAACCTGGAGAACTGCTGTGAGGAGGCGCGGGCCTACAGCAACCTGGGCAGCGCCTACCACTCCCAGAGGGACTTCGACAAGGCCATCTCCTACCACACGCGCGTGCTGGGCCTGGCACAGGAGCTGGGCGACAGGGCCATCGAGATGAGGGCGTACGCCGGCCTGGGCCACGCTGCCCGATGCATGCAGGTTGGTGGGTGTGTAATGCACATTCATTCCACTGGGGGAGGCGGGGGATTTTCACCCTCACCCCCCAACCCCCAGAACGCATCTGTGTCATTTTATAGATTTCTTTGGGCTACTAAAAAAAATAGCAGATCTACAAGCTCATAGCGCGGCACCGAGTGCCGCGCTATGAGCTTGTAGATCTGCTATTTTTTTTAAATCGTGAAAATCTGTGCGAATCTTTGAATATATATATATATTTTTTTTAAAGCTAACATTTGTAACTCAAATCTTTGCTTCTTTGGGGGGTCCCTGGAACAACACATTTTGAGATGGGGGTCCGTGGCCCAAATACATCTAAAAATGTTTTCTAGATCCTAACAGTATGTTTCTACATCAGTGGTGCTCCAACATTTTCATGTCAAGGACCACCCAAAATGATATGTATTTAGCCGTGGACCCCCATCTCAAAATATGATGTTCCAGGGACCCCCCAGAAGCACAGATCGGAGTTTAAAAACGTTCGCTTTAAAACATATATTCAAGAATAGCCAAAGAAATCTCAAAATGACACAGATCTATGCGTTCCCGGTCTTATAGGATTAACAATGCGTTGCCTCTACTGTAGGACTTGGAGAGGGCAGGCCAGCACCACCACCACCAGCTGAACATCGCTCAGGAGCTGCAGGACCGGGCAGCGCAGGGACGCGCCTCCTCTAACCTGGGTATGTACTGTATGCTCCTCCTCCTCTAACCTGGGTATGTACTGTATGCTCCTCCTCCTCTAACCTGGGTACGTACTGTATGCTCCTCCTCCTCTAACCTGGGTATGTACTGTATGCTCCTCCTCCTCTAACCTGGGTATGTACTGTATGCTCCTCCTCCTCTAACCTGGGTATGTACTGTATGCTCCTCCTCCTCTAACCTGGGTATGTACTGTATGCTCCTCCTCCTCTAACCTGGGTACGTACTGTATGCTCCTCCTCCTCTAACCTGGGTACGTACTGTATGCTCCTCCTCCTCTAACCTGGGTACGTACCAGAGCATGTGAGCGGAGCGGGCCGATTTGTAGCGGGTTTATAAAAAGGTCGGAGAGGAACTCGGAGCGAGGACCGCCTGCCGCTCCAAGCCGCTCCGGCCGGAGCCGCGCACCGCATGTTTGAGCATGCCCGGTCGCACGGACACAGAATAGAGACACAGACATCCAGAAGTGCACAGCGCTTCCTCCTTCAAGGAGGGGTAGGGAGTCACACTTTGTCCCTCGGTGCCGCGCTGTGAGCTTGTAGATCTGCTATTTTTGAATAGCCAAAGAAATCTAAAATGACAGAGATGCGTCCCCCCCCGGATTGAATGCGTTAAGCTAAGTTTGAACTTAAGTGTGAGGTGGTGCAACTGGCTCTCTGGTGTTTCAGCTGTCAGAGATGTAAAGATGTCTGGGTTATCACAGAGATGGAACATGGATGAAATTGATTGATTGAATATTTTATTAGGCCAACAATGTAAAACAGCACAGTTACGTTTAAAATACTTTGTCTAACAGGTTCGTTCATGAAAGTCCTTGCGGTCTTGTTTCCAATGAGGGCCTTGGTATTCAATTCATAGACATATATAGTGGCACCACAGTTCAAATATCAATACAAAACAACTGAAAAAGATAACAGTAGTTTTTAAGGCTAATAATAATAATAAACTTTATTTGTATAGCACCTTTCATGACATGAAATGCAGCGCAAAGTGCTTTACAGAGCAAGAATACAAATACAGTTACAACCAATTTAACAGTAAAGCAAAAAAAAAATAAAAATAAAATAAAATAAGATAAAAGCAAAAGCATAAAACAACATTAAAGGCTGTTTTAAATGAGCCCAGCGAACTGCATTTTCTGAGGGATGGGGTTAGACTATTCCAATCCTTGGTGGCAGTGCTGTAGAAGGAGAATTTGCCCATGTTTGTTTTATCGGTGGGTGGTACCAGATTGTTGTTAACGCTCCCTCTAGTTTCGTGACTGTGGGTGTCACTCACTTTTTGGAGGTATTTACTCAGATATGTGGGTATACGGGGCATATCGGGCAAATTTGCATTTACAATTTTGAAGACCAGTCCCATTTTTAGTTGTTTAACCCTGTCTTCCACCGTGAGCCAGCCTAGGCTGGCAAAATGGGTGGGAGAAAGGTCATGGGCCCCAGAAATAACACAGGAATGTTTGTACGTTCTCACTGTAGATGCGTGATATTTTTCATATGTCCTTCGCTATGAGTTCCACTATTCTATGGTGACGTGCTGTTACATGTACATCCCTTTGTATGCGTAACAGCCATTCAAGATGTACGAGCTTGTATATCTGCTATTTTTGAACGTTTTAGAAAAATCTTGAAAGTGATGTTTTTTGACACTTTTTGAATAATGTTGAATGTTTTAACACAAATCTTCTCTTCTGGGGGTTGTCCCCCGGCACAAAACGTTTTCAGATGAGGGTCCGTGGGCCAAATACATATCATTTTGGGGGGGGGGGGGGTCCTTGGCACACAGCCGAAAAGAAACAGCAGATCTACAAACCCCTTTGAGCTTGAGGCTCTGCTGTTTTTCGCTTTGATTATTTGAAAACTTTAGTTAGTTACTTTCCAGATTATTACATTATAAAACATACATTAACCACTTTAGCCCTATTTTATGCCTAGGCTATTTGAAAATAGCAGATCTACAAGCTCACAACGCGTCGCATCGCGACGCGTTGTGAGCTTGTAGATCTGCTATTTTCAATCATTTCAGTACTTTAAAGGTAGGGTAAGTGATTTTCTTTGGTTAAAATAAGTGTTAAATAGCTCTATATTGTGACAGTACTCATTGCTATAGAGTGTTTGTTCAGTAAAAAGAGTCTCCTTGTCTCTCCAGCTCTTTATTAAACAGAAAATGCAGTTTCAGTTTCATTTCCAAGTGTATCCAATCAGGATAGAGAAATCAATCAGGATATAGATTAAACAAGTGAAATTGGTAGTGATGACACTAAGAAATGAGCAGCTAACTGGAACACTATAAAAATGAAGCTTAAAAATGGGTACTTTCTCCTGATTGGCTGAGATTTTGACACCTACCTACCATGTATTTTCTGTGGGAGACTCCTGTTACTGAACAAACACTCTATAGCAATGATTACTATCACAATATAGTGCTTTAACCTTTTAACAAAATTATTTTTGTTTTAACCAAAAAATATCACTTACCCTACCTTTCACTTTTCGTACTTTAAGTATATTTTGATGCCAATACTTTTGCACTTTTACTCGAGTAACATTTTGAACACAGGCCCTTTTACTTGTAACAGAGTATTTTCATATTGTGGTATTGCTGCTTTTACTTAAGTGAAAAAACGTTTTTTTTCTTCCGCCACTGGTCCTGTCTGCTCCACAGCTCCTCTCTCTGGACACTGGAGCCTCCTGGTCGTCCTATGTATCACATGACATGCTGCAGTGCCTCTGTGTCCAATCAACACTCATGTTTTATTAACCAGGCTTTGGTTTTCTGCAGCCGCAGTGACACACGAGAGCCTGTTAACCTGATCCTAATGCTGAGTGGACAACCCCACCACTGTGTGTGTGTGTGTGTGTGTGTGTGTGTGTGTGTGTGTGTGTGTGTGTGTGTGTGGTATTAATATTTCTCATTTCAAATCCAGTTGAGGTTGTAATTAGAATTTTCTTTTTTTCTTTTTTCTTTTTACAAATAAACAGTGTTGGAAAAAGTACTCAAAAATACTGCCATATAGAAATGCTCCGTTACAAGTATAAGTCCAGAATTCTAAACTGACTTGAGTAAAAGTACAAAAGTATTGGCATCAAAATGTACTTAAAGTACCAAAAGTGAAAGTACTAAAATGTTTGAAAATGGCAGATCTACAAGCTCACAACGCGTCGCGATGCGACGCGTTGTGAGCTTGTAGATCTGCTATGTTCAAATAGCCCTAGGTATAAAATGGGGCTAAAGTGGTTAATGTATGTTTCATAATATCATCATTTATATCTGAGAAGTAACTCGTAACTAAAGTTTTCAAATAAATGTAGTGGAGTAAAAGTACAATATTTGGATGCGAGATGCAGTGGAGTAGAAGTAAATGTATTGGAAATTGGAAATACTCAAGTAAAGTAAAAATACCTCAAAATTGTACTTAAGTACAGTACTTAAGTAAATGCACATGTCAAATGCACATGGACCCCTAGGGTCCCTAGCATCCCTTTTCTGAGGAGAACTTAAGTCAAAAATAGCCGATCTACAAGATAGATCTGCTATTTTTGGCTAAGAGGTATAGGTGTAGAGGGAAAAAAGAGCAGACCAAGTAAACCCCAAAAAAGTATGATTTACTTGAGCACCTGCCCCTCAAAATGTCTGTGCACGCCACTGTTCTAAGTCAACAATATCCACTAGTAAGGGAAGCTATAATCATCTGCTCACTGATTGGTCCCTCCTGTCAGGCATCATCTACCAGATGAAGGGGGAGTACGAGAAGGCCCTGGAGCTCCACAAGGCCCACCTGGCCCTGGTCCAGGAGCTGGGGGACTACGCTGCTCAGGGCCGGGCCTACGGCAACATGGGCAACGCCTACAACGCCCTGGGTCTGCACGACCAGGCTGTACGCTACCACCGGCAAGAACTACACATCTCTTTAGAGGTAAGAACTACACATCTCTTTAGAGGTAAGAACTACACATCTCTTTAGAGGTAAGAACTACACATCTCTTTAGAGGTAAGAACTACACATCTCTTTAGAGGTAAGAACTACACATCTCTGTAGAGGTAAGAACTACACATCTCTTTAGAGGTAAGAACTACACATCTCTGTAGAGGTAAGAACTACACATCTCTTTAGAGGTAAGAACTACACATCTCTTTAGAGGTAAGAACTACACATCTCTTTAGAGGTAAGAACTACACATCTCTTTAGAGGTAAGAACTACACATCTCTTTAGAGGTAAGAACTACACATCTCTGTAGAGGTAAGAACTACACATCTCTTTAGAGGTAAGAACTACACATCTCTTTAGAGGTAAAGAACTACACATCTCTCTTTAGAGGTAAGAACTACACATCTCTTTAGAGAACTACACATCTCTTTAGAGAACTACACATCTCTTTAGAGGTAAGAACTACACATCTCTTTAGAGAACTACACATCTCTTTAGAGGTAAGAACTACACATCTCTTTAGAGAACTACACATCTCTTTAGAGGTAAGAACTACACATCTCTTTAGAGAACTACACATCTCTTTAGAGGTAAGAACTACACATCTCTTTAGAGAACTACACATCTCTTTAGAGGTAAGAACTACACATCTCTTTAGAGAACTACACATCTCTTTAGAGGTAAAGAACTACACATCTCTCTTTAGAGTTGAGGATTTATATTTTATACCATAGTGCAGGGGACTTCAGGCCAAGGACCCCCTAGCTGAGAGAGAGAGAGATGAAGCAGGGACCCCCCTACTCTATATTGTATAAATTTGTGTTTCAGATTAAAGTTTTTTTTTTTTACTTAGTCTGCTCTTTTTTCCCCTCTCTACACCTATAGCCTCTTTGCCGAAAATAGCAGATCTACAAGCTCTCAACGCCTCGCAGCGCGAGGCGTTGAGAGCTTGTAGATCTGCTATTTTCAGGCTAATGTTCCCCCCAGAAAAATAATTCTAGGGTTCAAGTGGTTAATGTAAAAATACAAAATCCTATCACACAAAGATTTGGCGGACCCCCCTGTAGTAGCTCTGAGGACCCCCTCCTAGGGGTCCCGGACCCCCTGTTGAAGACCCCTGCCATAATGAATTATGGAACCATAATAATTAACATCACACGCTGTGGGCGCTGGGGGCGTGCCCATACCCTAGGTGGGGTTTGGTGAAAGGGCCTTTCTGTGTGGAGTTTGCATGTTCTCCCCGTGTCCCTATAGTTCGTCGTACAGGGCTTGGATGGGGGGGGGGGGAGAGATCACATCCGCTGATGTGTTCGGCCGTCCGCACAACCCTCTGCATTGCCTTGCGGTTGAGCTCGGTGCAGCTGCCGTACCAGACAGTGAAGCAGCCAGTCAGGATGTTCTCTGTGGTGACTCTGTAGAAAAGCTCTCAGGACTTTATGACCCATGCCAGCTTTCTTCAGTTTCCTGAGAAAGTAGAGGCGTTGTTGTGCTTTCTTCACCACTCGCTCGCTCTGTCTGTACTGCCCAGGTGAGATCTTCAGTGATGTGATGTGCACCCCCAGGAATATGAACTCTCTGACCCTCTCCACTGCAGCACCCCCGACCTGGGTGGGAGAGTGATCTCTTCTGTAGTCGAAAATTATCTCTTTTGTCTTTGCAACATTGAGAGCCGGGTTGTTCTCATCATAGTTTCAGTCATCATAGCTTAGTTTTTATTTAGTTTTTATTTAGATTTTGTCAGTGAAAAAAAGTAGTCGACCAGCATTTTTCATCATAGTTTTAGTCGACGAAATCAACACTGCCACCCCCACACCCACATATCCACACACCCCCACACACACCCCCACACACACCCCCACACACACCCCCACACACACGCACACACATATCCACACACCCCCACACACCCACACACCCACATATCCACACACCCCCACACCCACATATCCACACACCCCCACACACACCCCCACACCCTCACACACACCCACCCACATATCCACACACCCACACACCCACATATCCACACACCCCCACACACACCCCCACACACACCCCCACACCCTCACACACACGCACACACATATCCACACACCCCCACACACCCACACACCCACACACCCACATATCCACACACCCCCACACACACCCCCACACCCACACACATATCCACACACCCCCACACACACCCCCACACACACCCCCACACCCACACACATATCCACACACCCCCCCACACACACATATCCACACGTTCACATTTCTGTTCTTATGTCTTTACTCTCTGTCTTGCAGGTGAATGACCGTCCGTCTCAGGCCTCCACACACGGTAACCTGGCCGTGGCGTATCAGGCCCTGGGTGCTCAGGACCAGGCTCTCCAGCACTACCACCACCACCTAACCATCGCACGGGAGCTCTGTGACGTCCAGAGCGAGGCCAGAGCTCTGGGTGAGACGGAAAAAGAGAGAAAACCCTTGTATTAAAAGTGAAGCATTGTGTTTTGTTTAGAGATGGAGGCATAAAGCAACAAGCCCCAGTAAGTGGCTGTGATGAACCCATTGAAGCCGGGAAAGCGGAGACACGGTGGCGCAGTCGGTACGGCTGTCGCCTCACAGCTAGAAGGTCCTGGGTTCGATTCCCGCCGGGGACGCTGTGGGCACTGGGGACGTGTCTTCTCCTCCACGTCATCGGTGCCCATACCCTAGGTGGGGTTGGTGAAAGGGCCCACTCTGTGTGGAGTTTGCATGTTCTCCCTGTGTCTCCTAGGGTAGGTAATACCCTCATAAAAACATACAGTAATCCTGGTCTCTATACTGCCTCCCCCTGGTCAGCCGGGGCGCCTGATGGAGGGGAAAGGAACTGGTTGGAATAACGCGTTCCTTCCACGCGCTACGTCCTACCAGGGAAACTCTCTCCTTTCAGGCGATATGAAGCGGCCTGCTCACTCCTCATGCATTGAAGGAGGCATGAGCTCATGTTGCTATATATATATATATATAGCAACATGCGTTTTTCAGAAAACTCTTAGGATTTAGAACGGTGGTTTAGATCAGTGTTTCTCAAAAATAGCGGATATACAAGCTCACAGCGCGTCACTGACATAAGTAGCTGCTTATTACATGGCTATGTAATGAATAAATTGACCCAAAAACAACGAAACAACAACGAAACAAAATATATCCTTACTTACGGTAATGAAAGTATTCCTTAAGTGTTGCACTGGCCCAGCGCAACATGGTCGCCTTGGAAAACAAGGAAGTGTTATCAAATAGAATACATGTTTGGTTATTGCATCGTCTATTTCTCGCTTCAAATGTTTTCAAAAACATTGTTGAGAGCAACGTTTAGCTGTAAATGACACTGAGTGTTTGTTTACATGGCTGTCATGTTGGATACGGCATACAATTCAAGCACCACAGGCTGATATGAGCAGGTGTTCTGAGTCTTTGATTAGACAGAGGTCTGTTATTGAGCGTCATAATCCAGAATTATTACATGGCTTGGTTGAATGCTTGATTCTGATTGGTCAATCGCTGAATTCAGCGGTGTGTTATCAGTGAATAATGACCGGGGCAAATCTGGCTGTATTATAGGCATATGCGGCGGTATATAGAATGGGGGCGAGTGTGTTTTGGGGCGAGTCTTCCGGTTACCTTATGGAATACTGTCATTTGTTTTCCGAGGTGAACTTCTCCGCCCAGACCAATACTTATGGAATACTTTCATTGTCGTAAGCAAGGAAATACTTAGTTTTGTTGTTACTTTTGGGTCAATTCATTCATTTATTTATTTATTACGTAGCCGTCTAATAAGCGGGATAATGTATGGGGAGGTGGTCATTATTGAAAATTAAAGCCCTTCAGGGTGATTATCCACCTCCGCTCCGCGTCGGTGGAGAATTGCCTTAAAAGTGAATTGCCTTAAAACCCCTTTAGCTGTTCTAAGATTGCGTATTGCTTCTATGAAACGGTTTATACCAAATAATATGGTCGACGTGAATCCTCAGTATGTATCTTTCCTTTGTGTCCGTCTGTCCAGGGAACCTGGGGAACTTCCACAGCTGGAGGGCAGAGTACTGCCAGGCGCTGCCCCACTACCAGCAGTACCTGGCTCTGTCTGCAGGCCTACAGGACATGGAGGGAGAGAGCAAGGTCTGCCACAACCTGGCCTACGCTCACTACTGCCTGGGCCAGTACAAAGACGCTGTCAGGTAGGACATCATCTAATGTACCCACACACACACGCACGCACGCACGCACGCACGCACGCACGCACGCACGCACGCACGCACGCACGCACGCACGCACGCACGCACGCACGCACACACACACACACACACACACACACACACACACACACACACACACCTGTGTCCCAGGCTATAGGCACATGCTAGATTTTTGTGGTGCACACAGCAGTTTGTGTGAACATGTTTAATACACATAGGAATAGTTCACTGACTAATCGATAGAAAAAAAGTCATTTTGGGGGTGAACTATCCCTTTAAGAATGAACAAAATGTTTGTGTGTGTTTGCGCGTGTGCGTGCGCGCGTGTGTGTGTGTGTGTGTGTGTGTGTGTGCGCACTGTACCAAAAAATAATATATATTGTGCTGGCCACTTTGATGTGGTAACATAAATGTATAGACTAAGATACTGTGTGGCTCTTATGTATTCATTGTCCAGGTATTATGAACAGGACCTGGCCCTGGCTAAGGACCTCCAGGACAAGCTGTCCCAGGCCAAAGCCTACTGTAACCTGGGTCTGGCCTACAAAGCCCTGAAGGACTACGCCAAGGCAGAGGAGTGTCAGAGATACCTGCTCTCTCTAGCCCAGGCCCTGGACAACAAACAGGTCACTATACAACTATACCACTATACAACTATACCACTATACCACTATACTGTACCACTATACCACTATACCACTATACTGTACCACTATACTGTACCACTATACCACTATACCACTGATCACTTCACTTTAACCGATTGAGACCTGAAGCCGGTTCTACATGTCTCCTAAATCTCAACAGTTTTCTGAAAAACGTATGTTTCTGTATCAGTGGTGCTCAATCTTTTTCATGTCAAGGACCCCCAAAATTATATGTATTTGGCCGCGGACCCCCATCAAAATATGTTGTTCCAGGGACCCCCCCAGAAGCAAAGATTTGAGTTAAAAATGTTTCGCTTTAAAAAATATATATATTCAAAGATTTGCACACATTTTCACGATTTTTCAAAAATAGCAGATCTACAAGCTCGTAGCGCGGCACTCGGTGCCGCGCTATGAGCTTGTAGATCTGCTATTTTTGAATAGCCTAAAGTGTAAAATAATGCTTTTGAGCTCAAATCTAAAAATGAGACAGTTCTAGGTCTCAATGGGTTAAAAACAAAATGTAATTTAGAAGACATTTGTAGAATCACCAGAGGCAAAGATTTGAGTTACAAATGTTTTCTTTAAAAAACATATTATATTCACTGGCCCAGGCCCTGGACAACAAACAGGTCACTATACCACTTCACTTGGCAAATAGTGCAAGATATTGTCAGTGACCATAAACTAAAGGGACATTTCACTTTCAAACTTGTTTGGGGTCATTTTAACATCTACTCTGGCTTTTGTGTTTCACCCCAGTTTTTGCCGTTTTTTTAAGATTCGGTATTTAGATATTTGATATTCATTTTATCAGAAACACCCCATTCCTATAAACTCATTGTAACTTCAAACTCCATTTTAAACATGTTCTGGTGACTGATATTGGCCTTCGAATTGGCCAATATCAGTCACTTTTTTCATTACTTTTCTAAAAGAATGTTGGGTAAATGAAGAAAGTTAAACACAATAAAACAATTTATAAAATGGATGAAAAGGTACAGTAATTGAAAAAACACAGCCCCCTCACGTAATGTATTAGAAGGACTATATCAGTCATCAGAACCATGATGGTTCTGATGACTGTGTGTGTGTGTGTGTGTGTGTGTGTGTGTGTGTGTGTGTGTGTGTGTGTGTGTGTGTGTGTGTGTGTGTGTGTGTGTGTGTGTGTGTGTGTGTGTGTGTGTGTGTGTGTGTGTGTGTGCGTGCGTGCGTGCGTGCGTGCGTGCGTGCGTGTGCGTGTGTATATATATATAGTTCATTTTGTGAGGAAGTGGTTCAGACTTAACACCCACTCCACCAGAGACATTATTTTCCAGTACAAACAGGGGGGTGGGTTTGGTGGAGTGGATATATAATGCCACACGGCTGGCTCACCTGCTAAGCATGCTAAACAGTGATGACAAGACTGTCAGGGCACTGGCTAGATCTTCTCTGTTTCTAGATATGAAACGGCGTAAAGTGCCTCTGATGGTAAGAGAGGGAGAGCCAAGTTTCCTGAGAGGTTCAAAAGAAAGCCTTAAAATGGACTCACATGCTGCTGGGTTCGGGGTGTCGTCAGATTGGCCTGACCTCAATGACCTCTGTGTGAGAACCGGAGTATCCCTACACTGGGTTGGACCTGACTCAGACACTGTAGCAGTCTCTGAGGACATTATTACCAACTGTATGATCTCAGTAAGGGCTCTACTGTTATTGATAAAGAACATAATTTATCACCAGTTAATGCACGGAGGTACCTTGTAATGTTACAACAGCAGAACCAACAACAACACTGGACTGGTTTAAAACTACAAGGAAAGCTAGCTAGCCTTCCTACTGCAGATCACACCGTCTCTCACACGATATTAAAACATTATGCAGTTGATGAGGATATAATCACCTTTACAGTCAAAGCCAGATTACAGATCCTACCAACCAGACTCAATCTTTCTCTGTGGTTTCCTCCTCATTGTCTGCACCATGACCACACTCCACTTACTGAAACTCTGTCACACATTATGAACGGCTGCCATGTATATAAGGGAATGTACATTGCTAGGCATGACAGAATTGTTGACCTATTAGTTAAGGACATACGTTCATATGTTTCATCATCTGCCAAAATGTATAAGCACTCCTGTGTTTAAACTGCCATGTTCATGTGCAATAATGAAAATGATGCCTTTTCAGATGTCACAGCTAATACACCAGATGTTGTTGATGTTGATGAGGACAGTAGAGAAGTGACCATTTTAGAAGTGGCATGTACATTTGATCACAGTCTGGAAGAGGCATTCCTTACAAAGGTGCTTAAGTACCAACGTCTTAAGGATGCTATCATGCAGCTTGGTTACAAATGTAAGCTGCTTGTGTTCATATTTGGAAGCCTCGGTAATGTCCATAGATCAGTTGTGAGAGGCCTGCAGATTGCAGGAATGCCCAATAAGCCTAAAGCTAAGGCATTGGTATAAATTCTGTTCAATGTCTGTGATAATTGTCAGTCGCCATATATGGAGGAGGCGATGCTTCCTGTACCCGTGATCTGTATTCTGAAGTACTTGTCGTTGAGTTTTTTTTCCAGGTTTGTGCACCTACCATTGTTTGTGTTCAAGAATGTATTGTTAAAATATAAAGATGTTAAATGTGTGTGTGTTGCTAGGCAGTGTTCAGGGCCTTGGGGAACCTTGGAGATGTGTGTGTGTGTCGGGGTGACCTGTCTGGAGCTCTGAGGTTCTACCACCAGCAGCTGACCCTGGCCCAGAAGGTCAAAGTTCAGAAGATGGAGGCTGACGCGTACTCGGCCCTTGGATCAGCTCATAGGTAACTGTCAAAATGCTTTTATTCTTGCTAAATTTAACTTCAAGGGATATTTCACTTAAAAAAAATGTTGGGTCATTTTATCATTTACTGTGAGCCCCCTGGACAGTTTTTAAGTTGCTTGATTCAGTATTTAGATATTTGATATTCATTTTATCAGACACAGCTCCTTCCTATACAAACCCATTGTAACTTCAAACTCCATTTTTAACATGTTTGATTCATCAGAAACACCCGTCCTTGTTTCTGGTGACTGATATTGTCCTTCTAATAATGCGTGAGGAGACTCACGCGGATGAGTCACCAGAACCAAGGACGGGTGCTTTTGATGAATCTAACATGTTAAAAATGGAGTTTGAAGTTATAATGGGTTTGTATAGGAAGGGGGCGTGTCTGATAAAATGAATATCAAATATCTAAATACTGAATCAAGCAACTTAAAAACTGTCCAGGGGGCTCACAAAAGCCTGAGTAGACGATACATGTATTTGAAAGTGAAATATCCCTTTAATTAACCCCTTGAACCCTATAGAACGCCAATTAACAAATCTGCAAGGTAAGAACAATGTTGTGAGATGGTAGTTTCGGCGATTTTTAAGCAAAGAGATTTGGTGTGGAGGGAGGGTTTGGGTTGTGTAGTTACCTTGTCATGATGTAACTCCAAAGGTGGGACAAGAAATCTAAAATAATTGCTCCATTGATTAGAAATTGATAATTCTAAATATGTTCCTCCTTACATTGTACGGTGAAACAGCTCTCAATGTCACTCTTTTAGCACATAAACACACTTAAACAAAGCTGATTCAGACAATATAGAACATCACCAAACCCACTACTGTTTTTTTTTTAAATAAACTGTCAACTGTTGATTTCACAATAAAAGAAGAAAAAGAAAAGAATCATCGCTTAAAGACGCACTGAAGTGACATTTTCGGTCATTTTATTTTGAAGGTTCAGCCTGAAACGTCGGCTCAACGACTCTAAACCAATCAGAAGGTCCCATCCCTTCAGGCTATGGGACGTTGGATCTCAATCACTTCAGCCGTGCGCAACACGGCTAGTGTTTGTTTACAAGTGAGAGAGAGACGGCCAGTGAAGCACGTTTGCTACTACCTGGCTTATTTCTAACCTATAATGTTTTCAGATACATATTTTAGTGTGCAGATGAAGTTTAAAATGAGTAATACACTCATCTTCAATGAGATTCAAAACGGAGTATCTCTGTAATTAAAATCAGCTGTGTTTGAAGAACGTGCAGCTATGGGAATCAAACAGGTGCATGTAATCAAGATTCATTTATATTCATGAAGGCTGCGTTATGTCATCACGCAGCACGTTTTCCTTTACAGGAAGTAATTAAGATTGGCTTTTTAGGGACTTTAGATATAAAAATACACAAAAATTGTTTTATTTTTTTTTCATTTTTTTTGGCATCTATTGTTAGGTATGCCCATATGATGACCACGGATATGCTCTAAAAGTGTGAAAAACATATTTTTCATTTCACTACACCTTTAAAAGGTACTATATATACTTGGATACTAATACACTTTATACCAGGGGTCTTCAAACGTTTTTAAAGCCAAGGACCCCCTGGTTGAGAGATTGATTGATTGATTGATTGCAATTTTTATTAGGCAAAATAATGTAAAACAACACAGTTACATTTATAATGCTTTTGTCTAAAAGCTCCGACCAAAAAAGTCCTTGCGGACTTGTTTCCGTTGGGGTCCTTGGTATTAATTTCATAGACATATTTAGTAGCAACCAAACAGTTCAAAAATCAACATAAGAATACAGAGGGAAAAAAATCACACCTGTGTGAAGGTAGCGGCGCCTTTGATATATTTTGTCATAGATATGTGTTTCTACTAGAGAAACAATATTAAATCTCTGTAAATGTATTTCAAGGCTTCCAGTGGCACTAAATAGTGCCATTGGAAGCGAATCACCAAATGCATTCCAAGGTAAGTGGCAAAAACTGATCTGTCATAGCTGATAGAGTGGGTACCTAAAAAAATAAACTTTGTGTGTGCGTGTGTATAAATGTGGTACCAGAAAGATATGTATGTGTTATGAAATAATCTATACAATTTATAAGCCGTACCCAGAGTGTTTATGTTCCGGACTTTTACAGTTTATATAAACCATCTAATTTTGTATTCATGATATAATATTGATGTCATGAATAGTTCCCTTGCCTGACCAATCAGAACGTTGACGGGCCTGACCAATCAGAACGTTGACGGAAAAGCCAGGTATAGAGCAGGACCATCGCCGTTAAAAATACAAAGGTATAGAGGGCTAATATCCGCTCTATACCTAAAGGTATAGAGCGTTAAATTGTTAAATTGAGGACGTTGACGGACCTGACCAATCAGAACCTTGGCGAGCCTGACCAATCAGAACCTTGGCGAGCCTGACCAATCAGAACCTTGGCGAGCCTGACCAATCAGAACGTTGACGGACCTGACCAATCAGAACCTTGGCGAGCCTGACCAATCAGAACGTTGACGGACCTGACCAATCAGAACCTTGGCGAGCCTGACCAATCAGAACGTTGACGGACCTGACCAATCAGAACCTTGGCGAGCCTGACCAATCAGAACGTTGACGGACCTGACCAATCAGAACCTTGGCGAGCCTGACCAATCAGAACGTTGACGCAAAAGCCAGGTATAGAGGGCTAATATCCGCTCTATACCTAAAGGTATAGAGCGGCTAGCGCCGCTAAAAATGATAATAATATGAAGATGAAGCAGGGACCCCCCACTACATATTGTATAAAATTGTGTTGCCGATTAAACCTTTTCATAGATGTATCCAGAGGGCCACATTGTATATACTGTCCGGGGGCAGACACCTCTAATCTCTGTATTTTAACTTTTTTCGTTCCATTCCAGACACCTGCGTCAGCTGGACTCGGCCCTGTCCTTCCACAGTCAGGAGCTGACCCTCCGCAGGGACCTGGGCGACCAGCAGGGGGAGTGCCGCGCCCTGGGCCACCTGGCGGCCGTGCACATGTCCCTGGGGGACTACGGCACGGCGCTGCAGTGCTACCGGGCCCAGCTGGGCCTGGCCGTGGGCCTGCGGGACGCGCGGCTGGAGGCCCAGGTGCACGGCAACATGGGCATCACCCGCATGAACACGGGCGCGTTCGAGGACGCCATCGGACACCTGGAGCAGCAGCTGGCCACGCTGCAGCAGCTCAGCGGCTCTGAGAGCATGCTGGACAGAGGTACCGTTACCGTACCGCCTTCTGGACCCTGTGGGCCCTTACCCCTTATCCCCAATCTTTTTTTTTGCCATTTTTGAGCGGTGCAACCGCTCCTATAAGAGCAGTGGCGTGCACAGACATTTTGAGGGGCAGGTGCTCAAGTAAATCATACTTTTTTTTGTTTACTTGGTCTGCTCTTTTTTCCCTCTACACCTATACCTCTTTGCCAAAAATAGCAGATCTACAAGCTCACAACGCCTCGCAGCGCGAGGCGTTGTGAGCTTGTAGATCTGCTATTTTTGGCTAAGGTTCTCCTCAGAAAAGGGATGCTAGGTTTCGAGTGGTTATTGTAAAAAGAAAAATCATATCGCATAAAGATTTTGCGGACCCCCTGTAGTAACTCTGAGGACCCCCTAGGGGTCCCGGACCCCCGGTTGAAGACCCCTGCTGTAAACTGTTTTTTTTTTGTTTTGTTTTTCCAAAAGGGCACTTCTGGTCAAGAGGGCAAAGGGCAGGTGCTCTAGCACCACCTAGAGTCTATCTGTGCACGTCCCTGTATAAGAGGGTTTAGGACCCATCCGTGGTGAAAGTTTTTCTTTCCGTCGTGAAAATGTGTCTTTCGCTGTGTGACGCCATGCTGTGGAAAACACGCCCATATAGGCTAAGCTTTGCAGGACGTGCTGTGATTGGCTAGCGAGACACATGATGAAATTAACTTCAAACTTCGCAGACGCGCTGTGATTGGCTAGCGAGACGCATGATGAAATTAATAATAGCGTAAAAAATGTAAGCACGTCACTTCGCAGGACGTGCTGTGATTGGCTATGGGGGGATGCATGATGAAATGAATAACTCATAAATAGCACCGCTCACTTCACACTGGGTGTGATTTTCTTTTTTACTATTTTGAAAAACATTTTGAAATAGTTCAAATAGACGATCTACAAGCTCACAACGTGTCGACGTAGATCGGCTAGTTGAACTATTTAAAAATGTTTAGTAAAATATGGCCAGAGCAAATCTGCCAGTGCACAAAAAAAAAAAAGATTGAGCTGGCAGATTTGGTCTGGACCCGCTCGGTTGTGATTGGATTTCCCTGCCCCCGAAGTTGTGGGGCACCAATCGGGGCCCAGTATGAACATGTGGGGCGGGGTTTATCATCATCAGGGGCATTTTTTTTAATTCAGCCCCTTGCAGATTCCAAACAGAGATTCCAGGCTAATATCTACGTTCTCAGTGACATTAGTCTGGCCATGCAGCCAGGCTAGTGATTGATCAGGATAATGGCTAACGTAATGCAGACATATCTTGGTCACTTGTTCTCATGTTGATAGATTTGTGTTTCTCCACAACTTGTGTGTTAAAAAACAAGAATGTTAATAAGTAAGCATGTAAATGGTAAATGGTGCATTTATATAAAGAAAAACATCACATGGATAACTGGGACGTATCATCAGTGTTGTAGCCTGGGGTCATAGGGTGTTTCGGGTCTCGCAATATACAACATACACCCTCGCCCAGGTGACCCAGCCAGGGTTGATCAAGCCCCGACTTACGTCCCAGTAGCACCCACGGTCAGTCCTATAGGGCAAGACAGGGCCACTCAGTCCGCTTCTCCGGAAGTACTCTGCCGGGACTCGGGGAGGCTCTGGCACGTGGAGGGACTAGGCTCTGTGGGTTGTCTCCTGGCCGGGCTCCTCCTTCGTCTCACCAGGTCCAGGACCTGAGCGCTGCGCCAGATCAGGTGCACCGCCCCGATCCAAACATTTCCTTCTGGCGTGATGGTTCCTTGGGCCGATACCACTAGATTGGGCCGTCTAATGGTATTAGCTCCGCTTGCGGTACGCTGGAATGGCCCTCCTAAAGGCCTCATCGTGGGTTTGTTGGGCTTCTTCCTCACGGAAGACACAGCCTGGGGGGCTAACCCATACTGCTCCCAGGATGCCATCTACATTCCGGCTGTCAACGGTCTCTCCAGTGGTCACCAAACTATTCCTGGTTGTCACGTCCCGTTATATACTGTAGCACTTTTATCCAAAGCGCTTTACATTGATTGTGCCATTAACCCATTCACACACACATTCACACACCGATGGAGGAGGAAACCATGTAAGGCACCAACCTGCTCATCGGGATTAATTAGGGGTTCAGCGTCTTGCTCAAGGACACTTCTACACTAACTCTAGGGGAGCGCCCCAGCCCGGGATCGAACTGGGAACCTTGCTGTTTCCAGTTCACTCTACCCGGCCCACTCTACCCCTGAGACACTGCCGCCCCAATGTCTTTTTCTTTATTTCAGATGTTAGGTCCATTGTTAACCTGGCATCCCATAGTTTCTTTGAGGCTCTACCTTGTTCTCTCTGTAATTTATGTATGTGACTACCTTGTTGTTTATTGACTAGAGGCCATGTTTACTCTGCATATTCCAATCTCACACTTGTAAGTCGCCCTGGATAAGAGCATCTGCTAAATTAAAGTAATGAATGTTTAAATGGTAATGATTGTATTGTATGTGTGATTGCAGGCAGAGCCTACGGGAACCTGGCAGAGTGCTATGAAGCTCTGGTGGACTACGAGGAGGCCATCCAGTACTATGAGAAATACCTGACGGTGGCTCAGAGTCTCAACCACCTCCAGGACCAGGAGAAGGCCTACAGAGGACTGGGGAACGCACACAGGTATACACGGGCATGAAGAACGTCCTCTCCAACTCTATAGCGTCACGATGCTGGGCGTCATCTCATAATGGGTCCAACATTCGGCAAAAAGGAATAAACATTCGGCAAACTTTCAGGAAATATAGCCTGTCTAAATCATAATCTCACAGATCGGCTTATTATATAATATACAGCACCTTATGACCTGAAGAACCACTCTTTTTGAATGATTATGACATGCATCATACCTCATACATCAAACCCCTCCAACTCGAGGAGGGCATATGAGGTATGCGGTCAGCTGTCGGGTTGGCTCAGGGAAGAGGACGCCCCTGCCTTGCACAGTCCCTTGGGATGTCTGCCACTCAACGACTAGGCAAATCTCAATGATTGGGCATGGGACACAAGCTAGGGCTTGATCACCCTGTAGCTGGCCACCTTTGATGAGGGTGTATAGTGTTTGAAGGCCGAAACACCCCCTGATTCAAAGGCACACTACTGAGGACGTGTCCCAAAATGGACATCTTACCCCCAGTCTAAGAAAGACACCTCCCATGCCACTCTCGTCACATCAAGGCACATCTCATGTGAGTGCACACCATCTATTGGCACAATGGACAGTATCAACATCACGCCCCGTGTTTTATGATTCCATGTTGAATACGGTAGTTCAGGGGTCTTCAACAGAGGGTCCGGGACCCCTAGGGGGTCCTCAGAGTTACTACTGGGGGTCCGGCAAATCTTTGTGTGATATGATTTTTTTTTTTTACCACTTGAACCCCAACATTCCTTTTCTGAGGAGAACTTTAGCCAAAAATTGCAGATCTACAAGCTCACAACGCCTCGCGCTGCGAGGCATTGTGAGCTTGTAGATCGGCTATTTTTGGCAAAGAGGTGTAGGTGTAGAGGGAAAAAAAGAGCAGGCCAAGTAAACAAAAAAAGTTTCATCTAAAACACAATTTTATACAATATAGAGGGGGTCCCTGCTTCATCTCTCTGTCAGCCAGGGGGTCCATGGATTGGATTTCATTTAGGATGGGTAGTGTCTCAAACCCTATATGATTATTATTAGGAATAGTGGTTTGTTGTCATAATTTGTCTATATTCCTAAGGCCTCAGACTATCGTAGTCAATCTGTTTATGTAATGATTGCTGACAGATTAAGGCCCGATCGACACGTTTTTAATCTGTCTCAGCTGTTTCCCTGGACTGTAAACGAGGCAGTAATGAGGAGAGCAGAGTCACCGAAACAAACACATGATTACTAAACCTCACTGTTAAGTATTAACACATTCGGTGCCAGAGTTTTATTAAAAAAGTGACGTTGAGTGCCAGAGATCTCACCGTTTGTAACGCTACGCTGTTTACAGCTGTAGACTCCACGACGAGCACCCGTTTGTAAACTGTATATGCGTGCGGGATGGTGGATGGTCCTGGCTAACGCCTGGAACAATAACATCTCTCACGCGAGTCACCAGGGCGGAGTGATCGCGGATCGAAAATGAGTCGTTTTCCCCACTGTAAAAAGTTAAGGAAATATGGAGTTTTTTTGCAAGGAGATAGAATAGGAGCGGACGGGAGACAGTTTTTTTTGGCACGGTGATCCATCTGTGCCTTCCTTCTCAGAGTCACCGTGGGTGATTCCAGAGCTGCGGTTTTGGCACTCAACGTGACTTGTTGCGAAACCGGGAAAAAACGCTTTAGCCTAAAAACCTCACCTAGAATGACATTATTGCCAAAATGGTGATGTCAAGGTTAAAGTGAATGCTCACATTTTTAACTGTCTCAATGAACACTGTTTTTTTGTGGTATTACTGTGCAAAGCCACGTTGTGATCACAGCCAGGGCCGGCGCACCCATAGAGGCGACCTAGGCGGCCGCCTAGAGCGGCAGTTGGAGAGGCGGCAAAAAAAACTTGGGAAAAAAAACATAACCCTAACCTAACCCTAACCCTAAAACCGAAATAAAGTAACCAAAGACACAAAAAAAAGCATTATAATCCACCCATAACCGCGTAAAAATTTTGCGCGCGCGAGGATCCCCCGCATGCACACGCGCGAAGCGCATCAAATGAATCTCGCCTAGAGCGGCGATCAGCCCTCCACCGGCCCTGATCACAGCACATTTATGCTTTTGTTAACAGGCAATTGTTCCCCTACATTGAGCTCTTAAATTGTTCACTTGTATTGTTCACTTGTAAATTGTATTTCTGTTTGAAATAATAGGCCTTTGATGTTTGAACACACACTTGTACAGTATGTCACCTTAACAGTGTGTGTGTGTGTGTGTGTGTGTGTGTGTGTGTGTGTGTGTGTGTGTGTGTGTGTGTGTGTGTGTGTGTGTGTGTGTGTGTGTGTGTGTGTGTGAAGTACAACTGAAATACAGTTATCTTGTGCTGTACAGTAAACTGGATGTCATTTTATAGTATGCTGGCAGGAAGAAATCCGATATAAAGTAATGTATGGTTTGATTTATATACGTGGGTTGTGTGCCAGTGTAATGCTCTGAAAAGAGCCGATCTACAAGCTCACAACGCATCGCGATGTTTCAGCACACGACACCTTTGTGCAACCAAGTATAAATACTGTGCAACCAAGTATAAATACTGTGCAACCAAGTATAAATGCTGTGCAACCAAGTATAAATACTGTGCAACCAAGTATAAATACTGTGCAACCAAGTATAAATACTGTGCAACCAAGTATAAATACTGTGCAACCAAGTATAAATACTGTGCAACCAAGTATAAATGCTGTGCAACCAAGTATAAATACTCTGCAACCAAGTATAAATACTCTGCATTGTGTGCAGTGGTGGAAAAAGTTCTCAAATTCTTTACTTAAGTAAAAGTACCAATACTGCAATATAGAAATACTCTGTTACAAGTAAAAGTCCAGAATTATAAATTTACTTGAGTAAAAGTACAAAAGTATTGGTATCAAAATGTACTTAAAGTACCAAAAGTAAAAGTACAAAAATATTTGAAAATATCAGATATACAAGCTCACAACGCGTACACCACTGATTGTGTGTGTGTCTCTCCAGGTCTTTGGGCAGTCTGCAGCAGGCTCTGGTGTGCTTCTGCCCTCCTGTGGTCATTATGTGTATTGTGTGTCTCCAGGTCCCTGGGCAGTCTGCAGCAGGCTCTGGTGTGCTTCTGCCCTCCTGTGGTCATTATGTGTATTGTGTGTGTCTCCAGGTCCCTGGGCAGTCTGCAGCAGGCTCTGGTGTGCTTCTGCCCTCCTGTGGTCATTATGTGTATTGTGTGTGTCTCCAGGTCTCTGGGCAGTCTGCAGCAGGCTCTGGTGTGCTTCGAGAGGCAGCTGGTGGTGGCTCATGAGCTGGGTGGGGAAGGAGGGGGCAAGGCCCAGGCGTACGGGGAGCTGGGCACTCTGCACAGCCAGCTGGGCAACTATGAGCAGGCTCTGTCCTGCCTGGAGCACCAGCTGAACATCGCACACACAGCAGGGGTAATGGATTCAAACTTTCAATCACAATGTTGATTTAATGAATGGCCATACAGTACCACGGTTATTATAGTTAACTGATGAATTAATGACAAGTAGTTAACCCATTAAGAGCTCAGGAGATTCTTAAAAATGTTCTAAATCCTAACAGTTTTTTGAAAAAAATCAAAAAAAAAAAATGTTTTTCAAGATCTTTCAAAAATAGCAGATCTACAAGCTCGTAGCGCGGCACTCGGTGCCGCGCTATGAGCTTGTAGATCTGCTATTTTTGAATAGCCATAGAAATATAAAGTGACACAGATGCGTTCCAGGTCTTAACACATTGACTGCCAGAATTATTTCAGATTTTTTTTGCAGTTTTCTGCCAGAGATTTTTCATTGAAAAAAACAAAAAAGTACTCAGGAGCCGAGATACAGAATTTTTAAGTTTTAAGTTAACAAGGAAGTGGATGGGAGTCTAGATCTTCGAAAAATCATATCTCCTTGTCCTTGGTCTTTGGGTCAAATTTAAAAAAAAAAGAATGTAAAAAAAAAAAAAAGTTTTTTTTTTCTTTTTTTTTCTAAAAATGACTTAAGTCATTCTTGGCAGGCAAGTGATGGATTCTAAAGAATGCATATATGCATTATTGGCAGGCAACGTGTTAATAGATACAATTCCCTTCAAATTATGACATGACATGCATGTTCACATTTATTTTTCTGTGCCATTTTTCACATTCGCCCCTGACAAATACCCCATTATTACTGAAACTATAACTAATACAAACTAAGGTGTTTCAAAAGAGAAAAATAAACTAATCTATCAAACCCGCGTTAAAAACTAATTTAAACTAATCTGAAATAGAAAAAACTAAACGTCAAAAAACAAAAGCAAAATTGTAAACTAATGAAAAATGCAAGTATACAGTACTAATACAGTATAATAACCTACAGGCTATTTATTTGTATTAATTTTATTTTCGTTAAGAAAATGCCTCTTTGAATCCAAAATAGGTTATTTCTTTGAAACTGTATTGTTTGATTTTGAGACGTTATCTTTAATGTTGTTGTTTAACAGCCCCCTCAAGCACATTTTCCAAGTATTTGGATTATTATGTCTTGCTGAATTATTATTTCTTTGCTGGATGGTAGATCATGTTGAGCTGGTAATTTATTAACTGATCCTAGATCAGCAATTAAGTGCATTTTTTGCCTCAAGTTTATTCAAATGCATTCTTAATAATAGGCTATATGCACAGCAGCCATATTGGAAAGAAATTGGGCCTCTTCTTACTTCCTTCACAGGTGTTACCTATGATACTAATGAAGGCTCTGTTCTGGTCACTAGAAACACTCCATTTTGTTTCCCAAATGGCCCCTTATGGTGGGTGTGTAACTCTGAGAGTGTACAAATGGAACCAAATGGACCCGTAAGGGTCCATTTGGTTCCATTTGTACACTCTCAGAGTTATGGGGGTCCTTGAAAATAAGACAACCACTGTGCCACACTAAATAGTTGGGTCATTTATGGCACTTCCGTGACCGCGGAGAGCGAAGGTCCGTTTCTCAATGGATTTGTCATCTAGGAGGGTTATTAAACAAATTTAGCCGGGGTGTCTTTTTTAAAACGGCGGGGAAAATTTGTGGGAGACCAAAATCCAAAATGGCTGCCGTGAAAATGAACTTTTTAATGGTTTGACCTACAATGATGCACAATACATGGTTTCAGAGCTTATTTTGGTCATGGAATACATATATGGTGTTTATATAATGATTTGACCTATTGTCGACCTTCAAATGCAAGATGGCTGCCAATTATGAGCTCCAAAAGGGAGTTTTTTCAAAATCGTCACAGAGCCTTCATATTAGGCTCAAATGAAAGCTCTGCTCATGATGAGTTGAATAATATACAGTATAAGTACACAGAAGTAATCTCTGAGGTCAATAAAGTCAATGTTTGTGTGTAAACAGCAGTTGCTGATTTGCGGTTTCCCATTAAATAGGGTAGGCTACTGAAAATATGGTGTCCAGTTCATCCCATCACATTTTCATAATGAACCAAAAATAAATGAGCTCTATAGCCTAACATAAAATAGTATTCTGTATGCAAAGCTAGAAAGGTTAGTTGCTTGAGGTGAATTTAAAGGTCAACTCATTTGTCACCCTTATTTTGTAGTATTGCTCCCAGTGTTTCCTGTCTGTCTTCCTTGCCTTGTCTAACCAGTCTTGTGATTTTGTCAGTGTTTCCACCTGTGTCCTCCTAGTCCCCGAGCCTATCCCAGTGTTGATTGTCAGTTGAGTTCACCTGTGTCCTGTTAATCCCTGTATATTTAAGCCCTGTGTTTGCACTGTGGTCTTGTTGGTCTGTTGTCATGCGAGGTGAGGTTTTTAGTTGTTGTTCTTTGTGCTCAAGAATCTTGGACATTAGAGCGTCTGCCATTCCAGAGCCCTTGAATCGCTTGTAGATGGCATAGATGTAGGACATCAGCTGGTGGAAAGTTACGAGGATTGGGAGGATGTCCTTGAACATTAATGGATTCTCCGCCTTGAGCTGAGTGAACGTCTTGTAGGTGGGCAGGTGACCAACAAGAAAGGAGAATGGAATATTCTTCTGCCGCATGGCCTCCAAATGTTTCACCATTATGTCATTCACCACTGACTTGCTTGGAGGTTCATTGTATGTTGTGTGGTAATTAGGCATGCTCTTGTTGGGTGGTGGATGACAGCAGGACTGGGCACCACTGTATCCTGGAACTCGCTGCTCTTCAGGTGGTGGTCTTCTGCCATGATTGTCTACACGAGACAGTGCATGTATTACAGAGCGAGCACGCTGCGGAGCTGACCCATCCACTGGTGGATCTACCCTGGGACAAGCAGGTGACTCACTCTTGCTACCAGGGGGGGCATCTGTACTGGCAAACCTTTGTCAGTTCCGCACACTTCTGCTTTAGCTGTGCAGAGATTTCCTTCTTCTTGGTGAGCGTTTCAGCAGTCTCTTTGCCTGGTTTCTTTTCATAGCTCTCTGGCTGCATGTACATGACATTTGTTCGATGGACTGCTGTAGAGTCACCTGTCATAGTGTCAATCTTGAAGTCGTCATTGTCGATGATCACGATAGCTGGCTTGCTGTCTGCGATCTTGTGTGGGCAGGTTGCTGATGCCTCCACATCCATCAGAGCCCAATGGTCATAGAGGAGCAGTGTGTCTGCAAAGCTGATGCAGACACCGCTCTTGTGCAGAGTGTCTACCAGATCTTTACTCCTTGTCATGCCATGGACATTTACTCCCAGGTTGATAGCAGAGCTCCGCAGTGTGCTCGCTCTGTGATACATGCACTGTCTCGTGTAGACAATTATGGTACAAGACCACCACCTGAAGAGCAGCGAGTTCCAGGATACAGTGGTGCCCAGTCCTGCTGTCATCCACCACCCAACAAGAGCAAGCCTTATTACCACACAACATACAATGAACCTTCAAGTCAGTCAGTGGTGAATGACATCATGGTGGAACATGTGGAGGCCATGTGGCAGAAGAATATTCCATTCTCCTTTCTTGTTGGTGACCTGCCCACCTACAAGATGCTCACTGAGCTCAAGGCAGAGAATCCAGAAATGTTCAAGGACATCCTCCCAATCCTCGTACCTCCAGCTGATGTCCTACAGTACATCTATGCCATCTACAAGCGATTCAAGGGCTCTGGAATGGCAGACACTCTGGTTACAGCAGGGGTAGTAGTGGAGGGGTTGGTAGACCAAGCACTACGAGGAAAGCACTACAGACAGGGCGTGCTGTGCATCCTGCTCTGGCGAGAGGTTCTTATCCAAAATCACTTCCAAGATTCTTGAGCGCAAAGAACAACGACTAAAAACCTCACATGACAAAGGTCTACAGACCAATAAGAACACAATGCAATCACAGGGCTTAAATAGACAGGGATTAACAGGACACAGGTGAACTCAACTGACAATCAACACTGGGATAGGCTGGGGGACTAGGAGGACACAGGTGGAAACACTGACAAAATCACAAGACTGGTTAGACAAGGCAAGGAAGACAGACAGGAAACACTGGGAGCAATACTACAAAATAAGGGTGACAAATGAGTTGACCTTTAAATTCACCTCAAGCAACTAACCTTTCTAGCTTTGCATACAGAATACTATTTTATGTTAGGCTATAGAGCTCATTTATTTTTGGTTCATTATGAAAATGTGATGGGATGAACTGGACACCATATTCTCAGTAGCCTACCCTATTTAATGGGAAACCGCAAATCAGCAACTGCTGTTTACACACAAACATTGACTTTATTGACCTCAGAGATTACTTCTGTGTACTTATACTGTATATTATTCAACTCATCATGAGCAGAGCTTTCATTTGAGCCTAATATGAAGGCTCTGTGACGATTTTGAAAAAACTCCCTTTTGGAGCTCATAATTGGCAGCCATCTTGCATTTGAAGGTCGACAATAGGTCAAATCATTATATAAACACCATATATGTATTCCTTGACCAAAATAAGCTCTGAAACCATGTATTGTGCATCATTGTAGGTCAAACCATTAAAAAGTTCATTTTCACGGCAGCCATTTTGGATTTTGGTCTCCCACAAATTTTCCCCGCCGTTTTAAAAAAGACACCCCGGCTAAATTTGTTTAATAACCCTCCTAGATGACAAATCCATTGAGAAACGGACCTTCGCTCTCCGCGGTCACGGAAGTGCCATAAATGACCCAACTAAAATGGAACAGAGCCTTAATTAGTATCATTGGTAACACCTGTGAAGGAAGTAAGGAAGGGGCCCAATTCATTCCCAATATGGCTGCTGTGCATAGAGCCTATAGACGGGTTTCATGTTTGTAAACATTGAGAGGATATGACCGCGCAGAGGAGGGGTAAGCCTATAGAGGGCGCCATTACCCGCAGCAGCTCTGGTCAAATGTCCATTCATAAAAGAAATGATCTTCACCGGGTTTAATGAAAGTAGATTAAATTATGCAGTTTGTCATACCTTGTTTACTCAATAAAAATGATTTGTTGGAAGTTGGATCTGTTTGTATATAATAGCAGCATTGTGCCTATTATGCCTATAATAGCAGAATTATGGCTATCTAACTCCCGAACACAACAACAGAGTGAACGGCGCAACAATTCGTTTCCCCCGAGCATGCGCAGATTGCGCATTCTGCTCTGTGATGACATCGCGCGGAAATCCGTCTATTGTATGTCAGAGGACAACGTGGTAAGATTATCACTTTTGGCCAGAAAAAAATATAAATAATTTGCTCTAATAAATTGTTAATGTATCTGGTCCATTATTTGCTATTGTCCTTAAAAACTATATATATATATAAGTATATATGTTAGCGTGGCTGTCTGGCGTTAGCAACATGGATTGACCCACACATACAATGAAGACAGTAGAGAGCATCAGGGAAATAACATTTTCTTTTATACGAATCAATGAATTCTTCAATGAATTGAGTACAAAGGACCCCAATGGAAACAAGTCATTAGTTTAGTTTAGTTTATTGCACATTTAAAAATGACATATGATAAAAACAAAACAAAATGGGAAAAAAATAAAAATGTTATATGAAAAGGAAACAATGGAAGGAAACAATTCTAAATCAAAACATGATGTGCCGGAGAGGCAAAAAAAAAACAGATGGGCTTGTCGAGTGGCCTTCCTAAAAGCTATCTTTAAAGCTTAGAATATATATACTAGAATCTCTGAACAGACCTTGTATTGAACTGTACTTCCTTGTGCTTGTCTTCGCAAACTGTTAATAAAGTATTCAATCAATCAATCAATGAGTACACAGCTGATGAATACTGGGTAACAGTACAGCCTAAACATTGTGTTTAGTCTTGTCACCCTTTTCACTTCTCTGTCCTGTTTCCATGCCTGAACCTCGGTCCATATGGATGTGACACAGGGGCCTCACTACCGTCACGCAGACAACGCGGTTGCGTTGGGGCCCATGACGTTAGGGGCCCCTCCCCACCCAGGGAAAAAAAAAAAAAAAAGGGTGGGCCCCTTAACATTGTAATTGTTAACCAAGGTTGATTTTATGTCGCGACATAATATCTCAAATTCGGACCATGACTGTCACTTGTTAATTTTATGGGACGAGGGGAGGCGGTTTCTGTGTTTTTCCTTCATTCAGTAGTGTAGCGAAAAAAGTATCAGAAACCACTAATAACCGCAGTTTTTTTGCGGTTATTCCGGGCGCATGCACGTGCGCTTGCGCGTTCATGAGGGCCCGCTGTGACCACCTCGTGTCGGGGCCTACTGTTGCCTCGTTACGTGACTGATGTGACATATTACTAGCATGCAGAAATGGAATGTAACAGTACCAGTATATCTCCTGTTTGTTTTATTATATAACTGTACCAGTATATCTCCTGTTTGTTCTGCCCTCAGGATAAATCACTGGAAGGAGAAGCCAGCAGTGCCCTGGGAGGAGTTTACCAACTCATAGGAGACAATGACACAGCACTACAGGTTAGTGTACCAACTCATAGGAGACAATGACACAGCACTACAGGTTTAACACTAATTATTATGTTCTCATTAACTCTGACTAATTAAATCTGTCTGTCCTTCCAATAATCAATTGATGAAAGGGTGTGTAAGTGATATTGTTTTGTGTTGAATATGTTAATTCAATGTTAAATAACAGATGCTTTCTCCCGGTCTTAATGGTGTTTAACTGAGTTGGTCCTCCCTTCCACTAGTGGCACCAGAGGGCCTTGGACATCACGGAGCAGACGGGCTGCGTGCGGAGCCAGGGCCGGGCCTACGGGAACCTGGGCCTGACCTACGAGGCCCTGGGGAACTACGAGAGAGCCGTGGTGTTCCAGGAGCAGCATCTGAGCGTGGCGGCGCAGACCAACGACCTCAACGCCAAGACGCTGGCCTACGGCAGCCTGGGGAGGACACACCACGCCCTGCAGAACTACACACAGGCCGTCATGTACCTGCAGGAAGGTGAGAACAAACCCGTTCCACTTTACAACTGATGCACACGGAAGCCCCACACGGGGCATCAGTACAAGGGCCGTCACCAGCGGGCATAGGGCATAGCAGTGGCGGCCATTTTCTGGTTCCACTTCAAAATAGTCAATGTATTTTTCCCATTGACATTTCCAAACATATTCATATCAATTATTTTAAGCCTAGAATCAAGCCATCCAGGGTCCTGGTGAATCATGACCATAAAACGTTTGATTCTGTGAAAAAAACTTTTTTGAAAACGGCAAAACAAAATATATATATATAAAATCAAATATAACATTTAAAAAAATCACAGAAAAACATGTTTTATGGTCATGATTCACCAGGACCCTGGATGACCTGAATTCTAGGCTTAAATTAATTGATATAAATATGTTTGGAAATGTCAATGGGAAAAATGCATTGACTATTTTGAAGTGGAACCAGAAAATGGCCACCACTGCTATGCCCTATTGTGAGGTGCAGTCTAGAAGCACAGCATTTTGCGCAAAATTCCATAAAGCCAAATTCCAATACTCAAATGTCTGCCTCCTCGCTTCCTCCGTCTTCTGTCCTCCAGCATGGCGGTGTTACGGTGAAATTGGTGGCCTGCCGAAATATGTGACCATCTCGTGGACTTCACATAACTTACATGGAGGTCTTTAAACATGTGGCCTAAAGAAATTGGTGACACAGGTCACCAATTTCACCGTAACACCGCCATGCTGGAGGACAGAAGACGGAGGAAGCGAGGAGGCAGACATTTGAGTATTGGAATTCAGCTTAAATGGATAGTTCACCCCCCAGAAATCGATTTGTCACCCCATGGAGACTTGAATTCATGGATATTTGTCTTCTGTCTCATTCCTAAGACAATTATTTGATGACCAGCGGACCGGTAGGCAGCGGTTCCGGTAGGAGACACAAAGGAGACTCTTTGTGTCGGGATTTGGAGAGGCAGGGGCTGGAACTCCTAAAGGACACCTATTGGCTTTTCTTTTACAAACAAGTGTTACCATACTCTTAGGCCTGAAACCCCGAAAAATATCCGAAATGCACCCAACAAGCTTTGAGCTGAGCAGATTGGACCTTTTGTTCCAGAGATAATGGCCAAAACGTCTTGAAAACGGCCACTTTTGCAGATTTTCGATTATTTTTTGTCCATTGTCGCCCGTTTTTCTTTAATTACACGAGCTAGGAAGGTCGTACGGCGACAAACTAGATACCTGAGTAAAGATCACTTTGAGCTGCATCCAACACATCCAACACATCCAACACATCCAACACATCCACTGACATGTCCGTCTGCCTTACCGTTAGGCCTCCCGCTAGGGGGGGGGGGGGCAGTTTTCAGTCTGGAGCGGGCTCTTTTTTTAAGCGACGGGTAAATGGGCGGGGGCTCAAGCCCCCTTTAATGTCTATGTGTGCACGTGCCTGCCTATTGGTCTACATGTGGCAGAGCAGCTGGGTAGGAGGGGCTAAACTCTGTCTCCTCTCCTAATAGGTCTACATGTGTCAGAGCAGCTGGGTAGGAGGGGCTAAACTCTGTCTCCTCTCCTAATAGGTCTACATGTGGCAGAGCAGCTGGGTAGGAGGGGCTAAACTCTGTCTCCTCTCCTAATAGGTCTACATGTGTCAGAGCAGCTGGGTAGGAGGGGCTAAACTCTGTCTCCTCTCCTAATAGGTCTACATGTGTCAGAGCAGCTGGGTAGGAGGGAGGATGAGGCTAAGCTCCGCCACCATCTTGGTCTGTCTCTGTGGTGCAGTGGTAACCTGGAGGAAGCTCAGCACCAGGTGTGTTCCTCTCTGTGTGTGCGTGCGTGCGTGCGTGCGTGCGTGCGTGCGTGCGTGCGTGCGTGCGTGCGTGCGTGCGTGCGTGCGTGCGTGCGTGCGTGCGTGCGTGCGTGCGTGCGTGCGTGCGTGCGTGCGTGCGTGCGTGTGTGCGTGCGTGCGTGCGTGTGTGTGGGAATTATCCACATCTATGTGTAGGAATTATTCTACTGTACCATATCATTATTGTTGTCGGGCAGAAACCTCTTATGTCCATTCTAACTAACTTTTTGTTAGAATATGGGTCGGCAGTGGCTCAGGGGTAGAGTGGCCGGTCGGGTAGAGTGAACTGGAAACCACAAGGTTCCCAGTTCGATCCCGGGCTGGGGTGCTCCCCTAGAGTTAGTGTGGAAGTGTCCTTGAGCAAGACGCTGAACCCCTAATTGCTCCTGATGAGCAGGTTGGTGCCTTGCGTGGTTTCCTCCTCCATCGGTGTGTGAATGTGTGTGTGAATGGGTTAATGGCACAATCAATGTAAAGTGCTTTGGATAAAGGCGCTATATAAATGCACCATTTTTGTGAAATTCCGTAAATTAATACCACAAACGCATCAAAAGTAGCAGATCTACAAGCTCGAAACGCGGCGCGAAGCGACGCGTTTCGAGCTTGTAGATCTGCTGCTTTTGATGCGTTTGAATTTTAATCCTGAAAAAGTATCAGTTTTGGACGTATGAGGTTTTCACCCGACAGAGACCATATAAATTGTCTGTTGGCCATCATTCATCCATTCATCCATTCATCCATTCATTCATCCATTCATCCATTCATCCATTCATCCATTCATTCATTCATTCATTCATTCATTCATTCATTCATTCATTCATAAAGCAAGCATTCATTCATTGTTTAGTGTACTCATACTGCCACCTGCTGGTGGAACACTGCCCTCGATAGGATTTTACTTGCAACCATTGTGTCATCAATCATAACAAATGCCTAATGTATGTTTTGGCTTCACTAGAAGTATGTGGATTCTACCACTCCATGTAGAATATGCAGGGACGTGCACAGATAGACTCTAGGTGTTGCTAGAGCACCTGCCCTTTGCCCTCTTGACCAGAAGTGCCCTTTTGAAAAAAAGGAGAAAAAAAAAGTTTTTTTTCCCCCCAGTTTACAGCAGGGGTCTTCAACAGGGGTCCTCAGAGTTACTACAGGGGGTCCGCCAAATCTTTATGTGATCTTTTTACCATAACCACTCGAAACCTAGCATCCCTTTTCTGAGGAGAACTTTAGCCAAAAATAGCAGATCTACAAGCTCACAACGCCTCGCAGTTGTGGGCTTGTAGATCGGCTATTTTTGGCAAAGAGGTATAGGTGTAGAGGGAAAAAAGAGCAGACAAAAAAAAGTATGATTTACTTGAGCCCCTGCCCCTCAAAATGTCTGTGCACGCCACTGAGAATATGTTATGGTGAGAGTGATGTGATTGGTGTGTGTGTGTGTGTGTGTGTGTGTGTGTGTGTGTGTGTGTGTGTGTGTGTGTGTGTGTGTGTGTGTGTGTGTGTGTGTGTGTGTGTGTGTGTGTGTGTGTGTGTGTGTGTGTGTGTGTTTGTGTTGTTCCAGCTGTACAGAGCATCTGCCTTGTTCGAGACGATCCGTCACGAGACCCAACAGAACACAGACTATAAACTCTCTCTGTTTGACCTGCAAACCAGCTCCTATCAAGCTCTGCAGAGAGTTCTGGTCCGCCTAGGTACATTTTTCCTATTTTATACACTTATTACATTTTACATAAGTCGGCCTCCTGGTGGCGCTATAAAAGGCAGATGTGAAAAATGCAGGGCAGAGGTTTTTCCTTGGCCTCTAGAGAGTGCGCATACAAGGTTTTACACAGATCGGTGCAGTTATGGGCACAAACACAAATCGGCCTGTTATAGCGCCACCATGAGGCTGATTTTAAAATTCTCAAGTGGCATTTCTTCCTCTGCCTAGTGGGAATGTGTGTGCACAGTTTCACAGAAATGACATGCTGTGATCATGATTTGAGGCATTTTGAGTACTCCTGCAAACTTTGGAAGCCATTTTTAGCCAATCAGGATGGAATATGAAAAATCTGAAAGACCCTTTTCGTTTAATGACTATAGAGATACTGTGTACCGATTTGCGTGATGTTTGGACAACATCTGTAGGAACACAAATCGAATCGGCCTCCTGGTGGCGCTATAACAGGCCCATGTGAAAATTTGGGGCAGAGGTTCTGCTCTGGCATCCAGGGAGTGTGTGTGTGCAGTTTCACTGCGAGCAAGCCAACGGTGCCGGAGATTATCTGTACACAGACAGACAGAATGACACGGACGGACGGACGGACGGACGGACAGGGGGTAAAACATACTTTCCCGCCATGCCTTTCGGCCTGGCGGAGACAGTGGCCCTCATTTATCAACGCAGCGTATTAACCGGCGTATATTTTTCCATATATTCGGCCGTACACCAACGTCGAAGTCACATGTATCAACGAATCCTACACAGCCGATCCGAGCGGACATTTGGTCCCAGCCTTGATAAATCTCACGTCTGAAAACGAGCGTCATTTAAATAACACGCCCTTAAATATTCTCAAAACACCCCGATTTTACGACATGAAGAATCAGAATACGACCAAAGAAAGAGTTTCGCTGGCTCGCCTCTCCTCGCTACCTGTCAAGTCATACACACACACACGCACGCACGCACACATACGCCTCTCTCTCTCTCCCTCTCTCACACACACACACACACACATGCGCCCAACTGTGTCTTTCATAATCCGTTACGGTACAATCTTTGTCAGTCAGTAGGCTTGTAGCCTACATGAATGACATATTATGATACCAATCACATCGCCATGAATGGAATACGTTTGTATATTTATTTACCCCATACCGAGCAGTGCGCGTTCGAGTTACACTAAAGCAGTCATGTAGGCTATATTCCCCATGAGACTCGGGCGGTCTGCAGACTGCAGTGATCCCGTGCCGCCCACGTTATAAGAGATTGGAGCGTCAGGTTTACTGTATATCCTTAACCCAGCCAGGTTGTAGCCTATATAACTCTCTATGACATAACTCCATACCATAGGACAAGCTACTGTAAGTTTGTAGACCTCACTGTCAGTGAAAAGATGTTCGGGAGTCCCGACGCAAAAGTGCTCGTATATTTTGAAAATAGCAGATCTACAAACTCACAACGCGTCGCGATGCGACGCTGGCTTGTGAGCTTGTAGATCTGCTATTTTCAATGCAGCCAGATCTACAATCTTATCTGAATGACTGTTAAAGCAGTTTATTTAAATTACTTTATAAAATGTTATATTTTCACAGCGATTATTTATTAGTGTAGATATACATTTTGGAGTGGGTATATGTGTCTAGTTGCCTGTCAGACAGTCAGACAATGCTGCTCCGCAGGTCTAGAATGGAATAAACGGGCGCAGCCAACGTCAACAACTGGTCCCGACCAGACGTGAGATTTCAGCGTACGGTAGGATGAAGCCCACATCAGGATATATTGATAAATGCCGAAAGGTGCGGTGATCTCGCCGTACGCCCATTATTTGGGCTGCACCGCGTTGATAAATGAGGGCCCACTGAGTGGCACTGTGAGCTTGTAAATCGGCTATTTTCGGTGACTCTCTCTCTCTCTCTCTCTCTCTCTCTCTCAGGCCGCCATGACGAGGCGTTGGCCATAGCGGAGCGGGGTCGTACGCGGGCCTTCGCCGACCTCCTGGTGGAGCGGCAGACGGGAGGTCAGCAGCAGGCCATGACCTCTGACCCCTACGTGCCGGTGACGGTGGAGCACATCCTGGACACGGTGACCCGAGAGAAGGCTCTGGTTCTCTACTACTCTGTCGCCGGGGAGTTCCTGTACAGCTGGCTGCTGGCTCCTGAGACAGGTACACTGTGCCGTTGGTTCTCAAAGTGGGGTTTCCGGGGACCCCCAGGGCTACTTGAGGGGGTTCCAGGGGGTCCCCAGCTAAATGCGTTAATATAGCGTCACAATCATTTTAACTTTTTATACTTTGGCTATTCAAAAATAGCAGATCTACAAGCTCATAGCGCGGCACCGAGTGCCGCGCTATGAGCTTGTAGATCTGCTATTTTTGAAACATTTTGAACATTTTGTGCAAACCTTGGGATATATATATTATATAAGACAACATTAAGACAACATTTTTAACTCAAATATTTGCCTCTGGGGGGTCCCTGGAACAACATATTTTGAGATGGGGGTCCGTGGCCAAATACATATCATTTTGGGGGTCCTTGACATGAAAAGGTTCGAGAACCACTCGTATACAGTTTATATACAGTATATTAAACTGTCCAAAACGTGTTACTTTTTTTGGAAATTGAAAAAATAACCTGTGTGACAATGGATCCAATGTAGCCCCCCCCCTTATTTGTTTCTTTACATCTTTTAAAAATATTTTAAACATTACAAAACACTCTTTAAAAAAAGAAACACATCAAAGTAGCATGGGTATATCCATTATACATACTGAACATACACAAGTTATAAAAGGAACATATATATATATATATATATGTATATATATATATATATATATATATATATATATATATATATATATATATATATATATATATATATATATATATATATATATATATATATATATATATATACAGAGAGGAGAATGATATTAAGTAACATTTCATTTGGATGTTTTAATACAAAATATTTGCCCAGGTTTCATTTCATCTACCAGAAGATCTGTTTTTCTCACCTTTAAATGGAAACCCCCCCCCCCCCTGTCTCTCTGCTCTATCCACCTGTTTCCGTGGGTAGTTTCCTGATGTGTGGGAAACATCCTGCGGAGGGACCGGAAGTAGAAAGTAGCGGCTCATGTGTTTACATTTGCCAGCAGAACGTAGCTGCAGCTTCACAGGTCGCATAGCGATTTTCCAAGACGTTTGTTATTAAGACTCGGCTTTTCTTAACGTCACAATGAGCTCAGGGACAACGTGTGCTGTGCGTGGCTGTCATTACAACCGAACCAAACTAAATGAATGGCTTAAACTAGAGTGCTTCGTGTGGGGCACTCTAGTACACATGCATTAACACATCATGCATGATGACGTTAAGAAGTGGCCTCGTATCGCTTTGTGGAGTCCATAGTTCTAAGTAGGCTAATGTAAATGTACGCATCCATTATTACCACCTGTCCTAAATGTCTTAGATACCTCCCGACACAGCTGATTCACGTAATCAATACGTCATTTATGAACCGTTATCATTTAAGATAACCATCAGTCCCTGCGTGCTGAGGTCATATCATCAACAGCAGTAAAAATGCAACACAGATAGGTAGATTAATATAATTAAACGTGCAGGCCCAAGCCAAGTGCTCCACTATTTTATTTTATTTGGGTCGGCGAGGAAACACGTACTGTTTGTTGACATTCTAAGACCACCTCATGGCTAATTTGCATATGACGTTCATATTATCCCACTGTCAACAAAGGAAAGGACATGTATTGTATTGTGTGGTGGCTATTCTCACCTTCTTAATATAACTGACTGTACAAATGAAAGCATGGTTCTATTTGCACACTCACAATTACAACTGGTCTGGATAATGAACACTGAGGATTTTACTGTGAGAGACGCTATGCGCACAAACACGGCTTACACTTACCATAACTAAGTAACCAAGTAAAAGTACGCATTATACAAAATGTCCCATTTCACAAGTCTTCAAAATGTTAAAAAGCATTTTGAAAATAGCCGATCTACAAGCTCACAACGAAAGCTTGTATGTCTGCTATTTTCAAATAGCCAAAGTATGGGGTAAAGTGTTTAATGCATGATTTGTAATAATGAAAATCTACAAAGTAACTAGTAACTCAAGTTTTCAAATAATTATAGTGGAGTAAAAAGTACAATATTTGCCTCTTAGATGTAGTGGCCTAGACGTACAAGTACTGCAAATTGAAAATACTCCAGTAAAGTAAAGATTCCTCAAATTTGTACTTAAGTACAGTACTTCAAGTCACCTCCAGACAGATGGTCAGTTAGCTCAGTTCAGCTCAGTTACAGAGCCGATGTTAAAAGGCAGGGCCAGGCAAGCCCAAGCCTACATGATTCAGACCTGAGCACACTCTGTCACTCACACACACACACACACACACACACACACACACACACACACACACACACACACACACACACACACACACACACACACACACACACAAACCTACTGTACAGTACACAAACACAGTGCGAAATCTTTCATCAATGCATTTGTCCTAGGACACAAATCATCTTTCATCTTTTGTGCAGCCCTTGTAAATCTGAGAGGAGAGTTAATGTAAAGCAAATAGACACAATTTAGATCACAATCACATCACTGTTAATTGTATTTTATGTATTTCTGTTTTGAGAGGCCTTAATAAATGCTTATGTAATTTCTAATGAGATAATCCAGAAACAGTAGTATTGTCTAATTTCCAATGAGATAATCAAGTTGAATTAAGTATTTTGTCCATTTTAGGGACAATATTAATGGGCACAGAGTTTTCGGTTATGAATGTGTCTCTACATTTCCCACCATAGGTATTATAAATGTAACTGTGTTGTTTTACATTCTTTTGCCTAATAAAAAAATCAATCAATCAAAGATCAATTTTTAATGACATTAATGAAACTTGATTCGGCAAAACACTTCAAAAGGTCACATAGTCAGGCTGGTAAAACATTGTCATTCTGGATAGATGTAATTGCTGAGCACACTAAGGATCTGATTCCATGGCTGCCTTGTGAAACCATAAAAGCTACTATGCCACAGGTTTTCCTGGAGAATTTTCCAAACACTACTTGTGTAATTGACTGTACAGAAAGTGTTTTGCAGAAAGCAAAACATCTGGACTCAAGAACTGAATCTTACAGTCACTACTATGCTTGTAATGCTGTGAAATATCTAGTTGTAACTGCGCCATCTGGAGTCATTATGTACATTTCAGATGCTTTTGTCTAAAAGGTCTGACCAAAAAAGTCCTTGCGGACTTGTTTCCGTTGAGGTCCTTGGTCCATCTAAAACAAGCATTGTTGATGTGCGGACAAAGCTTTGTAAGCATGACACAAGAGTGTTGAATTCAAGTAGAGGAATCCCTGTGTAGAGAAGACAGTCTTCATCATGTTTTAGGAGATCCTCTGCAACAGACTGTGAGCTCTCAGGGGATGGTTCAGGCAGCACGCTAGATGTCCTGGCAGGTGGAGCTTTGGGATAGATGTGGTCCTCCATTCCTGGGTCTGACCACTGTGTCTGGACATCATGTGAGCTCTTTGCCACGGGATTTGGCTCCTCTGAAGCCTCCATTGCAACTGGCTGGTCGTCTGCGGGTACAGACATATTTAGTGTACAATGAGATGTATTGCAGTAGTTGTTATCGATTGAGACAGATGTAATTGTACACGTTTAACACACCACCATGCTTAAGGCACTGAATTAAACATATTATTATAACATATTATAGTTTTTTTGTCTTTAAAAAATGCTTGTTTTTCTTTTTGGACTTTAGGTTATACCGTCACCTTCCTAAAATAATGGCCTACATCATTCTTTTTGGGAAATTATATTTTTGTCAAAAGAGTTGCTTGCTTCTAGAAATAGGCCATTATTTTGTCAAGGTGCATGGAGAAGAAGAAAAAGACTAGTAGTGCTGTGCGTGGGTGTGTGACACACACACACACACACACACACACACACACACACACACACACACACACACACACACACACACACACACACACACACACACACACACACACACACAGCGCGCGTGTGTGTGAGGTTACAAATGACACATTATGTTTGTGATCATAATTGTGTTGCAACTTTTTGTTTGCGATAGGTTGAATCGCTTGCGTCACAATCACAATGAGCCCTGCCGTTGACCAGGCCAGGTCAAATTTCTTTTAATGCCTTGTAGAAATTAATCTTACCCGTTAAATGTCTCTGAACGATACTCTCCTCTGGAGGTCTCTCACCCAACAGCAGCGTTGGATATGGGTTGCCCCGTGTAGGTCTCTTGTCCACGAAGTGAAATGAACATACATACACAGCTTTGGGAGTTTTTTTTAAGTTCAAGTTTCTTAGACAACTTCTTTTCGCATCGGATGCGATGTAATTGAGACGTTAAGCGAGAGAAAAGCAGAGATAAAAGACTTACTAACAAACGTTCTTGGAGTCATAATCGCTATGCGACCTGTGAAGCTACAGCTACGTTCTGCTGGCAAATGTAAACACACTGAGCCGCTATTTCCTACTTCTGGTCCATCCGCAGGATGTTTCCCACACCAGATTCTTGCCCCAGTAAATTCCCGCGGAAACAGGTGGATAAAACATGTAGGTATAGTGAAGTTCTGTCTCTCTGCTCTATAAAACAAGGAGGTATAGTGAAGTTCTGTCTCTCTGCTCTATAAAACATGTAGGTATAGTGAAGTTCTGTCTCTCTGCTCTATAAAACATGTAGGTATAGTGAAGTTCTGTCTCTCTGCTCTATAAAACATGTAGGTATAGTGAAGTTCTGTCTCTGCTCTATAAAACATGTAGGTATAGTGAAGTTCTGTCTCTGCTCTATAAAACATGTAGGTATAGTGAAGTTCTGTCTCTCTGCTCTATAAAACATGTAGGTATAGTGAAGTTCTGTCTCTGCTCTATAAAACATGTAGGTATAGTGAAGTTCTGTCTCTGCTCTATAAAACATGTAGGTATAGTGAAGTTCTGTCTCTCTGTTCTATAAAACATGTAGGTATAGTGAAGTTCTGTCTCTCTACTCTATAAAACATGTAGGTATAGTGAAGTTCTGTCTCTCTGTTCTATAAAACATGTAGGTATAGTGAAGTTCTGTCTCTCTACTCTATAAAACATGTAGGTATAGTGAAGTTCTGTCTCTCTGTTCTATAAAACATGTAGGTATAGTGAAGTTCTGTCTCTCTGTTCTATAAAACATGTAGGTATAGTGAAGTTCTGTCTCTCTACTCTATAAAACATGTAGGTATAGTGAAGTTCTGTCTCTCTGTTCTATAAAACATGTAGGTATAGTGAAGTTCTGTCTCTCTGTTCTATAAAACATGTAGGTATAGTGAAGTTCTGTCTCTCTACTCTATAAAACATGTAGGTATAGTGAAGTTCTGTCTCTCTGTTCTATAAAACATGTAGGCATAGTGAAGTTCTGTCTCTCTGTTCTATAAAACATGTAGGTATAGTGAAGTTCTGTCTCTCTGCTCTATAAAACATGTAGGTATAGTGAAGTTCTGTCTCTCTGTTCTATAAAACATGTAGGTATAGTGAAGTTCTGTCTCTCTGCTCTATAAAACATGTAGGTATAGTGAAGTTCTGTCTCTCTGTTCTATAAAACATGTAGGTATAGTGAAGTTCTGTCTCTCTGTTCTATAAAACATGTAGGTATAGTGAAGTTCTGTCTCTCTACTCTATAAAACATGTAGGCATAGTGAAGTTCTGTCTCTCTGTTCTATAAAACATGTAGGTATAGTGAAGTTCTGTCTCTCTGTTCTATAAAACATGTAGGTATAGTGAAGTTCTGTCTCTGCTCTATAAAACATGTAGGTATAGTGAAGTTCTGTCTCTCTGTTCTATAAAACATGTAGGTATAGTGAAGTTCTGTCTCTGCTCTATAAAACATGTAGGTATAGTGAAGTTCTGTCTCTCTGTTCTATAAAACATGTAGGTATAGTGAAGTTCTGTCTCTCTGCTCTATAAAACATGTAGGTATAGTGAAGTTCTGTCTCTCTACTCTATAAAACATGTAGGTATAGTGAAGTTCTGTCTCTCTGTTCTATAAAACATGTAGGTATAGTGAAGTTCTGTCTCTCTGTTCTATAAAACATGTAGGTATAGTGAAGTTCTGTCTCTCTGTTCTATAAAACATGTAGGTATAGTGAAGTTCTGTCTCTCTGCTCTATAAAACATGTAGGTATAGTGAAGTTCTGTCTCTCTGTTCTATAAAACATGTAGGTATAGTGAAGTTCTGTCTCTCTGCTCTATAAAACATGTAGGTATAGTGAAGTTCTGTCTCTCTGTTCTATAAAACATGTAGGTATAGTGAAGTTCTGTCTCTCTGTTCTATAAAACATGTAGGTATAGTGAAGTTCTGTCTCTGCTCTATAAAACATGTAGGTATAGTGAAGTTCTGTCTCTCTGTTCTATAAAACATGTAGGTATAGTGAAGTTCTGTCTCTCTGCTCTATAAAACATGTAGGTATAGTGAAGTTCTGTCTCTCTACTCTATAAAACATGTAGGTATAGTGAAGTTCTGTCTCTCTGTTCTATAAAACATGTAGGTATAGTGAAGTTCTGTCTCTCTGCTCTATAAAACATGTAGGTATAGTGAAGTTCTGTCTCTCTGCTCTATAAAACATGTAGGTATAGTGAAGTTCTGTCTCTCTGTTCTATAAAACATGTAGGTATAGTGAAGTTCTGTCTCTCTACTCTATAAAACATGTAGGTATAGTGAAGTTCTGTCTCTCTGCTCTATAAAACATGTAGGTATAGTGAAGTTCTGTCTCTCTGCTCTATAAAACATGTAGGTATAGTGAAGTTCTGTCTCTCTGCTCTATAAAACATGTAGGTATAGTGAAGTTCTGTCTCTCTGCTCTATAAAACATGTAGGTATAGTGAAGTTCTGTCTCTCTGCTCTATAAAACATGTAGGTATAGTGAAGTTCTGTCTCTCTGCTCTATAAAACATGTAGGTATAGTGAAGTTCTGTCTCTCTGTTCTATAAAACATGTAGGTATAGTGAAGTTCTGTCTCTCTGCTCTATAAAACATGTAGGTATAGTGAAGTTCTGTCTCTCTGTTCTATAAAACATGTAGGTATAGTGAAGTTCTGTCTCTCTACTCTATAAAACATGTAGGTATAGTGAAGTTCTGTCTCTCTGTTCTATAAAACATGTAGGTATAGTGAAGTTCTGTCTCTCTGCTCTATAAAACATGTAGGTATAGTGAAGTTCTGTCTCTGCTCTATAAAACATGTAGGTATAGTGAAGTTCTGTCTCTCTGTTCTATAAAACATGTAGGTATAGTGAAGTTCTGTCTCTCTACTCTATAAAACATGTAGGTATAGTGAAGTTCTGTCTCTCTGTTCTATAAAACATGTAGGTATAGTGAAGTTCTGTCTCTCTACTCTATAAAACATGTAGGTATAGTGAAGTTCTGTCTCTCTGTTCTATAAAACATGTAGGTATAGTGAAGTTCTGTCTCTCTACTCTATAAAACATGTAGGTATAGTGAAGTTCTGTCTCTCTGCTCTATAAAACATGTAGGTATAGTGAAGTTCTGTCTCTCTGTTCTATAAAACATGTAGGTATAGTGAAGTTCTGTCTCTCTGCTCTATAAAACATGTAGGTATAGTGAAGTTCTGTCTCTCTACTCTATAAAACATGTAGGTATAGTGAAGTTCTGTCTCTCTGCTCTATAAAACATGTAGGTATAGTGAAGTTCTGTCTCTCTACTCTATAAAACATGTAGGTATAGTGAAGTTCTGTCTCTCTGTTCTATAAAACATGTAGGTATAGTGAAGTTCTGTCTCTCTGCTCTATAAAACATGTAGGTATAGTGAAGTTCTGTCTCTCTGTTCTATAAAACATGTAGGTATAGTGAAGTTCTGTCTCTCTACTCTATAAAACATGTAGGTATAGTGAAGTTCTGTCTCTCTACTCTATAAAACATGTAGGTATAGTGAAGTTCTGTCTCTCTGTTCTATAAAACATGTAGGTATAGTGAAGTTCTGTCTCTCTGCTCTATAAAACATGTAGGTATAGTGAAGTTCTGTCTCTCTGCTCTATAAAACATGTAGGTATAGTGAAGTTCTGTCTCTCTGCTCTATAAAACATGTAGGTATAGTGAAGTTCTGTCTCTCTGCTCTATAAAACATGTAGGTATAGTGAAGTTCTGTCTCTCTGCTCTATAAAACATGTAGGTATAGTGAAGTTCTGTCTCTCTGTTCTATAAAACATGTAGGTATAGTGAAGTTCTGTCTCTCTACTCTATAAAACATGTAGGTATAGTGAAGTTCTGTCTCTCTGCTCTATAAAACATGTAGGTATAGTGAAGTTCTGTCTCTCTGCTCTATAAAACATGTAGGTATAGTGAAGTTCTGTCTCTCTGCTCTATAAAACATGTAGGTATAGTGAAGTTCTGTCTCTCTGTTCTATAAAACATGTAGGTATAGTGAAGTTCTGTCTCTCTGCTCTATAAAACATGTAGGTATAGTGAAGTTCTGTCTCTCTGTTCTATAAAACATGTAGGTATAGTGAAGTTCTGTCTCTCTGTTCTATAAAACATGTAGGTATAGTGAAGTTCTGTCTCTCTGCTCTATAAAACATGTAGGTATAGTGAAGTTCTGTCTCTCTGCTCTATAAAACATGTAGGTATAGTGAAGTTCTGTCTCTCTGCTCTATAAAACATGTAGGTATAGTGAAGTTCTGTCTCTCTGCTCTATAAAACATGTAGGTATAGTGAAGTTCTGTCTCTCTGCTCTATAAAACATGTAGGTATAGTGAAGTTCTGTCTCTCTGCTCTATAAAACATGTAGGTATAGTGAAGTTCTGTCTCTCTGTTCTATAAAACATGTAGGTATAGTGAAGTTCTGTCTCTCTGCTCTATAAAACATGTAGGTATAGTGAAGTTCTGTCTCTCTGCTCTATAAAACATGTAGGTATAGTGAAGTTCTGTCTCTCTGCTCTATAAAACATGTACTGTAGGTATAGTGAAGTTCCACGAGGTGTACCTGGGGGGAGAGTCTCAGGGACAGGACGAGGACAGAGGGACAGGAGCCAGCGGTGCTGCTGTGTCTCTGGAACAATACATCTGCAACGCCAGAGTGGCCCTGGGGCTGGACAGCCATCCCAGCAGGTACTGTTGGGAATGGGATCTCAATTATCATATCACTCATTCATTCACTCACTCACTCATTGTCTCCGCCAGGCCGAAAGGCGTGGCGAGAGAGTTTGTTTTACCCCCTGTCCGTCCGTCCGTCCGTGTGTGTGTCCTGTCCGTGTGTCACCAGCTAATCTCCGGCACCGTTGGCCCGCTCGCTGCGAAACTGTGCACACACACTCCCTCGATACCAATTCAGAACATCTGCCCCAAATTTTTCACATGGGCCTGTTATAGCGCCACCAGGAGGCCGATTTGTACCCATTTTTTTCATTACTCCTACAGATTTTATCCAAACGCCATGCAAATCGGTACACAGTATCTCTATACTCATGTGATCAACCCGGATCTGTCCGATTATCCAGATTCCATCCTGATTGGCTAAGGTTGGCTTCCAAAGTTTGCAGGATTGGTCTGTTTTGAACAAAATGACTCAAATCATGAACGCAGCTTGCAATTTCCGTGAAATTTCACACGCACATTCCCACTAGGCCGAGGAAGAAATGACACCCATTTCACATTGGCCTGTTATAGCGCCACCAGCAGGTCTAATTTAGCAAAACACATTTTTGGAACAAAATGCCTCAAATCATGAATGCAGTGTCCGATTGCCGTGAAAGGCCTAAGAATGAATGGCACCCTTTTCACATTGGCCTATTATAGCGCCACCAGGAGGCCACAATAACGTACTTGACCTGGCGGAGACCTGTGCTCCGAGGAGCACTTTTTCTATTTCATTCATTCATTCATTCACTCATTAATTTATTCATTCACTCACTCACTCACTCACTCACTCACTCACTCACTCACTCACTCACTCACTCACTCACTCATTCATATATACAAAAAGCACACTTCAAGATTATTTGATTCATTGAAAAAGTAATCGATAATGTAATCACTAAGAAAATAATTGATAATTGCAGCCCTAGCCCCCCCCCTCTCTCTCTCTCTCCCTTGTTTCTAATAAGCTCATTCATCTGCTCACAGTCTGCAGCTCTAAGCTGGCCCTAGTACAGAAGTGCTTTGTAAATCACTAGCATGTGATGTGTTGTGTCAGCAGCACACCAACTCTCCTCACCTCTCAGTGAGAACGAACCACTGCAGCGATGTGGACATAATGAAAACTTTATTCTGCCGTTTTAAAAAAGCAGATCTACAAGCTCACAATTATGAGTGTCGTATGACAAGGGTTCCCAACCATTTCAGGTTGCGACTCCCAAAAATAGTCATATTTAAACTCCCTTCTTGACGGCAATTTGGAGTTGTAGGCATTACGTTTAGTTTGACTCGGTTCTACAGATAAATATTGTGAAAATAGTGTAATACTGAACTACAAGCACACGACTGTGAGGCCTTGTGAGAGATTTGGTGTAGAGGGAAACAAGAGCAGACAAGGGCCGTTTAGGAAAGAGCATGGCGGATTCTAAAACCGCCCGCTATGCCGAATGTGTTTGGTAGAAGCGCGCCTGAAAATGGGAATGCCGGGAGTCGGCCGAGACGCACATGCGGCACAACATTCAGAGGCTCCCTCTCTCCTTATTCGAATCTCTGTGATTCTAATGTTCCTGTAATCAGCAGAAGGGAGAGTGTTAATTGTGTAAATTGTATTTATATAAGCTGAATGATGGTCTATTCAAAGAAGCTGATTCGTGCTGTGGGTCGTGCGCGATGCCATTCGCTCCGTTCAGTTTCAGTAATCCATTGCGCAGGAAATAATGAACTGATTACGATAATATAACATTATCTGTAATCAGTGGGTGATGATTAAGTCTATCAAATATGCTTTTATTGAAAGGCAATCAAAGGCTAGAGCCTATGAAGCAAACGTTGGGTGTATAGCCTATTAGCCTAGTGTCCAACGTTATAAGTGAGAGTGAAACAGTGTTCTATAGAGTAATGTATGTGTGCAGTGGCGTGCACAGACATTTTGAGGGGCAGGTGCTCAAGTAAATTATACTTTTTTTTGTTTACTTAGTCTGCTCTTTTTTCCCTCTACACCTATACCTATTTGCCAAAAATAGCCGATCTACAAGCCCACAAGCGCGAGGCGTTGTGAGCTTGTAGATCTGCTATTTTTGGCTAAAGTTCTCCTCAGAAAAGGGATGCTAGGTTTTGAGTGGTTATGATAAAAAGAAAAATCATATCACATACAGATTTGGCGGACCCCCTGTAGTAACTCTGAGGACCCCCTAGGGGTCCCGGACCCCCTGTTGAAGACCCCTGCTGTAAACTGAAAAAAAAAGGGGGAAAAAAAGTTTTTCTTTTTTTCAAAAGGGCACTTCTGGTCAAGAGGGAAAAGGGCAGGTGCTCTAGCACCACCTAGAGTCTATCTGTGCACGTCCCTGTATGTGTGTGTGTTGAACAGGGTGCTCTCTAGCAGTGAGACACTGTTCTATAGAGCATTGGTTCTCAAAGTGGGGTCCGGGGACCCCTAGGGGTACTTGAGGGGGTTCCAGGGGGTCCCCAGCTAAATGATGGACAGGAACCAAAAGGACCCTTATGGTTCTGTAACTCTGAGAGTGTACAAATGGAACCAAATGGACCCGTTAGGGTCCATTTGGTTCCATTTGTACACTCTCAGAGTTAAATTAACATTGATTTTACAATATGAATTGGGGTCCCAGAGGTATAAATGCCATTAAATGGGGGTCCGTAGCCCTAATGCATGTCAAACTGGGGGTCCTTGAAATTAAAATGGTTGAGAATCACTGCTAGAGAGCCATAAAAACCTTCTCTTATGGGGGTCCCTGGCTTATCTTTTCAAATGGGGGTCCGTGGGGTAATAAGCGTCTATTTGGGGGTCCTTGACATGAAAAAGTTTGAGAACCACTGCTATAGAGTAATGTATGTGTGTGTGTGTTGGTGCACCAACAGAGTGTTCACCAGCAGTGAGACAGAGAGTGAGACAGGAGATCTACTGGAGCAGCAGCTGGACGACCCCACAGGCTACCTGAGGATGGTGTCCAGAAACAACCTGTTCAACAGGTAAGTGGACCATGGTGTTGCACACCTTGCTTTTAGCTGACTCTTTGGTTGATTTTTAAGTCCTCACTGTATTGCCTATTTTAATGTTTTATGCTTTTGCTTTTATTTATTTTTTAAAGATGTGTTTATTGACAGAGTACAAAGTACATCCATCCATTTTACATTTTATACAACAAGAAAAGAAAAAAGACAATAGAAAACAAAAAGACAGAAAAAGCAACCCTCCCTCCCAAACCCACCCCCCACCCCGGAATGGCACAATAAACATCATTGACATCACAACAAAACATCACAACAATCTTTGCAGTAACAGCAACTTACAACCTCAACCAAGAGGGGTTAACGAAGGCAAAACATCGAGAAAAGAGCCCCAAATTTTGTCATAGGTCTCGGGTTTTCTCCTTACATTGTACAGGATTTTCTCAGGAGTACAATAAGAGGAAAGTTCATTCAACCAATGCTTTTGAGATGGAGAATTTTCAGATTTCCAATTGACAAGGATAACTTTTTTTCCAGCCGTGCTGGCAAGTGAAACAAAATATTTTTTGTGAAAGTTTACACGAATTAAACTGACATCACCCAATATCCAGATCCTGGGGTCAAACGGTATCTCCGACTCTATGACATCCGAAACAGTGGTTATAATGAACTTCCAAAAGTCAACCAAATATGAACAGTTCCAAAGCATATGAGTCAAATCACCCTCATTTATCTTGCACCTCTGGCACATGGCAGAAATATTTCCATCAATCTTATGTAACCTTAGTGGAGTGAAATAAGTCCTGTGAAAAATATTGAATTGCATTTGTCTATGCTTCGTAGAGACCAGGACTATCTGAGCTCTTTCTAAGACGTTACGCCAATCAGCATCATCATACGTACATTCCAAATCAGCTTCCCATTTGCGTTTAAGGGATAATTTATTATAGACCAAAAGATTCCTATTTAATATATTGTATATGGAAGAGATTAAGCCCTTGGTGGAGGAGATAAACGTGCTGAACATATGATCCTCCAGGGGTGATTTATTAGGGATAGCCGGGAAATCTATACAGTTTCCTCTGACCCAGTGCCTGATTTGGAGATATTTGAAAAGATTATGATTTGGCAAGTCATACTTAGAAGATAATTGCTGAAAGCTTGAAAATACGTTATTATGCTTTTGCTTTTATATTATTTTATTTTTTGTTTGCTTTATTGTTAAATTGGTTGTAACTGTAAATGTATTCTTGCTCTGTAAAGCACTTTGCGCTGCATTTCATGTCATGAAAGGTGCTATACAAATAAAGTTTATTATTATTATTATTATTATTATTATTATTAGAGATGGATAAACACACTGTAGACGTGAGTACAGCCTATGGGGGGGTTGATCGGGTGGGGGGGCAGTAGTAAAATGCCTGCCCACCGCCGCAGAGGTTGCGGGTTCGAACCCACCGTGGGTGGACACACGGACGGACGGACAGGGGGTAAAACATACTCTCTCGCCATGCCTTTCGGCCTGGTGGAGACAAAAATAAATTCAACCTTTAACTTTTGTGTGTGTGTGTGTGTGTGTGTTGTGTGTGTGTGTGTGTTGTGTGTTGTGTGTGTGTTGTGTGTTGTGTGTTGTGTGTGTGTGTGTGTAGGAGTTGTCAGAGTATGAGCAGCCTATTCAGTTCTGCTGTATCTCCAGTGAAAGAAAGCTGTGTTCCTCATCGACGTAGCGGCACGGGCCAGCCGCCTCTACGAGCCCTCTATGACTTACTGATAGCTCCTATGGAAGGGGTATGTATGTTCTATGACTTACTGATAGATGCTATGGAAGGGGTATGTATGCTCTATGACTTACTGATAGCTCCTATGGAAGGGGTATGTATGCTCTATGACTTACTGATAGATGCTATGGAAGGGGTATGTATGCTCTATGACTTACTGATAGATGCTATGGAAGGGGTATGTATGCTCTATGACTTACTGATAGATGCTATGGAAGGGGTATGTATGCTCTATGACTTACTGATAGCTGCTATGGAAGGGGTATGTATGCTCTATGACTTACTAATAGATGCTATGGAAGGGGTATGTATGCTCTATGACTTACTGATAGATGCTATGGAAGGGGTATGTATGCTCTATGACTTACTGATAGCTCCTATGGAAGGGGTATGTATGCTCTATGACTTACTGATAGATGCTATGGAAGGGGTATGTATGCTCTATGACTTACTGATAGATGCTATGGAAGGGGTATGTATGCTCTATGACTTACTGATAGATGCTATGGAAGGGGTATGTATGTTCTATGACTTACTGATAGATGCTATGGAAGGGGTATGTATGCTCTATGACTTACTGATAGCTCCTATGGAAGGGGTATGTATGCTCTATGACTTACTGATAGATGCTATGGAAGGGGTATGTATGCTCTATGACTTACTGATAGCTCCTATGGAAGGGGTATGTATGCTCTATGACTTATTTTTCACTTTTTGTTTTCAATTCCAGTTTAGTTTTCAATTAGTTTTAACCCATTTTGGGCAGGAACCCCTATTTGTAACTATACCTTTCAGGACGGGAACCCCTCTTGGGGTTCTTGTTGCTATGTACATTTGTTGTAATTTATGAATAAATATTTGAAGTTTTTCTGAAAACTTTATTTATAAGGCGTTTTTATAATCGGCCTCAGGTCTAAATGGGTTAATAGTGGGGTTTGCTCATTTAGTCTATTTTCTTTTCTTTTAAAAGGTTTAGCCTTAGTTTTAGTGTCACGGCCTTTAACACACGTAACAAACGTGACAAATAAACAATCCGTGTTTCACATCAATCTATTAAAGGTAGGGTAAGTGATTTTCTTTGGTTAAAATAAGTGTTAAATAGCTCTATATTGTGATAGTACTCATTGCTATAGAGTGTTTGTGCAGTAAAAGGAGTCTCTTTGTCTCTACAGCTCTTTATTAAACAGAAAATGCATTTTAGTTTCATTTCCAATTTTATCCAACCAGGACAGAGAACTCAATCAGGATATATATTAAACAAGTGAAATTGGAAGTGATGACACTAAGAAATGAGCAGACAAATTTGAACTGGAACACTATACAAATTAAGCTTAAAAATGGGTACTTTCTCCTGATTGGCTGAGATTTTGACACCTACCGGAAAATGTATTTTCTGTTTATTAAAGAGCTGGAGAGACATGGAGACTCCTGTTACTGAACAAACACTCTATAGCAATGATTACTATCACAATATAGTGCTTTAACCTTTTAACAAAATACTTTTTGTTTTAACCAAAAAATATCACTTACCCCCATGGTTCTCAAAGTGGGGTCCGGGGACCCCCAGGGGTACTTGAGGGGGTTCCAGGGGGTACCCAGCAAAATGTGTTAATATAGCATCACAATAATTATGACTTTTATACTTTGGCTATTCAAAAATAGCAGATCTACACTCGGTGCCGCGCTATGAGCTTGTAGATCTGCTATTTTTGAAAATTTGTGTTTTTTTTTGCAAATCTTTGAATATATATTTTTTAAAGCCAACATTTGTAACTCAAATCTTTGCTTCTGGGGGTCCCTGGAACAACATATTTTGAGATGGGGGTCCGCGGCCAAATACATATCATTTTGGGGGTCCTTGACATGAAAAAGTTTGAGAACCACTGACTTACCCTACCTTTAATTTGGCGGTGCCTCATTCATACAGGTATAATTATAATCGCTTTATTTTATAAAAATGGCTGGCAGTGAGTGGGTGCAAGCAGCCAGAAATAAGTCTGTCAGTGAATGTTTTAATAGTTGTTTTTCTGTGTGTTTCTCTAATGTCCTCCACGCAGGGTCTGATGCACAGCAGCGGTCCTGTAGGGAGACACAGACAGCTGGTCCTGGTGCTGGAGGGGGAGTTGTACCTCATCCCCTTTGCCTTGCTCAAAGGCAGCTCCTCCAATGAGTACCTGTATGAGCGCTTCAGTCTCATCTCTGTCCCGTCTCTGGCCAGCCTGAGGACCAGCCACAAGGTTCGGTCTGAGAACCCACACGTTTTGCATAAAATGACATAAAGTTATTACATTATGTAACAGCCTGTGTGGATCAGGGACGTGCACAGATAGACTCTAGGTGGTGCTAGAGCACCTGCCCTTTGCCCTCTTGACCAGAAGTGCCCTTTTGAAAATAAGGGAAAAAAAGTTTTGTTTTTTTCCAGTTTACAGCAGGGGTCTTCAACAGGGGGTCCGGGACCCCTAGGCGGTCCTCAGAGTTACTACAGGGGGTCCGCCAAATCTTTATGTGATATGATGTTTCTTTTTACCATAACCACTCGAAACCTAGCATCCCTTTTCTGAAGAGAACTTTAGCCAAAAATAGCCGATCTACAAGCTCACAACGCCTCGCAGCGCGAGGCGTTGTGAGCTTGTAGATCGGCTATTTTTGGCAAAGAGGTATAGGTGTAGAGGGAAAAAAGAGCAGACCAAGTAAACAAAAAAAAGTATAATTTACTTGAGCACCTGCCCCTCAAAATGTCTGTGCACGCCACTGGTGTGGACCCCAGGAAGAACTGCACTTCCCTGTGCCTGTCTTTGCAAACTGAAGCTGTTAAGAAAGTATTCAATCAATCAATGAATCAATCAATCACCCAGCCGATAATGTAATAACTGCCAATAATTCTTAATTCAATAGAAGCTGATAATGTACTGTATGTATATTGGCTGCAAAGTGTCATACTTCCATGACACTTTATTTATTAGTTTTAGGTTCTTGATGCTGTTATTGTAATGGCTGGTGTGTGTGTGTGTGTGTGTGTGTGTGTGTGTGTGTGTGTGTGTGTGTGTGTGTGTGTGTGTGTGTGTGTGTGTGTGTGTGTGTGTGTGTGTGTGTGTGTGTGTGTGTGTGTGTGTGTGTGTGTGTGTGTTTTGATTGATTGATTGATTGACATTTTTATTAGGCAAAAAGAATGTAAAACAACACAGTTACATTTATAATACTTTTGTCTAAAAGCTCCGACCAAAAACAGTCCTTGCGGACTTGTTTTTCCGTTGGGGGTCCTTGGTATTAATTTCATAGACATATACAGTAGCAACCAAACAGTTCAAATATCAACATAAAAATACAGAGAAAAAAATACCACTAAGCGCGAGCAAGAGCAGGTTCTGGTGCCATGATCGTATATAGAGCGCTCCCTCCGTTCTTATGACAGCCACTGGTTTTGAGGACAACTGCTTTGAATTGCTATTATTGTGTTTTACACACAACAGAAACCAAGGATTATATATTTTAAGAGCGAGAGATCACAGTAGAAATCCTAAGTATTCTTCCTCCATACTGGGAGAAAAACAGCGCCTGAGAGTTTGATGGGATGCATTTTTACACATAAGTCTGTGACCACTTTAACATGACATCTTTATGAGCGGTGGGGTTCATTTGGTGCCGGCCTGCGCGCGCCATACCGGTTCTTATCAGTGTGACGTCGTCTGTTAAGGCGTCTAGAACACTGGGAATTGTACGTTTGGCTAGCTCTAGTTAACCCACCGGTAGACTGGTTAAGATCTGGTGAGGAGCCAGGTGCAGACTGGGCCTTTGTAGAGGCAGCAGTTGATTGTGGAATGGAAGACGGGTGAGGAGATTGGGGGAGGAGTGAGTTTAGCACGTTATTATCATTATTAACTCAAATCTTTGCTTCTGGGGGCTCAACCACACACACACACACACACAGATGTTTTATCAACACAATAACCCATATGATGTCCCTACGCTCACACACACAGCCCCACCCTCGTCGTGGAGCAGGGGGCTCCATGCCGTGCCCCCCCCCCAGCGGTGGCGGCGGTGGCTCCATGGCGACGGTAGTGTGCGGGGCCTCCCACCTGCCCCCCGGCGTGATGGGCCGCCGCTGGCTGTGGGGGCCCCTCCCCTCGGCGGAGGAGGAGGCCCTGTGGTTGGTGGAGCAGCTGGGCTGCCACGCCCTGACGGGGGCCGGGGCCACCAAGGAGCGCGTCCTCCAGGCCCTCCTCTCCCCCCGGGCCCCCGAGTGCCTTCACTTCGCCACGCACGTCTCCTGGAAGCTGGCCGCCGTGGTGCTCGCGGCGCCCCCCACTGGCCAGGAAGACCACCAGCACAGCACGCCCTGTGTGGGCCAAGGTTAGAAGAGCTTATTAACCCATTAAGACCTGGAACGTGTCTATGTCACCTTTTCATTTGAGCTAAAAAAAAAAACATTATTTTACACTTTTGGCTATTCAAAAATAGCAGATCTACAAGCTCGTGCTTGTAGATCTGCTATTTTTGAAAAATCAAGAAAATGTGTGCAAATCTTTGAATATATATTGTTTAAAGCAGGGGTCTTCAACAGGGGGGTCCGGGACCCCTAGGGGGTCCTCAGAGTTACTACAGGGTGTCCACCAAATCTTTGTGTGATAGGATTTTTTTTTTTTACCTTAACCACTTGAACCCTAACATCTCTTTTCTGAGGAGAACTTCAGCCAAAAATAGCGGTTATTTTTGACAAAGAGTTGTAGAGGGGGAAAAAGAGCAGACCAGGTAAACAAAAACAGTTTAATCGGAAACACAATTTTGTACAATATAGAGTAGGGGGTCCCTGCTTCATCTCTCTCTCAGCTAAGGGGTCCTTGGCCAGAAAACGTTGAAGACCCCTGGTTTAAAGCAAACATTTTTAACTCTATTCTTTGCTTCTGGGGGGGGGTCCCTGGAACAAAACACTTTGAGATGGGGGTCGGCGGACCAAATACATCTAATTTTGGGGGTCCTTGACATGAAAAAGATTGAGCACCACTGATATAGAAACATACGTTTTTTCAGAATACTGTTGGGATTTAGAAGACATTTGTAGAATCGGCTTCAGGTCTTAAGGGGCCATGGCCAAAGCGCCGTGGAGGTTAGAAGAGTTTGGGATTGTTTTCTTCTAATTCAGTTAGTTTTAATTAGCTGTTAGAGCTGGTTTGCTAGTTTTTATTCGTTTTGTATTTTTGAAAATGCTAATAGTTTTAGTTGAGTTTTTTATCTTTTCTTCTTCTGACACTTCAGGCGGGAGGATGGCGGTCCTGGATCGGCGGCGGGGCAAGGTCAAAGGTCGTGGTGGCCCCCCGGAGAGACTCTCCGGGGGAGGGGGGGGAGGAGGAGCAGAGGAAGAGGAAGGGAGTGAGGAAGAGGAGGAGGAGGAGGAGGAGGAGGAGGACAGTCTGTGTGAGGTGGACAGTGTGTGTCACAGCCCTCCCCTGCAGGACGTCCTGCTCACTGCAGCTGATATCCTGGGTCTGAGCCTGTCCGTCAGACTGGTGGTTCTGAGGTACTGCATCATGGTCCTTCTGGTCCTTCTGGTCCTTCTGGTCTTTCTGGTATTACTACACTATTAACACATTGAGTGCCAGAGTTTATTCATAATGTACTCACCCCTGTGCCAGCAATTTGCGTGTTTAAAAAAAAAATGTATTTTGTAATTTTTCATTCAAATAAATTCTCTGATTGTGGTTTTAAGCACTACGACAGTTCCACCAGTAGAGAGCAGCAAATCCACACATTGATCACCTCGCTCGCCCCCCTCCCAAACAGGCCCACGTCACATCCGGTCATTTCACCGGATGTTATGATTCGACAATCCCTGATCCCCACGATCGGCCTGAAAACGATGTGATTACACGACGACGATGACTGTTAGTCACCCGGACCAAAGACAATAGAAGTTGAGCTGTCCGTTTGTATTTTATACCGTGTGAAAAAATGTGTTTTTCCCTATTCTGGACGAAAATGACTGGAGAAAAACAATGTGACCCGGAAACGAAATCTGCGTTATACATCCAGCTCCGGGTGAGTGTGACGTAAGTGGAAAACGAAAGTGCTGATGAAAAATAAACAGACAAGCGCGATCACAGATTAAACCAATGAAAATACCTAATATCGAGTTAACTCGATCTAGGCAGTCAATGTGTTAAAGGGCAAGACCACTTAGTTAGAGGTTTGGGTTGTGTAGTTACCTTGCCATTATGTAACTCCAAAGGTGGGCAAGAAATAAAAAATAATTGCTCCATTGATTAGACATTGATAATTCAAAATATGCTCCTCATTGACTTACATTGTACGGTAAAACAGCTCTCAAAGTCACTCTTTTAGCATACACGTAAACGAACACAAACAAAATTCATTCAGACAATATAGAACATCACCAAACCCACTACTGTTTGTTTTTTTAATAAAAATGTCAACTTCCTGTTGATTTTGCTATTTTTATTAAGAAGAAAACCCGGACTGGATCGGCGGATCCGGATCCGGATCTTCAAATAGTAAAATCAACAGGAAGTTGACATTTTTATTAAAATGATGTATTCAAAGGAATCAGTGGCGTGCACAGACATTTTGAGGGGCAGGTGCTCAAGTAAATTATACTTTTTTTTGTTTACTTGGTCTGCTCTTTTTCCCCTCTACACCTATACCTCTTTGCCAAAAATAGCCGATCTACAAGCCCACAACGCCTCGCAGCGCGAGGCGTTGTGAGCTTGTAGATCTGCTATTTTTGGCTAAAGTTCTCCTCAGAAAAGGGATGCTAGATTTCGAGTGGTTATGATAAAAAGAAAAATCATATCACATAAAGATTTGGCGGACCCCCTGTAGTAACTCTGAGGACCCCCTAGGGGTCCCGGACCCCCTGTTGAAGACCCCTAATGGTAAACTGAAAAAACAACAACTTTTTTCCCCCTTTTTTTCAAAAAGGGCACTTCTGGTCAAGAGGGCAAAGGGCAGGGGCTCTAGCACCACCTAGAGTCTATCTGTGGACGTCCCTGAAAGGAATTGCATTGTTGGAGTGATTCTCTTACTAAACGCTCTCTCTCTCTCTCTCTCTCTCTCCCTCAGGCTGTTCCCAGAGTCCTCTGGCAGGGTGACGGCAGACGGCGTGGTGGGTCTCACGCGGGCCTTCCTGGCGGCGGGGGTCCAGTGTGTGTGCGTGTCTCTGTGGCCCGTGGCCGTGGCCGCCTCCAAAGTGTTCACCCACGCCTTCTACACGGCCCTGCTGAGCGGCACCAAGGCCAGCGCCGCGCTCACAGAGGCCATGAGGACCCTGCAGTGCAGCGAGGACTTCTCACACCCCTCCAACTGGGCCGGTAAGACCCTTAACCCTGACCCTGACCCCTAACCTTAACCCTAACCCTAACCCTGACCCTCCAACTGGGCCGGTAAGAACATTAACCCATTAAGACCTGAAGCCGATTCTATTTTATTTATTTTTATTTAACCTTTATTTAACCAGTAAAAACACATTGAGACACAGTCTCTTTTTCAAGTGGGAACTGGCCAAGATGCAGCGTTAAATTTACACAGTCTAAGCTTAACATACGAATACAAAAACAAACAACAAAATAGTCATCCAAGATACATCACAAATACATAAGATAACTCCTAATGATACACTTTTCACAATAGAAAAAAGCCAATAGTCAAACAAGAAATAGTAATACACACAGTGTACAACCAATACAAATAACCAAGAACCTACCGCTAGGCTAGTAAACCTCCGGACAGGTGCAGTTGTTTGTGAATAAAACTAAGGTGATTCTTTTGAAGCTTCTCAAGGGAATTAGAGCAGCCAATTTGAGTTTGGTCTGGAGATCATTCCACGACCAGGGGCCAAAGAAAGAAAGACATTTTTTACCCCCCTCAGATGAAAATGAGGGTACTTCACAGCGTAACCAAGCATTTGATCTGAGGTTTAAGCCATTTCTAACCATATTGAATTTGGAGGTAATGCAGTAGGGGAGCTCACCAAGAATAGCTTTATAAATGAAATTATACCAATGTTGCAGCCTGCGCATAGTCAAAGAGGACCAACTGCAGCATACAGCGTGCAATGGTGAGTTCTAAAAGGAGAATTGGTTATGAATCTCAGTGCAGCATGATACAGGGGATCCAGCTTGGCCAGTGTGGAGGCACAAGCAAACCTGTAAATATTGTCACCATAATCCAGCTGGGACAAAAACAGACCAGTGACCATTTTTTTACGAGCTGTGCAGGCAAAACAAGCCTTCAGTCTGTAGAAAAAACTTAGAGTAAATTTTAGCTTCTTACTCAAGGCATCAATATGGAATTTAAAATTTAGATGTTTGTCCAACCAGAACCCAAGGTATTTATAGCGATCGACCCACTCAATTGGGGCGCCATCTAAAGTGGAGATGCTTAAGAGGGTTGGACAGACTCGTGGAGTGAACAACATTGCCTTAGTTTTGTTACCATTTAACATCAATTTGCTTTTTTTAAATTCCTGCTGCAGTGAGATGAAATCAAAAGACAAATTTGTTACAGCCATGTCTAGCGTGGGCGCGCAGGTGTACAAAACCGTGTCATCCGCATACATATGGTACCTAGAGTACTTTGATTGACTGCAGATGTTGTTCACATACAAAAGAAAAAGTAAAGGACCTAATATAGAGCCCTGGGGGACTCCCTTCTCCATGGCTACTTGATCGGACACGATGTCACCCAGTTTCACACATTGTGTGCGGCCGATCAAATAGCTGGTGAACCAGCTAGTCACATTTGGGCCCATGCCTATATTGGAAAGAATCTTTAACAATATCGGGAGGTCAACAGTGTCAAAAGCCTTGTCAGCGGGAGTGTTGGGCGGGAGGAGTAGGACGAAGGGTCTACGTCCTCCTGGTGGGGGCTCCTCACTGGCAGGTGAGTCAGTAGGATACGACAGCAGTGACAACACAGACATGTGTGTGTGGGGGAGGAGTTAATTGGCATAACGACTAAATTGGGGAGAAAAAGATGTAAAAAAGAATTGGCTACTCTAAATTTTAAAAGCATAAACAAAAAAAGAGTCCCCCCCCCCAGGGGGCTCGGTAGCGCTGTCGCCTCACAGCTAGAAGGTCCTGTGTTCGATTCCCGCAGGGGACGCTGTGGGTGCTGGGGGCGTGTCTTCTCCTCCACGTCATCTGTGTGGAGTTTACATGTTCTCCCCGTGTCTCCTAGGGTAGTTAATACCCTCACAAAAAACATGCAGTAATCCTGGTCTCTATACCGCCTCCCCCTGGTCAGCCGGGGCGCCTGATGGAGGGGAAAGGAACTGGTTGGAATAACGTGTTTCTTCCAGGCGCTACGTCCTACCAGGGAAACTCTCCTCTGTCAGGTGATAAGAAGGTCAGTTGGCTCTCATGCATTGAAGGAGGCATGAGCTCGGCCCTGGCCTCCCTAGGTTGGCAGAGGGAGTGTAGCGCCCAGGATTACATAGACAATTGGCACTGGGTGTAAAAAATGGGGTTACAAAATCGTGGGATCATTTTTTTTTTAAGAAGAATAAGCCGTTTACAAGCTGTCTAATGTTCTCTTATAGGCTACATGCTTATTGTCTTAATGTTGTCTTATAGGCTACATGCTCATTGTCTTAATGTTGTCTTATAGGCTACATGCTCATTGTCTTAATGTTGTCTTATAGGCTACATGCTCATTGTCTTAATGTTCTCTTATAGGCTACATGCTCATTGTCTTAATGTTGTCTTATAGGCTACATGCTTATTGTCTTAATGTTGTCTTATAGGCTACATGCTCATTGTCTTAATGTTCTCTTATAGGCTACATGCTCATTGTCTTAATGTTCTCTTATAGGCTACATGCTCATTGTCTTAATGCTCTCTTATAGGCTACATGCTCATTGTCTTAATGCTCTCTTATAGGCTACATGCTCATTGTCTTAATGTTCTCTTATAGGCTACATGCTCATTGTCTTAATGTTGTCTTATAGGCTACATGCTCATTGTCTTAATGTTCTCTTATAGGCTACATGCTCATTGTCTTAATGTTCTCTTATAGGCTACATGCTCATTGTCTTAATGTTCTCTTATAGGCTACATGCTCATTGTCTTAATGTTCTCTTATAGGCTACATGCTCATTGTCTTAATGTTCTCTTATAGGCTACATGCTCATTGTCTTAATGTTCTCTTATAGGCTACATGCTCATTGTCTTAATGTTCTCTTATAGGCTACATGCTCATTGTCTTAATGTTGTCTTATAGGCTACATGCTCATTGTCTTAATGTTGTCTTATAGGCTACATGCTCATTGGTAACGATGTGAAGCTGAACAGCCCCATGTCTCTGGTGGGCCAGGCCCTCACAGAGATCCTCACCCACCCAGAGAGAGCCAGAGATGCCCTTAGAGTCATCCTGCACCTGGTAAGAGAACAGCACCTAACATCTACATCACTGCTTCTCAACCAGTGGTCCTCGAGGAGGTTCCAGGTGGTCCCCAAGCTAAATGATAGGAGAGTTGGTAACCAAATGGACCCTTATTAGATCTTTAACTTTTGAGAGCGTAAAATTAAACCAAATGGACCCTTATTAGATCTTTAACACATTGGGTGCCAAAACCGTATAAATACGGTTTTTGAAAAAAAAAAAAAAAAAAAAAAAAAAAAAAAAAAATCAACATTTTTTTTTTCAATTTTTTTTTTTTTTTTTACCTTCTAAGCACCAGGAGATATCATTTTCCGAAGATTTTGACTCCAATCCACTTTCTGGTTAACTTATGACTTCAAAAGCCTGTATCTCGGCTCCTAAAAAAATTGTTAAAAACCCTGGCACTCAGTGTACTCTGTTCTAAAAAAAAACTGGCACCCAATGTGTTAACTGTAGAGAGCGTAAAAATGAAACCAAATGGATCCTTATTAGTACTTTAACTGTAGAGAGCGTAAAAATGAAACCAAATGGATCCTTATTAGTACTTTAACTGTAGAGAGCGTAAAAATGAAACCAAATGGATCCTTATTAGTACTTTAACTCTTGAGAGCGTAAAAATGAAACCAAATGGATCCTTATTAGTACTTTAACTCTTGAGAGCGTAAAAATGAAACCAAATGGACCCGAACATTAGCCTGTTATCTCTCCTATGGAACCAACATCAACACAGAATGGATGGAATTGTGGACAAAATCTTATCCAACAATAACAAAATATTCTACGTTTTGGGTCTGAGAGTCTAAATGTTACCAAACGGTGGTTCTGTGGCTCAAATGCTGAATAAATAATGGACCTTGATGTGAAAAAGGTTGAAAACCCTGATCTACATGTATCATGTTTGTGATGCTGTCATTCAGATCCCCTTCAGAAATGATATCGTAGCAGTTCTTTCGGTGAATCCAGAATCCAAAACATATAAGAAAAAAACTTGATGAATGGAATTAATCCGACACCCTAATTAACATCAGCAAAACTATACATGAAAATCTCTCCATGAAGTTCAAAACGCTGCTCATATTATCATTTAGGTTTTCTTATACCGAAGTCAGCTGAGAAACGTTACCGAAATATCACAAAAGAAGGAGAGAATGAACCTCAAAACACTAAGCTCCAGTTGAACCCTAGCGGGCCGGGCACGCACACGCACGTTATCTGCTCGTGCGTGAGCCGGTTTAGTGTTTGATTGATTGATTGATTGATTGATTGATTGATTGATTGATTGATTGATTGATTGATTGATTGAATACTTTATTAGCAGTTTGCAAAAAGTTGTACAGGTTGGACAGGTACATGGGTGTATTTGTGGTGCTGTGTATCCTGTAGACCAGGCCCATTGTTTTAAGTTAATTTAGAAGTAAAGTCATTTCTTGGGGTGAAATACTCCTTTAAAAAAAGCTCTAAAGACTTGTCTTTCTCCTCTGTGCTCCTTCCAGGTTGAGAAGTCCTTACAGCGTATCCACGGTGGACAGTGTAACCCCATGTACACATCACAGCACAGTGTGGAGAACAAGGTCTGTCCATAGAACACATGTATTTATCCATATAACACATGTATTTATCCATAGAACACATGTATTTATCATGTACACATCACAGCACAGTGTGGAGAACAAGGTCTGTCCATAGAACACATGTATTTATCCATAGAACACATGTATTTATCATGTACACATCACAGCACAGTGTGGAGAACAAGGTCTGTCCATAGAACACATGTATTTATCCATAGAACACATGTATTTATCATGTACACATCACAGCACAGTGTGGAGAACAAGGTCTGTCCATAGAACACATGTATTTATCCATAGAACACATGTATTTATCATGTACACATCACAGCACAGTGTGGAGAACAAGGTCTGTCCATAGAACACATCTATTTATCCATAGAACACATGTATTTATCATGTACACATCACAGCACAGTGTGGAGAACAAGGTCTGTTCCATCATGGAGCAGTTGTTCCCAATGAGCTTAATGTGCAACATTGTTTTCTCATTCAACAGTAAACAAACCAACATAAGTGTAAATATACAGGGTATCTGAAGTTACAATTTAATGACTTTTAGACCTTTTTAATACCAAATTGTCAAATATTACTTAAAGGGATATTTTACCCAAAAACATACTTTTTTTCTTTAGATTAGTCACCCCATGGATATTTTATGGATATTGTTTTTATTTTTCGTCTCATTACTAAGACAATAATTTGATGACCAGCGGACCGGTAGGCAGTGGTTCCGGTAGGAGACACAAAGGAGACTCTTTGGTGTCTCCTACCGGAACCGGAATGCGACAAAAACAAAACAATGTCCATGGATTCAAGTCTCCATGGGGTCGATAGAAAAAAAGTCATTTTGGGGGTGAACTATCCCTTTAAGAAAGAGGCAAACATTGTGAAAATAGCCGATCTACAAGCTCACAACGCCTCGCAGCGCGAGGCGTTGTGAGCTTGTAGATCGGCTATTTTCACAATGTTTATCTGTGGAACCGAGTCAACTAAACGTAAAGCCTACAATTCTAAGAGCTTGTCAGGGTGGTGGGGGGGGGGGAGGGGTCCCCGGGGAGGGGGTCCCCATTTCAAATAGGATTATTTTGGAGGGGGTCGTCGCGGTCTGAAAAGGTTTGGGAACCCCTTGTCCCAGTGTGTCTGTTCATTCCATTCATATCTCCATGTCCGCTCCACATGGTTTGGTCACTGAAGGTCCATGTTGTGCCCCCCCCCTCTCCTCTTTCTGCGTCAGGTTGGCGGGGTGCCAGGCTGGCAGACCCTGCTGTCTGCGGTGGGCTTCAGACTGGACTGTTACGGGGGGGGCAGTGGTCTACCCGCCGCAGTCTACTTCCCCACGTCAGACCCTGGGGACGTGCTCCAACAGTGCAGCACCACCCTGCAGTCCCTGCTGGGTATACCCACTACAGCTTCTGTCTTTGTTTACATCGCTCAGAATGTCTTGTTAGATATTAGCCCATTGAGACCTGGAACTGTCTCATTTTTAGATTTGAGCTAAAAAAGCATTATTTTACACTTTGGGCTATTCAAAAATAGCAGATCTACAAGCTCGTAGCGCGGCACCGAGTGCCGCGCTACGAGCTTGTAGATCTGCTATTTTTGAAAAATCGTGAAAATGTGTGCAAATCTTTGAATATATATATATTTTTAAAGCGAACATTTTTAACTCAAATCTTCTGGGGGTCCCTGGAACAAAATATTTTGATGGGGGTCCGCGGCCAAATACATATAATTCTGGGGGTCCTTGACATGAAAAAGATGGAGCACCACTGATATAGAAACAAACGTTTTTCAGAAAACTGTTGAGATTTAGGAGACATGTAGAATCGGCTCCAGGTCTCAATGGGTTAGGCATGTACCGATTAACGCAACTCACCATACGATTAGAATGACGATGCCATTTTTCACGATTTTTCACGTTCAGTGCCTGCATTTCTTCCATCCACTTACGTGATACGTCTCGTGCTGTAGAAGCCCCGACGCGGAAGTGCATGTAAACAGAGCGTGCGTGCGAGACGGCGGAGGGTCCCCGACTAACGCCTGGAACAATAATATTTCTAATGCGATCCTCCATTGCAGCGTGATCGCCGATCGAAAACGGCTCGCTTCCACCACGTCAAAAAGAAATGGAGATATTAAGCTTTTAGTCAAGGAGTTAACATTGGAGAGGCCGACCGGAAGGATTTTTGACATGGATCCACATCTGGCCTCTCCTTCTCAGAGACTCCTTGGATGATCCCAAAGTTTCGTTAGAGCGCCCCACGTATAAAAATAAAAACGGTCCGGACCGTTTATGGCACTCAATGTGTTCAAACTAGAAAAAGTGCTCCTCGGAGCACAGGTCTCCGCCAGATCTGGTACATTATTGTGGCCTCCTGGTGAACAATGTGAAAAGGGTGCCGTTTCTTCCTCGGCCTAGTGGGAATGTGCGTGCAAAACGTTCACGCAAATTGCACGCTGCGTTCATGATTTGAGGCATTTTCTTCAAAACATATCCTGCAAACTTTGGAAGGCAATCTTAGCCAATTAGGATGGATTGTGAAAAATCTGACAGATCTGTGTTGATCACATGACTATAGAGATACTGTGTACCGATTTGTGTGATGTTAGGACAAAATGTGTAGGAGTAGTATCAAAAAAACATTTGTTGCACAAATCGGACTCCTGGTGGCGCTATAACAGGCCAATCTGAAAAATTTGAATTGGCATCCAGGGAGTGTGTGTGCACAGTTTCGCAGTGACCGGGCCAACGGTGCCGGAGATTAGCTGGTCACAGACAGAAGGACACACACGCGGACACACTGACACACTGACACACTGACACACTGACACACGGAGCAAAACATACTCTCACCATGCCTTTCGGCCTGGCGGAGACAAAAATCACACATATTTTCTAGCCTGGGATCCAGCCTTATTCATTACGTTTTTCTCACTTGGCCTTTCAGTCTGGACTCATGTTTCAATTACATAGGCGAGTCAGGAAGTGACTCGAGTTTTACATTGGACAACACTGCTGCTCTTTTTGAATAGCCCAAGAAATCTAAAATGACACAGATGCGTTCCCGGATTGAATGGGTTAATATCAAATCATCTCCTCCATGAATCTACGTCAGGTCTTACTCATCCAGCACTCCAGGCTTTCTGCAAACTAGTGACGTCATCCGAGGCTGGAGAACCGCTCATTAACAAGGTAACTAACCCGGCCTGTGATGGACACATGTGTGTCCTTGTTGTGACCAAGGAATGTCTTTTTAAGGAAGGGACGTGCTGGCCACCGGGATGGGCCATGACGCTCATGGGTGGCAAACCTTGCTCGCACAAGTAAGTGTGATGAAATACATGGCAGTGGATGGAGCCGGCTGGACCAGCTCATGAACAAACACTATTTCTCAACGATTGCGACCTTTACAGTTTACAGTTACAGTGTATTTACAGTAAGCAAGGACACAAGATAATACATCAATAATGCATAGAAATCTAATAATAAAGTAATACATAAGCAAACCAATAATCTAATAATAACTAATACATACAGTACGTAAACCAAGAACCTATCATCAGCCTACATTGAAACTATGCACACTATAGAATGGCAGGTCAACAATGACCTGGAATCTGTCTACATCATTGGTTCTCAAAGTGGGGTCCGGGGACCCCCAGGGGTACTTGAGGGGGTTCCAGGGGGTCCCCAGCTATACAGGGACCAAATGGACCCTTGGGTCTGTACTCTGAGAGTGTACAAATGGAACCAAATGGACCCTAACGGGTCCATTTGGTTCCATTTGTACACTCTCAGAGTTAAATTAACATTGATTTTACAATATGAATTGGAGTCCCAGAGGTATAAATGCCATTAAATGGGGGTCTGTGGCCTAATGCATGTTAAACTGGGGGTCCTTGAAATTAAAATGGTTGAGAATCACTGCTAGAGAGCCGTAAAAATCTTCTCTTATGGGGGTCCCTGGCTTATCTTTTCAAATGGGGGTCCACGCGGTCTAATAAGTGTCTATTTGGGGGTCCTTGGCACAAAAAAGTTTGAGAACCACTGGTCTACATAACATGCTATCTTGTATTGAGGCGTCTAAACAGGCAGGTATCGTTTCTGTCTCGGAGGTATCGCGAGATTTCGTCGCCAGACAGGAAATGGGGGACGTTCTCGCGATACTTTGCCCGTTCAGAAACATACTTTGTGCTCTTTAGATACCTCTATAAAATGATACAGTGTTCACATCTCTTTAGATACCTCTATAAAATGATACAGTGTTCACATCTCTTTAGATACCTCTATAAAATGATACAGTGTTCACATCTCTTTAGATACCTCTATAAAATGATACAGTGTACACATCTCTTTAGATACCTCTATAAAATGATACAGTGTTCACATCTCTTTAGATACCTCTATAAAATGATACAGTGTCCACATCTCTTTAGATACCTCTATAAAATGATACAGTGTTCACATCTCTTTAGATACCTCTATAAAATGATACAGTGTTCACATCTCTTTAGATACCTCTATAAAATGATACAGTGTTCACATCTCTTTAGATACCTCTATAAAATGATACAGTGTTCACATCGAAAATGCAACACAGCAGAAAACAATGTGTGATATGTCGTCTTTTATTTTCCCGAGCCGGGTATTTTATGAAAGGTCTCAATGGTTCAGAAATAGTGTTTGTTCGTAAGCTGTCCAGCCTCCTGTCATAGGCTGAACACTGAACTTCCGGTGTGAGTCTGTCTGCCACCCTGTGCCACCAATCTGCCGGACGGAATTGCAGGATAGAGGAAATGACGTCGGTGTCAGGGGTCATCAATATGTCTGTACACAGACAAATGTGTCCGTGGCAAAGACTTGGTCTTGTCCGTGGCAATTCTTTTGATTTACACACCATTATAATGTTCTTATTTTCATCATAAAGACCCAATTACTGAGTGTCAAGTCTCTGGGTTTTCTTCAGAATATGTTTGACACTACTATGACACTATTTATGACACATTAGGACACATTAGGACTACTAGTGGTTCTCAAATGTTTTATTTGCAAGGACCCCCTTAACTCTGAGAGTGTACAAATGGAACCAAATGGACCCGTAAGGGTCCATTTGGTTCCATTTGTACACTCTCAGAGTTACAGACCCGTAAGGGTCCAATTTGGTTCCATTTGTACACTCTCAGAGTTACAGACCTGTTATATGGTCATTCAGGGCTAGCTCTTTATGTGTTTCTGGTAATATTATTGTCCACTCATTTTGTATGTCCGTGGCAAAAATTTAATTGTGACCTGGAATGTTTTTTTTTCCCTGGTCTCACATTTGGCCTTCCTCCAGTCCGGCTAAGAGACAGAATGCATTTAATCTGAGCCAGTACATGTCATTGGTCACACTTTTACTATAATAAATCATTTTGGATTCCTGCGCCATTACACTAGATCAGCACCAACGAGGAACAGTTTAATTTCCCTGTTATTTCACTGGGTGTAAGAAGTTAACCCAATGAGAGAATGACTTTTTCAGATTTCACTTTTTCCACTGTTATCTCCTCAATAACTACACAGGTCTTCTCTTATGGTGGTCCCTGGCATGCACACGATCTATGCAAATGGGGGTCTGCGGCCTAATTTGTATCAATTTAGTAGTTTCAGTAGTAGAAAGTAGTAATTTGTGCAGCTAAAACACTTGAATAATCTCTTGTATCCACCCCATGAAGGCAGTTAAATGCATGCTGGGAATGGTACGTTTTTATACTGAAATAGCTGACTTGGGTCAGGTACAAGGTAGTGTTGATTTTGTGTTAGTGTGTTGACTACTGCAGTGTGACTTGTAGTAGTTTATAATGTCATATGGTTATATATCACATTTCACAACACATTGTACTTGTAGATCATATAAATCAATTGGCTGAAAATGCTCTAATAAGTATTAACTTTATATTCAAGTCTCACTGTTTCATCTGGAAGTGAGATTCACCTTCTAGTGAATGAGGCAGCCTAGAGGGCGTAGCAAAGAGTACACCTTCCATATGTCACTGATCACATGACCCCAACTATCAATTCTCCAGTTCTAGGCAACATAGAAGGGGGGGGTTGTTATTACCACACAACAGCTCTAAGGTATATTATGACATGGTTCAGTGTTGAAAATGAGTGGTATTCCCCAATTATTATTGGGGAATTATTGTATTACACCAATTAACCAAACATATGCTGACTCTACAGCTGAATTCCATTCCTCAAAGCTCAGTCACTCGCCCACTCTCCTCGCTTCCTCCACTCGCGCCTAAGTGACTGCAAATTCCGCGATCACTTATGACGTCTCACACAGTTGGACCGGAGCAGCAGAGCCGTGGATGAAAATATACTATGCATAGAATAATATGCAGGTATAGAATAATACAGAATATAAGAATAGACAATTCATCAATGTGGATGGATGGCCACATTGTTATCTTTATATAGTTCAGAAAAAACAAATAACGCACATCCTCCGTACTTTTGGTGCTGAGCTTTAACTGTAGAAACAGTAACAATGAAAGAAAGAGATGAGGCTCGCAACTCACTTTTGTGCTCCAGGGTTTATTCAAACATAACAGCTCATGATACGACGTTTCGACCCTTTCGGTCTTTTTCAAGTAAGAAATACTTGAAAAAGACCGAAAGGGTCGAAACGTCGTATCATGAGCTGTTATGTTTGAATAAACCCTGGAGCACAAAAGTGAGTTTTCATCTTTATATAGTTAACATTGTTGTGCAAAGCCATTTATTCCTGAAACAGTGAACGAAGCGCCAGGATGAGCAAACTTACATTTATGAATTAAATCCTGACCCGTCTCTCTTTTTGCTCGTACAGTCCCCAGACCCCCGCCCCCCCGCAGCAGTCCCGCACGGCACTGCTGCGTATAACAGCCACCGTATATTACATAGTATGTTTGACTCTGTATTACATCATTCATGCAGGGTGGCCTGCATGAATGATGTCCTCTTTGATGTCCTCTTTTACCCGGACATGTCCTCTTTTGGGGGTCTGTCTGGGTTTTTTGCTTGATATTGTTTGATGGGGAAATAAATCATGACTGATACACATGAAAGAAGACCCTTCACAGCTAATAGAGAATTTTAAATGTTAAGAATCGGTTCAGAATTGAATGAGTACGGCTTTATAGTTCAATAGCGTAAAGTGTCCTCTTTTTGGGAGTTCAGAATTCGGGCCGGTGTTTTAGACACGGTTCCGGGTTTCAAGCCTTGTGTGTGTGTGGCCCCATGTAGAGGAGGACCATGTATACGTCACGGGAGAAGGGGAAAAAAAACACACAAAAAAACGTGTACACGTGATGCGGAAGTCTGCCGCGGAGGAGCTGTGGAGAGCGGTCGAGCGTACACACTTCATGTACACTCGCTCAATGCGGAAGCGGAGAGCCTCCTCGCCTCCTACTCCACTCGACTCCACTCGCCTCCTCCAAGAAGCACATGAACAATTGGACTCCGACTTCTTCCGGTTCGAAGTCGGAGTGACCGAGTGGGAGTGAGCGAGTGGCCGAGACTTTCGGTATTGGAATTTGGCTCATGTGCAGTGGTGGAAAGTAACTAAGTACATTTACTCAAGTACTGTACTTAAGTACAATTTTCAATCCAATCCACTTTATTTATATAGCACGTTTCACAACCAAAGTTTACAAAGTGCTGTACAGAAAATCATGCAAAGTACACTGTTAAAATATGCTAAAACACAAAAAACACCAGCAAGGACACACAAAGAACAATAAGACATAGACCACAGAAACTCTCAAGCGGGGTTAAAAAGCCAAGGTATAAAGATGTGTCTTAAGCCGAGATTTAAAAGTCTCAATGGTGGGGGCCGTTTTGACATGGGGGGGGGGGGGCGCATTCCATAATTTTGAGGAATTTTTACTTTACTGGAGTATTTCCCATTTTCAGTATAATTTTACTTCTACTCCACTACATCTCAGAGGCAAATATTGTACTTTTACTCCACTACAATTATTTGAAAACTTTAGTTACTGGTTACTTTTCATATTTAATATATGATATTATAAAACATACATGAACTAATTTAGCCCTATTTTATACCTAGGCTTTTTGAAAATATTTAGTACTTTTACTTTTGGTACTTTAAGTACGTCTTGATGCCAATACTTTTGTACTTTTACTCAAGTACATTTTGAATTCTGGACTTTTACTTGTAACAGAGTATTTTTTTATATTGCAGTATTGGTCCTTTTACTTAAGTAGAGAATTTGAGTACTTTTTCCACCACTGCTCATGTGTTATGGTGATGTTTGTGTCCTTGTCCTTTCCTCCTCATCTCTCCATGTTGACCCTCGACCCCGGCCGTCGCCTCCTCCCTTAAAGCTTCACCAGGTGTTGCAGTCAGGTGACAAGGAGCAAGACTTCTCATTGGCTCCCATCCAGGTGTCCATCAGCGTGCAGCTGTGGAGACTGCCTGGCTGTCATGAGTTCCTGGCGGCCCTCGGTACGTCTCAGCGGAACACCAAACACCTTCAGCTTTTATTTACTTTATGTTTCATTGAAGATAAAGCATTGACTGCTGTGTAAAGTAACTAAGTACATTTACTCAATTGCTGCACTTTTACTTTACCGGAGTATTTCCAATTGTCTGTACTTTTACTTCTACTCCACTACAATCTCGTAGGCAAATATTGTACTTTTACTCCACTACAATTATTTGAAAACTTTAGTTACTTTGCAGATATAAATGATTACATTATAGAACACACATTAATCACTTTAGACCTATTTTATACCTAGGCTATTTGAAAATAGCAGATCTACAAGCTCACAACGTGTCGCGATGCGACACGTTGTGAGCTTGTAGATCGGCGATTTTCAAACATTTTAGTACTTTTACTTTTGGTACTTTAAGTAAACTTTGATACCAATACTTTTGTACTTTTACTCGAGTAAATTTTTAATCCCGGACTTTTACCCGGAGGTTAATATCAGAATATTGATATATTATTGATTTCAGCTGTTACAATTCCAAACATGCAAACATGACCCGCTTTACTTACTTCAGTCTATATTAGTAGCTTAAAAATTCTATTGTATTTTTAATGTCCAATTTGTTTGTATTTAACTTCATAAAGTTAACATAAGTATAACTAAATGCATTTGAAATTAAATAAAAATGTAACTTTTCAGGATTCCATTTCAAAAATAGCAAAGAATATATCAGGATTCCAATTCAAAAATAGCCGATCTACAAGCGACGCGTTTTGAGCTTGTAGATCGGCTATTTTTGCTACTTTTCTGTGACAAAGAATGGCGGACAAAAAAAGTTCAAATACGGAGATAAGGTGTCTGCCCGACAATATGCAATGTGGCCCACTGTAGTGAGCGTGGAAATATAGTGGTCCTCCCCATCATCAAAGTTGCCCACCCCTGCTATAGAAGCATGACATAGCGTACAATGGATACATGTTAACCTGTTTCTAGAGCAGCTTGGCAGCTGCTAAAAAAGGGGGTTTGATGCAAAATCGGTGAAATGTCCCTTTAACCCTGTGTCTCGTAGGGTTTGACCTCTGTGAGGTGGGCCAGGAGGAGGTGGTGCTGAAGACGGGGAAGCAGGCTAGCAGGAGGACCATGACCTTTGCCCTGCAGTCTCTGCTGGCTCTCTTTGGTAAGAAACGCGTTGGTTCTGGTTCCAACATTAAATTCAGGCTCTGATATTTTTGCCACATTTTACTGGACTGCAAATGTCCTTATATTTCATCTAACGCAATGGATCTCAAACTGTGGGTTCTCAAGGGGGTGGGGTCCCCAAATGATTTTTGGTGGGGTCCCCAGATGACTTGCTTAACCCCCTTTAAGACCTGAAGCGCATCTGTGTCATTTTTGGATTTGAGCTAAAAAGCATTATTTTACACGTTGGCTATTCAAAAAAATAGCCAACGGGGGTCCCTGGAACAATATATTTTGAGATGGGGGTCCGTGGCCAAATACATATAATTTTGGGGGTCCTTGACATGAAAGAGTTTGAGAACCACTGACAGCAACATAGGTTGCTCCAAAAAACTGACATTTTGTAGAATCGGGAACTCAGGTCTTAATGGGTTAATGTGCAACATTGTTTTCTCACTCAACAGTAAACAAACCTACGTACAGTGTAAGTGTATACAGGGTATCTGCACTTTTATAAAGTGACAATTTAAAGGGCAAGACCACTTTGGTAGAGGTTTGGGTTGTGTAGTTACCTTGCCATGATGTAACTCCAAAGGTGGGCAAGAAATGAAAAATAATTGCTCCATTGATTAGAAATTGATAATTCAAAATATGCTCTTCATTGACTTACATTGTACGGTAAAACAGCTCTCAAAGTCACTCTTTTAGCACAAAAACGAACGCAAACAAAGTTGATTCAGACAATATAGAACATCACCAAACCCAGTACTGTTTTTTTTTAAAATAAAAATGTCAACTTCCTGTTGATTTTGCCATTTTTAATAAGTAGAAAACCCGGACTGGATCGGCGGATCCGGATCTAGATCTTCAAATAGTAAAATCAACAGGAAGTTGACATTTTTATAAAAAAAAAAAACAGTACTGGGTTTGGTGATGCTCTATATTGCCTGAATCAACTTTGTTTGGGTTCATTTACGTGCTAAAAGAGTGACTTTGAGAGCTGTTTTACCGTACAATGCAAGTCAATGAGGCGCATATTTTGAATTATCAATTTCTAATAAATGGAGCAATTATTTTTGATTTCTTGCCCACTTTTGGAGTTACATCATGGCAAGGTAACTACACAACCCAAACCTCTACCAAAGTGGTCTTACCCTTTAAGGACTTTTAAGACCTTTTTGATACCTCTAAAATGAAAATAAGACCATTACTGCAACAAAAGTAATCAACAAACTATACTATTAAAAATAATGGTCAAACATCGGCCAAATTGTCAAATATTACGCCAGAAAGAGGCACACATTGTGAAAATAGCCGATCTACAAGCTCACAATGCCTTGCAGTGCGAGGCGTTGTGAGCTTGAAGTTTTCTTGTATTTTCACAATATTTATCTGTGGAAGCGAGTGACTAAATGTAACTAGAAAGTACTGTTCCTGAAGAGATCGCTAAGAATGTTGCTGGTATTGAGTATTGATAGTGTTAGTAGTGTTATAGGTTTGAAAGGTTTGAAAGGTTTGAAAGGTTTGAAGGGTTTGAAGGGTTTGAAAGGTTTGAAAGGTTTGAAAGGTTCTAAAAGTTCTAAAGGTTTGAAAGGTTTGAAAGGTTTGAAAGGTTCTAAAAGTTCTAAAGGTTTGAAAGGTTCTAAAAGTTCTAAAGGTTTGAAAGGTTTGAAAGGTTCTAAAAGTTCTAAAGGTTTGAAAGGTTCTAAAAGTTCTAAAGGTTTGAAAGGTTCTAAAGGTTTGAAAGGTTCTAAAAGTTCTAAAGGTTCTAAAGGTTTGAAAGGTTCTAAAGGTTTGAAAGGTGTGAAAAGTTTGAAAGGTGTGAAAGTATTAGTGTTAAAAGTTTTTAAAGTGTTGTCAGTGTTGAATAGTGTAAAATGTATTTTTTTAGGGTAAAACAGTGATAGCTAGGGTCTAATAGGCGGTTGCTAGGGTCTAATAGGTGGTTGCTAGGGTAAAACAGGTGGTTGCTAGGGCCTAATAAGCGGTTGCTAGGGTCTAATAGGGGGTTGCTATGGTCTAATATGCAGTTTATATGGTCTAATATGCAGTTGCTAGGGTGAAACTGGTGGTTGCTAGGGTAAAGCGGTGGTTGCTAGGGTCTAATAGTCTAACTGATAACGTATTCACCTTATTCACCTTATTCCCCTTCTTCCTCCCACCAGACTCCACAGAGCTTCCTAAGCGTCTCAGCATGGACAGCTCCTCGTCCCTGGAGTCCCTGTCCTCGTCCCAGTCCGTCCCCCTGCATCAGCCTCACTCCGTGCCCTGGTCCCAAGGCGGCGGGGGCGGCGGGTACCCGGCGGCGGCCCAGCAGCATCGATCCCTCGTGCCCCCCCAAATCTGCCCGGCGGACAACCTCTCCGCCGACGCCGTCTCCGTCTACAGCCTGAGCTCCCTCGCCTCCTCGCTCAGCTTCCTGTCCCGCCCGGAGCCGGCAGGAAGTGACATCATAGAGACGGAGAGGCAGCAGCGACATCATCACGCCGGCGGCCTGTCGAGGGGTCGACTGACCAATCACGGGGGAGGAGGAGGAGGAGGAGGGGAGGACGGCGATTACGAGGGCTTCTCCATCATCAGCAGCGAGCCGTTAGCAGGAGGAGGAGGAGGAGGAGGGGCGTTGCCAGGGAAGGGGTGTGACACGCTGCCGCTGCCCGGGGGGGCGGGGCACAGACTCCAGCGGAGGGGAGGAGGAGGGAGAGGAGGAGGTGGCGGCACCCCCCCCACGTCTCCGGTTAAGTCTCCAGCGCCGCACCTCACGGTCGCCACCAGCCCCACGTCCAAGCCTGCCATGTAGGTTTGATCAGCGTCGTCTGAATGCTCTTTCTGATGGAGATCTAAACCCATTTAGACGGGGGAACAATCTGACATTTTTAGATTTCTGTGGGCTATTCAAAAATAGCAGATCTACAAGCTCGTAGCGCGGCACCGAGTGCCGCGCTACGAGCTTGTAGATCTGCTATTTTTGCAAAATCGTGAAATGTTTGCAAATCTTTACATATATATATATATATTTTTTTTTAAAGCAATTTTTTTTTTACTCAAATCTTTGCTTCTGGGAGTCCCTGGAACAACATATTTTGCGATGGGGGTCCCCGACAAAATACAAATCATTGTGGGTGGTCCTTGACATGGAAAAGTTTTGAGAACCACTGATATTATAGCAAACTGTTAGGACATTAAATCTCCCAGAAGCAAAGATTTGAGTTACAAATATACAAATACAAGTTCATAGTTTGAGGTACAGATTCAAGTTCATAGCGCAGCAACAAGTTCTGCGCTATGTGTCTCATAGGAGGGCTGTGGACAGTCCAGAAACCCATCTACCAGTGATTTTTTTTTATTTGATTTGATTTATTTGAAAAGCCAAAAACCACATGGTCACCGCAGTTCGAGGATAACACAAGAAAGTCCTGAGACTTATTTCCGTTGAGGTCCTCTTACAATTAACAATCAGTACGTTAAAATACTTTACAATACAACACATGTAACTAACGTAACACTACATAGACACAAGTGACATACACAGTACAGACACAGTACACATTACACAACAATACAAAACACAAGTTACATTCACAGTACATACATACAAACAATACAAGAACACAAGTAACATTCACTGTACACAAACAAGTGCTACCTTATTTTCCTAGTCTAAAGACCCTCTATAGGGGAACCTTTTCTAATAGACATGCTTTAGTTTTGTATTTAAAAGTCCTCAGATTTGTTGTCAGTTTGACACTGTTTTCGAGGTCTTTCCACTGTGTGGCTCCTATGTAAGTAAATGATTCCCTGCCTACTTTACTTTTAAAAGCCGGAAGGCTCACGTCTGCTACACTGGCTCTGGTGAAAAAATGGTGTACTTCACTTCTCTGAGTAAAACATGTCTTTAAAAGTATGGGGACCTCGCCATATATTATCTTATGAACCATGGTCAATCTGGCCATGATTACCCTGGACTCTACTGGGAGCCAGTTGAGTTCTCTAAACTGGTTACTACCTATATGGGATCTGGGTCCTAACCCTAGAATGACCCTGATCAGTCTATTCTGAGCTGACTGTAGTTTTGTTTTGAGGGATTTCAATAAGCCCTCGAACCAAGATGTACAGGCAAAATCAAAATGGCACATAATTAGAGAGTTGGCTACCACCTGTTTTGTCTCCCTATCTACCTGGCAAGAACAGCAAGTACCTTGCTGTTCTTGCCAGAAATTTAGTCAGACCGGAGACTTTGCTCAGTACCTTGCTGGCCATATTTTGACCATCTAGGTTACCCTCCAAGATACAACCCAGGTATTTCACTGATGTTTTTGCTTCAATGAAGTCAGAATTTAATTTGACCTTGAAATCAGGGCTCTTTCCTAATTTGATTTTAGAACCAAATAGAATCGATTCTGACTTCCCTGTGTGTAAAGATAACTTGTTATCTATAAGCCAGGAATTAACATTAGTCAATTCCTCGCTCAGGGAACTCTCTAGTGTGGATTGATCCTTATGGGACATCAGCAGAGCCGAATCATCGGCATACAAGAACAAATCACAGTTACAGGCGTCTGTCATATCATTCACGTATACCAAAAACAGTGCTGGACCTAGAATGCTTCCCTGAGGAACACCACATTTCATGAAGCTTGAATCAGACACAACACCATTTACCTCTACCCTCTGTTCGCGGTCCGTTAGGTAGGATTGGAACCATTTGCATGCTGCCCTGTCTGCCCCCAGGGCCTCAAGCTTGTTGAGAAGTCTAATGTGGTTCACTGTGTCGAATGCTCTCCGTAAGTCCAGTAGTACCATTCCACACAGCTTCCCACTATCGACCTCTTTCCTAATTTGTTCCGTTAAGAATAGTAAGCAAGTGTCAGTTGAGTATGACTTTCTAAAGCCTGATTGGAGTTTGTACATTAGATTGTTCCTATTCAAATACTCGTTTAACTGGTCATTGATTACCCTCTCAAATATTTTTGACACTGAACCCAAAACTGACACCGGTCGATAGTTACCGGGGTCATTTTTGGCTCCTTTTTTGTACAGGGGGAGTATTTTGGCCTTTTTTAGGTCATGGGGGAAGACACCCTGTTCAATTGAAAGGTTGAAGATGTGCGTGATACTGGGCGCTATCTGAATTGCAGCATCCCTTAAAAAGAGAGGAGCTATTCCATCCAGGCCTGTGGCCTTAGCGCAATTGATCTTTGACAGCATCTCATAGACCACCTCCACCTCTACCTTCTGCAGGGAGAATGAGTTGGAACTTGTGACATCATCGTTAGGCATGATTTTTTTTTCCAACAAGATTTCACATTTTTTATTTAGATTTGTATTAACACGAGAACAATGGCTTCTTTTATTGCATTGCAACTTTCCAGGAATAGAAAGCCTGCAGTTTCTATTGGCTTGGATTCCCCATTGATGATGTCACTGGTAGACGGGACTCTGAACTGTCAACAGCCCTCCTCTGAGACACAGACCGAGTAGATTTTTTTTTACCATTTCATCATGAGTATTAGTGAGGACCAATTATATGAAGATAGGTTGAAAATCGGTGAAGTCGTCCTTTAATGGGTAAAAGTTGATAAAATGTACAGTCACAGTACAGACTCCACGGCTACAGCGCTTTAACTCTCTGCCCTGGGGCTTAAAGCATTGGTTCTCAAAGTGGGGTCCGGGGACCCCCAGGGGTCCTTGAGGAAGTTCCAGGGGGTCCCCAGCTAAATGACCAAATGGACCCTTATGGGTCTGTAACTCTGAGAGTGTACAAATGGAACCAAATGGACCCTAACGGGTCCATTTGGTTCCATTAGTACACTCTCAGAGTTTCATTGACATAGATTTTACAATATAAATTGCGGTCCAAGTGATAGAAATGCCATTAAATGGGGGTCCGTAGCCTAATGCACGTCAAACTGGGGGTCCTTGAAATGAAAATGGTTGAGAATCACTGCTAGAGCCGTAAAAATCTTCTCTTATTGGGGGGTCCCTGGCATATCTTCTCAAATGGGGGTCCGTGGGCTAATAAGTGTCAATTTGGGGGTCCTTGACATGAAGAAGTTTGAGAACCACTGACTTAAAGGAGTCACACCATGAATTTCATTTTTTATTTATTTTTTGGTATTTTTTGGGCTCCCCAGTGTCTCTTGTACCCCAAAAAATATTTTGTTTTAACATCCAGTCATTCATTCTCATTTCAGAGATTTTCAGAATGGGCGTGTCTGAACAGGCCATCTCAGAAATGGCACAGTTTGCTTACATCACGAAACTTTCTGCCCATGTATTTTGACAGACAGAATTGCTCAGTAGCACCCCTCTGCCCAACAGGACGTTTTGGTATTGCAGCTGAAAGTGCTTTATAAGCCTGAGAGAATTGACTTGGGATGAGTATATCTGAGTGTTGATTTAGGCTCAAACCTTTTGAAAATGGTTTGAGGGACATACACCATATTATATTAAATATAAAAAAAAAAAAATTAATTCATGGTGTGCCTCCTTTAAAGCACAAATACGTGGTTTAAAATGTTCATTTTTGTGTTTCATTTCATTGCAGCTCGTCGTCCTGTCAGAGGGCGGGGGAAGGGAAGGCCAGCAGCTCAGAGTCGGAGCAGTCCAGCACGGAGACGGACAGCACGGTTAAGTCTCAGGAGGAGACGTCCTCCTCCTCCGCTGCCACCGCCGCCGGGAAGCTGGACGCCCAGGAGCTGGCCCAGAGGATCCTGGCCGAGACACAGAGCCACATGCAGGCCGTAGAGAGCCTGCAGAGAGCCACCGCCACCGGAGGAGGAGGAGCCATGGAGAACACATCGACCGAGGCCGCAGCCGAGAGGCAAGGAGGCGAGAGCGTCGTTAAACAACCACAACCCCTCCTCCCCAACACCACCCCCACCACCCCCACCCCCACCACCACCTCCTCCTCTCCTCTGAACCCCACAGGAGGAGGGCTGGGCTTCCGTCCGTCTAAAAGCAGTGCTTTCAGCAGGCCCAGCGGAGGGCCGAGTCTAAGAGCCGCTCATCTTTCGCCGCTCTCTGCCTCTCTCTCGGCGCCTCCCCCGACTCTGCCCAAACCGCCCTGCCGTTCCTCCTCCTTGCAGAAGATGGGTTCTTCTTCCTCTGGCCACAGCAGCCCGGCTCTCTCCGTGTCCTCCTCTCCCTCCTCTCCCTCCTCTCCCTCCCTCAAAGAGAGGAGCTCTTCTCTGCGCTCCAACGCCCAGCCCCCTGGCCTGACGTTCTCCTCTCCCGCTGCCTACGCGCCGCGCGGCTCTCCTTCACGCTGCTCCAGTAACCTCTCCGTCTCCAGCGTCTCCGATGTCCCCTCGCCCTCCGGCAGCGCCCCTTCCCCCGCCCTCTCCTTCTTCTCCTCCAGCACCGACTCCTCCACCTCGGCCTGCACCAGCCCCGTGGACCACGACCACCACCACCACGCCACGGCAGAAGAACCCCCCCTCCGGCTCCAACAGAAGCAGAGCGGCGCTCCTCCTCCTGGCAGCAGCACCACCAAGGTCCAGGCCATTCACAACCTGAAGACGTTTTGGGCGAACGCCACCCAGAAACACGAGGCGCTGCCCGACTCGGCCAGGGGCATCCTCCGGGGCGACAACAGGAAGATGAGCGCGGTTCGGAAGGACGTCCTGGGCCTGCTGCATCTCTCGCCCAGACCGGAGTCGTCGACCGGCGCCAGGAAGAGTCAGGAGGGAGCGCCGCGCCGGGACCGGAGCTCATCTGATCAGAGCCAAACTAACGGCCGCAGGAAATCGGAGCCGAAAAAATCGCCTCCGCCGCCCCCCCCTCCTCCTCCTCCTAAGGCTGGCACGAACTGTAAGGGGAGCCAGGGCTCTGGTTCTGGGGATCAGCCTCATCCCGTCAGACTTCCCTCGGGGAACGGTTACAAGTTCCTCTCGTCTGGGAAGTTTTTCCCCTCTTCTAAATGCTGATGGTTTTCAAAGACATGATGAACGTGTTGCCCTGTTGTTGCTATGGGAACCACCGTGTGTCCCTGTTCTGTTTGTGTCAGTGGTTCTCAACCTGTGGGGTCGGGGGTCCTCAGGGAGGGTTCCCACATGATTTTTGGGGGGGGGGGTCCTTAAATTGTCTTTTATTAATACCTAAAATAAAGAAAATAAATGAAATGAAAAAAGACCATTACTGCATAAAAAGTAATCCACAAACTATACTATAAAAACTAAACTGGTCTAGCGAAAATACTAAGTGGCAAAAATTGTGAAAATAGCTGATCTACAAGCTCACAACGCCTCGCAAGGCGAGGCGTTGTGAGCTTGTAGATCAGCTATTTTCACAATATTTATCTGTGGAACCGAGTCAAACTAAATGTAAACGCCTCAACTCCTACAATTCCAAGTGCTTGTCAGGGTGGTGGGGGGTCCTCAGTTCAACTATGATTATTTTGGGGGGGTCCGCAGTTCAAATATGGTTATTTTGGGGGGGGGGGGGTCCGCAGTTCAAATATGATTATTTTGGGGGGGTCCGCAGTTCAAATATGGTTATTTTGGGGGGGGGGGGGTCCGCAGTTCAAATATGATTATTTTGGGGGGGTCCTCAGTTCAAATATGATTATTTTGGGGGGGTCCGCAGTTCAAATATGATTATTTTGGGGGGGTCCGCAGTTCAAATATGATTATTTTGGGGGGGTCTCCAGTTCAAATATGATTATTTTGGGGGGGTCCGCAGTTCAAATATGATTATTTTGGGGGGTCGTGGCCTGAAAAGGTTGAGAACCACTGGTTAATGTATTATTATATGCATTTTTCTCAGCGACCTACAGTACAAGCGTATTGAAGCGATACCTGCTGAGAACAAGGAAGACTAGCCTATACATTAAAAAGTGACATTTGACATGTCTGGAACTTTGTGTTAATGTTTGTTATTACAAATGTTGTGATGTGCCTTTCTTCTCCTGGAGAAAACTGGAAAGAGAAAACGTGGCTTAAAAGGGACGTTGAATGTCTGTCTAGATTTTATTCTGATCATGTCCGACTAGAGAGCGTTAAGTTCTGCCTCCATCAACACTGAAATGTTTTTTTTTACTTTATATTTACAGAAAGCCTTTTGCAGGTTAATGAAAAAAGTATTAATGTTTCAACTAAATGCTTATTATATTTGTGTTATCTAACTACATTGTTTGGGGCAGATTTTGGATTTTTTTGCGATAGTTCAATGTCATTATCAACGAAGGTTGTTGTTTATATTGTACACTTAACTTTCCCATTGACTTATTACATTTTATATAAACATGACAAGCAATTGAGTAATTAAAACATTTTGATATGTGTTATGGGCATGATTAAAATGTCTTATTTCATGTGACATAATTGTCGGCATGGTATCTTACTGTATTTTATAATGTAAATGTTTTTGCACAACTGCCAGACTACCATTTACAAAATGCACCGCAGCGATATAATAAACGTGAAGTTTATAGGTTATGTGAACTTGTTTTTTTGTTTTTTTTATAGTTTACTACTAGCCCGCAGGAAGGTTGAATAAAATGGTGACACAGGAAATGTGGGCAGCAAAACATTCTGGGCGCTAGGGAAAAATGGGCACCTTGGAAGAGTGGGCACTAGGGAAATGATGATAATATTAGTACATTTTATTTGTAACACAATATATTTGACACTAATCTCAAAGTGCTACATTGTATTTGCACTACAATAAACAGTAAATAGTAGCCTAAAGAAATACAGATATTGCACCAGTGCACCTAGTGTCCAATTTCCCTGGTGCCCACTCTTCTCACCCCCCCCCCCCCCCCCCCCCCCCCCAAAAGTGCCCACTCTTCTTAGTGCCCGGATTGCCCGGTGTCCCTGGTGCCCACTCTTCCCTAGTGCCCACCTTTCCTGTATTCAATAAAATTACCGCAGTACCTGTGGAAAGCCACGGTGTCTATTTACTGCCCGCTACTTAGATCCGGTCTAGAGCCCGCCTACTGTATCCGGTACTTTCCACACAGTAAACGCACAAAGACTGTTTCTATTTCCGTATCCGCTCTAGGAACCGGATCTGCAACCTACAGCGTGAATTGACCCCAGTGTAAAATTGTCCTATTAAAAGTCAGTAAATGATCCTGCAGGGGTCGCTGTTGCGTGCATAACAACATCTCTAAGCCAATGGGATATTTCAGTGGGCCGAACAAACTCAGCGTTGCCAGGTCTGCTTATTATAAGCTACTTTGGGCTTGTTTCGCCCAAAGTAGCTTGTAAATCATTGGTTGCGGTTTGCTTTTTATTAGGGCTTGTTTATAAAGTGTAGTTGTTTATTTGGGCTTATTGTTTTATAAATGTTGTTTGAACCAGTGGTTTCAAATATATTTATGTCAAGGACCCCAAAGTATTTGTCTACAGAGCTACATCTGAAAATATGTTGTGCCGGTCCAACCGAATACCGCCCAACTCACTCCAAATCCAACTCACTCCATGAAGACTTAAAGGGGCTACACCATGAATTTCATTTTTTTTTTAGGTTTTTAGTATTTTTTGGGCTCCCCAGTGTCTCTTGTACCCAAAAAAATATTTTTTTTTAACATTCAGTCATTCATGCTCATTTCATGGATTTCCTGAATGGGCGTGTCTGAACAGGCCATTTCAGAATGGCTGTGCAAGTGATGTCACTTGCACGGATTTTGCATTGACGATGGCCAGACAGAATTGCTCAGTAGCTCCCCCCTGCCCAATAGGACGTTTTGGTATTGCAGCTGAAAAAGCTTGGAATGACAGACAGTCAGATTGTGAGAAAAAATATCTGGATGTTTTTTAGGCTTACAACCTGTTTAAAACGTATTAGGGGGCAATATTTATATATAATATATTTTTTTTTAATTCATGGTGTAGCCCCTTTAAGAAATATTTGCCCAACTCACTCCAGGGCTCGCCCAACTCACTCCAGGGCTGGGACAACTCCCTCCAGGACCAAAGACCAACTCCCTCCAGGACCATAGCCAACTCACTCCAGGACCAAACCCAACTCACTCCATGCAATGTCACCAGTGTAATATTGGTTCAATGTGTCAGTGGTGTAAAGTAACTAAGTACATTAACTTAAGTACTGTACTTATGTACAATGTTGGGTATTTGTGCGTTATTTGAGTATTCCCAACTTCCTATGGTTTTACCTCTACTCCAGTACATATTGGATCCACATATTGTTTTTTTACTCCACTAAATGTATTTGTTTTACTAGTTACTTTGCAGCTATAAATTATAATATTATAGTGTGTGTGTGTGTGTGTGTGTGTGTGTGTGTGTGTGTGTGTGTGTGTGTGTGTGTGTGTGTGTGTGTGTGTGTGTGTGTGTGTGTGTGTGTGTGTGTGTGTGTGTGTGTGTGTGTGTGTGTGTGTGTGTGTGTGGGTTGAATCGGTGGAGACTCTTACATTCTAACCCTAACCCTAACCCTAAACCCTAACCCTAACCTGGGTGGAGGGTGATTATGCGGGTGAACTCAGTGGAGGAGGGCCAAAACCTTAACGAGGAATATAACAACACCTCTTGATTTGACCAACAATAGAATAAGACATCTAACAAACACTGGACTCCAAGTGCCAAAGTGGCCAGCGAGCCCCCCCCCCCCGCCCCCCAGAACCATTAAGTTGTTTTGTAGAGACAGTATTTAAAACTTTAACCAAGCCTAAAACAGAATAGAGTTAAAAGTAACAAATTCCTCAATATTGTACTTAATTCCTCAATATTGTACTCAATAATAATTTTTGGAGTGAGTTGGGCAAGTGTGTGGAGTGAGTTGGGCAAGTGTGTGGAGTGAGATGTCTGGAGTGAGTTGGGCGCGATTTGGAGTGAGTTGGATTTGGAGTGAGTTGGGCGGTTACCGTCCAGAAATACAAGATTTAGATTTGTGTTTTTAAAATGTTTTAAAAAATATTCAAAACGTGTCAAAATCAGTTTTTTCAAGATCATTTTGGAAATAGCAGATCTACAAGCTCACAACGCGTGGCAATGCGACAGGGTGTGAGCTTGTAGATCTGCTATTTTCAAAGGATAGGTTTAAAGTGCTCAATTGACCTAGTAGTCACTCTGATTGATTGAATACCCTATTAACAGTTTGCTAAATAGTACAGAGGTACAATTATACAATAATACTAAAAAGGATAACACAACAAGTCCTATATCAAGGGCTATCCCATGCGTTCCTTGTTTTCATTGACCCGTTTTGCTTAATCTCTCTCGCCAAAACCTGGCAACCCCCCACGTCACACTCTCATTGGAGGCCTTTCTCCGCCAGTCAGACGGCTGACTCCCGCGCGCAGCCGCAGTGGGGCCGGGGGGAGGAGGAGGAGCGCGAGCGGAGGAGAGAGAAGATGGTGCACATTAAAGAATAGTGAGTCTGAATTATTATATCATTTAAACTGAAACCTAAACTAAACCCGCCTTTGTGTTCGACGCCGACGTGTCGCGTTGAAGCCAGCGGCATCTAAAGCCTCTGATTAACGCGTTAAGACGCGTCTTCTATCGCGCGTTCTACGCGTTATATAATATAAGAGCTTTGTGACATTCTGTGTGTCTGTCCTTTTGACAGGAGCAGCAGCGGTTAGCCTATAGCTAGCAGGCGGCAGCGATTCGCCGGGCGGATAATCGTGCCGCGTTCACACAGGCAGATACACACAAGATACACACATCGTTGTTTGGTTGATTTTTAATCAGTGGTGGAAAGTAACCAAGTACATTTACTTAAGTACTGTACTTAAGTACAATTTTGAGGTATTTGTACTTTACTTGAGTATTTCCAATTTGCAATACTTTTACTTCTACGTACTCCGCTACATCTCAGAGGCAAATATTGTGCTATTACTCCACTACATTTATTTGAAAACTTTAGTTGCTAGTTACTTTGCAGATAGAAATTATTACATTATAAAACATACATTAACCACTTTAGCTCTATATTATAAATAGGCTATTTGAAATTAGCCGATCTACAAGCTCACAACGCGTCGCATTGCGACGCGTTGTGAGCTTGTAGATCGGCTATTTTCAAATATTTAGTACTTTTACTTTTGGTACTTTAAGTACATTTTGCTGCCAATACTTTTATAGTTTTACTCAAGTAATTTTTTTTCCCTGGACTTTTACTTGTAACAGAGTATTTTTTTATATTGCAGTATTGGTATATTGGTATTGTGTATACAGTCTAAAAGTATCACACTAAAAACAGTGCAGTGGACTAGTTGTTTCCATTGAAACAAAATGACATGATTGAAATGACACCAAAATACAACAATACCACCATCATCACAGTTGTAGCGTATTTGTAGCTTTGTGTCTTTGTAGCTGAAGTTGAAACCATGCTCAACTTTTTTCTTCGTAGCTTTTTGTAGCAGATATACAAACTTCGCGCTGACGCTGCATGGCTTACACTGAAAATGAATGTTCGCCTGTATCTTTGTCGCCGCCTGTGTGAACACGACATTACATTGGGGGAGAAACATTAACCTCGCATCACCAGTCTTTCCACCTCGGAGGAAAGCCTGGTCTGCGTTCCAGAAGACAACATATGATCTGGTCTAGACCACGCCTACTGAAAAAAAAAATGAAAAAAGAATCCTCTTTCCGGATTCTGCCCATCCGGTTTTGCGGTGCCGCTTTGTTTTGGTTCCCCAATCCCTATTTAAATGGAATAGAATTTCCCCGTGGGATAATACCGACGCTAAATAGTCTCCGGATAGTGCACGCACATTTACATTTAAAAAATAAGCTAAACAATGCCGTATCAAGGATTTTATTAGCACGGACCTATTTTGGGGTGAGACGTCTTTCCGGTTCTGCCCATCCGGCCACTTTTTCTTTTTTTTACTTCCGCTCCCGACCGGATCATATACCCAAAAATGGAATGCTGCCCAGGCTAGAGAAACATAAACGTTCGCCCGTATCTTTGTCGCCCGCCGCCAAAGCAAAGCAAAGCAAAGTTTGTTGTTTACCCAGGGTGTCGGACTAAGCACGAAGCTTGTTTCCAGCCGGACCCTGCATGGAAGCCTTGCTCAAGGGCTATTCAGCGGTGATTCATGATTGATGTGATGAATTGGGGAATCGAACTAGGGACCTTCCGGTATCAAGGCCGCCCCTCTAACCACTAGGCCACCGCTGCCACTGTGTGAACGCTCACCGGCTCCCGTCTCCGCCGGGGCCTTAATCATTGCTGCTTGTTAAATGCTAACGTGGGGATGCTAACGTTTAGCTTCGGTTGTTACAGCGGGAATAAGCGTTGTTATCGCGTTGTTACAGCTTTATTACAACGACGATAAACCCGCCCTGCTCTCATTTAAAACGCGGTTTAATAAGCAGGTTTATTTCTTAGTGTTTGTTGTGTCTTTAAAGGGTTTTAGCTGTAATGTGGGACCAATATAGGCTTTTAAGCCATTGCTTCACTATACTTCGCCCGTGCGACGGTGCCGCACGCCGTAAAAATAGCAGATCTACAAGCTCACAGCCTTCCTTGACGCTCTGTGAGCTTGTAGATCTGCTATTTTTTTCACGGCTATGCCCCCTTTTGAGGAGAAGAAGAAGAAGGCTATAGCTAGCTGTTGTAGCTGGGCGGCTAGCAGCAGCACTGTAACAGATCTGATTATTATTATGTTATAATTACAGTTATTATTATTTAATATAATTAAGGTTATAAACATGTTTTCCTTTTCATTCTTACGTTAGGATCATCAGGAAAGACACATGTTCTTCCTGCAAAGCCGCATTTATGTTTGTAATTAATGTCTTGTACCGTAAAAGGTAGGAATATATGATGTTTAGTTCATTGGTTCTCAAAGTGGGGTCCCGGGACCCCCAGGGGTCCTTGAGGGAGTTCCAGGGGGTCCCCAGCTAAATGATAGATTAGGCACCAAATGGACCCTTATGGGTCTGTAACTCTGAGAGTGTACAAATGGAACCAAATGGACCCTAACGGGTCCATTTGGTTCCATTTGTACACTCTCAGAGTTAAATTGACATAGATTTTACATTATAAATTGCGGTCCAAGTGATAGAAATGCCATTAAATGGGGGTCCGTAGCCCTAATGTATGTCAAACTGGGGGTCCTTGAAATTAAAATGGTTGAGAATCACTGCTAGAGCCGTAAAAAATCTTCTCTTATGGGGGGTCCCTGGCATATCTTTTGAAATGGGGGTCCGCGGGCTAATAAGTGTCAATTTGGGGGTCCTTGACATGAAAAAGTTTGAGAACCACTGGTTTAGTTAAATAGCTCTTATGTTCTGTTATTAATCATTGTTATGGAGTGTTTGTCTCCATGTCTCTCAGCTCTTTAGTAAACAGAACATGCATTCAGGTCAGGATACACATTTTATCCAATCGGGAGAGAGATAGAGAGACAGACACATGAAGACAGACATTGGAATACTATAAAACTGAAGCTGATAAATATGTTCTCTCTCTCTCTCTCTCTTCTGATTGGATGAAATTGACAACCTAGCTGCATATGAATGTGTTATTAAAGAGCATATGGGTGCAACTGAGCACAAACACTCTATAACAGTGATTACTGTCAGAGTGTATTTGTTTTTTATTCTTTTCCACAAAACAAGTTTTAACCAAAGAAAACCCACGTAGGCTACCTTTAAAACCTCTCTCATTTGATGTCAGTCATGAATAAGAGATCACTTTGGTTCCTTTATGCGGTTATAACATTCTATTCATTCAATGTCATTACAAACCAGGAAAAACAATGAATACATGCAGTGTTGCTTTGATATGATAGAAGAGAGAAAATGTTCTAACATGCCAACAGGGCCATTATCTCAATTTAATTACAAACTAGAACAAATATATTTATACCGTACTGTCCTTAACTGTTGCTTTGCAGGATTCAAATTCAAAAGTAACAGATCTACAAGCTCGAAACGCTGCTACTTTGTTTTGATGCTTCTGTGTGACTCTGTATTGTAGTGCAGCGGTTCTCAAACTTTTTCATGTCAAGGACCCCCAAAATGATATGTATTTGGCCGCGGACCCCCATCTAAAAATGTTGTTCCAGCGACCCCCCAGAAGCAAAGATTTGAGTTACAAATGTTTGCTTTAAAAATATGTATATTCAAAGATTTGCACAACTTTTCAAGATTTTTCAAAAATAGCAGATCTACAAGCTCATAGCGCGGCACTCGGTGCCGCGCTATGAGCTTGTAGATCTGCTATTTTTGAATAGCCAAAGTATAAAAGGTCATAATTATTCTGATGCTATATATACACATTTTGCTGGGTACCCCCTGGAACCCCCTCAAGTACCCCTGGGGGTCCCCGGACCCCACTTTGAGAACCAATGGTGTAGTGTGATGGAGGAGGGGTCGTTCATTTGAGAAAATAGATACAAAAAGTCCAAAAAACATATTGAGATAAGAGGTTTCTGGCCGACAGAGAGGAGATCTAAACATGTTCTGTTGCTTTGATCAGATAGAAGAGAAAACATGTGGCATGCATGATGACACATGTCATGAGTTAAGACTCATTAAGACCCGGAACGCATCTGTGTGACCACTTTAACCGTTATTTTACACTTTGGCTCTTCAAAAAATAGCTTGCAAGCTTGTAGATCTGCTATTTTTGCAAAATCTTGAAAATGTGTGAAAATCTTGTATTATATATATTTTTTTTTTGAAAGCGAACATTTTTAACTCAAATCTTTGCTTCTGGGGGGTCCCTGGAACAACATATTTTCAGAGGGGGGGGGGCTCCGCGGCCAAATACATATCATTTTGGGGGTCCATGACATGAAAGAATTTGAGAACCTCTGATTATAGCAACATACATTTAAAAAGAAAACGTTAGGATTTAGAAGACATTTATAGAATCCTCCAGAAGCAAAGATTTGAGTTAAAAATGTTCACTTTAAAAATATATATATATTCAAAGATTTTCACACATTTTCATGATAAAAAAAAAAAAATAGCAGATCTACAAGCTCATAGCGCGGCACTCGGTGCCGCGCTATGAGCTTGTAGATCTGCTATTTTTGAATAGCCCAAAGTATAATGTCTAAAAGGACAGATGCTTTCCCTTTCTTAATGTATTAAGACACAACATGACGGGACAGATCTAAATCAAAGCACCGACACACACATCGAAGAGGAAGCCCTGTAGCTGCTGCGAGTGCCGCGCTATGAGCTTGTATATCTGCTATTTTTTAATTTCTTTTTTTTTACCGTGAAAATGTGTGCAAATCTTTGAATATATTTTTTCTTAAAGCCAAGAATCTGTAATCAAATCTTTGCTTGGAGGGGGATTCTACAAATGTCTTCTAAATACTAATAGTTTTTTGAAAAAACCTATGCTGCTATAAAACTCTTTTCATGTCAAGGACCCCCAAAATGATATGTATTTGGCCACGGACCCCCATCTCAAAATATTTTGTTCCAGGGACCCCCCCCCCAGAAGCAAAGATTTGAGTTACAAATGTATATATTCATAGATTTGCACACATTTTCATGATTGTTTTTTCTCCAAAAATAGCAGACATACAAGCTTTTAGATCTGCTAGTTTTGAATAGTCTTAAGACATCTTAGAAATGACACAGATGCGTTCCCGGTCTTAAAGGGTTAAAGGGATAGTTCACCCCCAAAATAACTTTTTACCCATATCGATTAGTCACCCCATGGAGACTTGAATTCATGGATATTGTTTAGTTTTTGTTATTTTTGGCGACAAAAAATAAATCCTTTTAGGCTTCCTAATCAAAAATTGCACAGGGCAGATATGACAAAGAACTTAGAAATACAAAGAAATTATTGACATATGTAATAATGTTGTACATGACTCGTTGTAAGCTTGTAGATCTGCTATTTCTGCTTTTTTAAATATTTTTTTTTTTAAAGTTTGTGAACATTTTTCAACATGGAAACCATTATGACGATTATGCAAAAAATAATTGCCATTAGACGATCATGTAATAATTGTGACAGAGCTATCTGTAGCCTTTATCAGCATAATGACAGACACACGTCCCTGTTTGACTGCCTGTTCCTCATCATACTGTAACTATGGACCATGAAACCTATTAGATCAGGGGTCTTCAACGGGGGGGTCCGGGACCCCTAGGGCCTTGGTTCTCAAAGTGGGGTCCGGGGACCCCGAGGGGTACTTGAGGGGGTTCCAGGGGGTCCCCAGCTAAATGATGGACAGGAACCAAATGGACCCTTATGGGTCTGTAACTCTGAGAGTGTACTCTGAAAAGTGTACTCTGAAAAGTGTACAACCAAACCAAATGGACCCTAACGGGTCCATTTGGTTCCATTTGTACACTCTCAGAGTTAAATTAACATTGATTTTACAATATGAATTGGGGTCCCAGAGATATAAATGCCATTAAATGGGGGTCCGTAGCGCTAAGGCATGTCAAACTGGGGGGGGGGGGGGTCCTTAAATTACAATGATTGAGAATCACTGCTAGAGCCGTAAAAAATCTTCTCTTATGGGGGTCCCTGGCATATCTTTTCAAATGGGGGTCCGCGGGCTAATAAGTGTAAATGTGGGGGTCCTTGACATGAAAAAGTTTGAGAACCACTGATATACAGTATGTTATATACAGTATGACTATTATCTTTACAAGCCCATAGCAAGAAGGTTTTTATTATTTGTGGCACCATTTTGGTCAGGTGTCACGTATGCACACGTGACCTTTACATTGTGTTATCTTATCTGTAGTGTTGTCAACCATTTAAGAGCTATTATAATATGCATCGTAAGACGAACAGTGAACACTGAACATAGCTGACCTACCAGCTGACAACGCTTCACATGGTGACGTGGTTAGTAAGCTTGAAAATATGCTGGTATTTTCAACGTTTTTGAACAACGTTCTCTGTCCCACTGTGGCTTTAAGATTTATTTGGCTATTCAAAAATAGCAGAGCTTGTAGATCTGCTGTTTGTTTTGAGAAATCGTGAACATTTGTGCAAATCTAAGAATAAAAAAAAAAATGACGGCGAACATTTTTAACTCCAGTGGAGTTAATTTGAGATGGGGGATCCGCGGCCAAATACATATCATTTTGGGTGGTCCATGACATGGAAGAAAGTTTGAGCACCACTGATATAGCAACCAAACAACAACAAATATATATGTATTTGGCCGCGGACCCCCATCTAAAAATATTTTGTTCCAGGGACCCTCCAGAAGCAAAGAGACACATTTGCTAAATCTTTTTTTTTTTTTCAAAACAATTGCCAAAAAAATCTTAAAAATGACACAGATGGGTTCCCGGATTGAATGGGTTAATTCAATTACCCAGATTGTTAGCTTCTTTCTTTAGGCTGTGATGCTGCTGCAGCATCTCTATGGGGGGAGTCAGTGTGTCAGACAGACAGACACACAGACAGACAGACAGATCTCTTGGGGGGGGGCATCCTGCAGTGTGTGTGTGTCCCAGAGAGAGCCTACACAGTACAGTGTGATTATATACTGTAGGTGTTACTGTATGTAAGTGTCTGAACCCAGAGCTGTGAGGATTGTGACCACATGCATAGCTTACTATCTCTTTGAACAAGCCATAGTTTCCGTGCCATCGGATCGCTACTGGACTGACTGCATCGATGGGATTGACCGGGCTTTGCTAGGTGTGTGTGTGTGTGTGTGTGAGTGTGCGTGTGCGTGTTTGTATTACTATACTTATGAGGACCAAACGTCCCCACAACAAGAATAGTAGAATATGAGAAAAAAGGTGTTGTGAAGAACCATTTTCTTGGTCCTCACAAGAGAAATCGTTATTTTATGGTTGAAAAAAAGATTTTTAGAGCCATGTTTACAATTAGAAAAAGATACAGGTTGGGGTTAGGTTTAGGATTTAGACCTTTAGAGGTTAGGTTTAGGGGGGTTGGGGTTAGATTTTCCCCTATTTTATACTTAGTTGTGCGGCGATGTCAAACCGGAAAATAGCCGATCTACAAGCTCACAACGTGTCGCAGCGCGACACGTTGTGAGCTTGTAGATCTGCTATTTTTCGGCTTTAGACTTGCGGCTAAAAATGCCCCCAAAAAAATCATAAATCAATCATAAAATCGGCTTCCTAAAATGTTGACGTCCTCACAAGTATAGTAATACAAACGTGTGTGTGTGTGTGTGTGTGTGTGTGTGTGTGTGTGTGTGTGTGTGTGTGTGTGTGTGTGTGTGGCCTTCAAGTGTTCTAAACGGGCGGACGGACATAACATACGCTGGGGGTCCCTGGACCCCTCTTTGATAACCAGTGGCACGTGTGGCCAATGAGAGGAGAGATGGCATAGGCAATCTCCAAGTGTGTGTGTGTGTGTGTGTGTGTGTGTGTGTGTTTGTATGTGTTGCTTCTTTGCCGTGCTGACATAACATACGGACGCTCATACGGACAGAGTCAAGTGTAGAGCGGTTGGCACCGCTAAAAAAGAAGGAAAAAGCACCACAGCCCGTAGGCTACGGATCGGCGCTTTACGGTTGGATTTATCGGCCCGTAGGCTACGGGCCTGGCGGTGGTAGTGTTAATGGCTTAATAACTCTACTGTCATCATGTTTTGTCCTAATGAGCCGATTATGGTTATTGATACAATATTGATCTTTTAACTAATATCTCTCTCTCTCTCTCTCTCTCTCCCCCCCAGCCGTGTGGTCCTACCGGTGTCAGTGGAAGAGGTAAGTGTCTTAACAGCAACAACTCATCTCAGGGAAGTAGGTCAGAAATTCATTCACAATCAATAATAATCATTTTATAATAATCAGCCAGCCTGCCAAAAGCTTGTTGGTACCTGAGCTTTACTGGCCCGCACTGTTCTGGATAGGTCACCACATTCTGTGTAACACCGCTGGTGCCTTTCACACCTAAAAGACCTCAAGAACCAAATTGTTACATTGTTGCATTTTTTTTCATTTAGGTCTGGTTGTGTGTGTGTGTGTGTGTGTGTGTGTGTGTGTGTGTGTGTGTGTGTGTGTGTGTGTGTGTGTGTGTGTGTGTGTGTGTGTGTGTGTGTGTGTGTGTGTGTGTGTGTGTGTGTGTGTGTGTGTGTGTGTGTGTGTGGTAGCAACCAACATGTGTAAACAAATGACACACACTCTTAACAGAGCGTTTGTAGGCACAATCACCTCATTGCCATAGAGTCACAGGAGGAAGTGTGGAGAGAATGAACTCTGTGTTAACCTCATTCAATCCCAAACAAAATGACTTCTGAATCCTAACAGTTTCATGAAAAGCGTATGTTGCTTTAATATCAGTCCTTCTCAAACTAAAAGGTCAAAGACCCCCCCCCCCCCAAAATTCTATGTATTTGGTCTGGGACCCCCATCTGAAAATATGTTGTTCCAGGGACCCCCCCCCCCCCCCCCCCCCCGCAGAAGCAAAGATTGGAGTTACAAATGTTCGCTTTAAAAAAAAATATTGCACAAATTCCACTCCTCGCCCTGTTCATTTTGTGTTTACTAGTGTTTGTTTAGTGGAAGTCACGTGTGGACTTGGCCCTTCAAAATATATATATATATCTTTTTATTTTTTATTTTTTTTACAAATTGACATTAGCCGTTAGTGTTAACCCATTGAGACCTGAAGCCGATTCTACGTGTCTCCTAAATCCCAACAGTTTTCTCAAAAACGTATGTTTCTATATCAGTGGTGCTCAATCTTTTTCATGTCAAGGACCCCCACAATTATATGTATTTGGCCGCGGACCCCCATCAAAATATTTTGTTCCAGGGACCCCCCAAAAGCAAAGATTTGAGTTCAAAATGTTTGCTTTAAAAATATATATATTCAAAGATTTGCACACATTTTCACGATTTTTCAAAAATAGCAGATCTACAAGCTCATAAGTATAAAATAATGCTTTTTAGCTCAAATCTAAAAATGACACAGTTCCAGGTCTTAATGGGTTAACAGAGCCAACAGACCACGGACAGCACAGGGTCAGATGATCTTTAGTCCATCACTCTGCTTGCTCCCTCCAGCATCATGAAGTTGCCAGGTTTATGCCTGTTGGCGTTTCCAAGCCCAGAGCCTCCTCCTCCTCCTCCTGTCTCTATGCCCCAATGTATTTGTCTATTTACCCTCGTTGACCCACATACACATCCAGTGCTATCTAGAGGGGTTTTTCCATGCTGCTTTATTTGTGCCAATTAAAGAAGACCAAGCGCCACCCCATTACCTTGTTGTTCTTTCTTTTCATGACATCCTGGTGTGTCATTCTTACGGGTCCATTGCAGACCAATATGCTGTTACATAGAGCAGTGGTTCTCAAACTTTTTCATGTCAAGGACCCCCACATTGACACTTATCAGCCCGCGGACCCCCATTTCAAAAGATAAGCCAGGGACCCCCATAAGAGAAGATTTTTTACGGCTCTCTAGCAGTGATTCTCAACCACTTTAATTTCAAGGACCCCCAGTTTGACATGCATTAGGCCTACAGACCCCCATTTAATGGCATTTATATCTCTGGGACTCCAATTCATATTGTAAAACCAATGTTAATCTAACTCTGAGAGTGTACAAATGGAACCAAATGGACCCTAACGGGTCCATTTGGTTCCATTTGTACACTCTCAGAGTTACAGACCCATAAGGGTCCATTTGGTTCCTGTCTATTTGTTGGTTGGTTCCTGTCCATTTGTACACTCTCAGAGTTACAGACCCATTAGGGTCCATTTGGTTCCTGTCATTTAGCTGGGGACCCCCTGGAACCCCCTCAAGTACCCCTGGGGGTCCCCGGACCCCACTTTGAGAACCAATGACATAGAGTACAGAAGTCCTGACGTCACTCGTTCATCCTCTGGGTCGTAGAAGTCATTTCTCTATGGAGAATAACATTGGGTCATCTTAGAATCGTCTCGTATAAGAATTGTGGTAAAAAAAAAACTGTCTCTGTGATATTGTCAGGGAGGAGGTTCTGTATCGTTTATGATAGTCAGTCACTTATATTTCATACGGTCTGTTTCTGGAGAAAATGTAACTAATTTGGCGGAAGTAACATTATCGTTTTCTCACCGTCAGTTGATGCTTCATATCCATAAGAGTCAAACCAACGGGGCCGTTTGTTTATGTTTGAAACACAGTTCTTATTTGAGGCGATATTAAACACGTCTATGGGGATTCAGAATGGGGGAAAAAAACTCGACCCAGGTAGGATGCAGTGAATGACGTCAGACTCCGGTGCTCTATTCTGTAACCGTTAGCATTAACAACAGTGTTTGGTTTAATAGACCGAAAAAAGGGTCCTTGTGACACAATCATTAGGCTATTCAAAAATAGCAGATCTACAAGCTCATAGCGCGGCACTGCCGCGCTATGAGCTTGTAGATCTGCTATTTTGTGAACATTATTTTGTGCAAATCTTTTTATTTTAATTTGAGAAGCAGTGATTTATAACGGCTGTGTGTGTGTGTGTGTGTGTGTGTGTTCTTGTGTCCTCAGTATCAAGTGGGTCAGCTGTACTCCGTAGCTGAGGCCAGCAAGAATGAGACGGGCGGGGGGGAAGGCATCGAGGTGCTGATCAACGAACCGTACGAGAAGGAGGGAGAGAAGGGACAGTACACACACAAAATCTACCATCTAAAAAGGTACGGCTCAAACCAATGACACTCTGCCTCCCAACCTGTGTTGATTTAGTCCACTAAGAACTATGACGAAAAATGTCCGTTGACTACCTTTTTACACCGACCAAAACTACATGAAAACTAAATAAAAACTAAGCTATGATGACTAAATATATTGACAATTTTGTCAACAAATAAAAACTAGACTAAAATGTCAGTGAGGGATCTAGTGGAGAAGAGATCCAGTAGAACTAAGAGACACGTCATTTGATGTTTGGTTGCGCTCTGAAAATAGCAGATCTACAAGCTCAGCAGAAAAGTCTTTTCTACTGAGCTCGCTGCGACACGTTGTGAGCTTGTAGATCTGCTATTTTCAGCATGCAACCGAGTGTAAAATCAGCCATTTCGACGCCATCAAGGCGCCGCCAAAATACATTTTAGTCGACTAAATCAACTGTAGATTTAGTCGACTATAATCTTATGATATTTAGTCGACTGAAAACTAGTCAAAAACTAAAGCATTTCAGGTGATTAAAATATGACTAAAACTAAATGGAATTGTATTCAAAAGACTATGACTAAAACTGACTCTAAACGTTGTTGTAAACATCAACACTGCTCTACAATTCTTCTGACATTCTGTTTTTTTTTGCATTCCTCCTTTAGTAAAGTCCCGGGGTTTGTGAAGATGATCGCACCAGAAGGAGCGTTAGTTTTTCATGAAAAAGCTTGGAATGCCTACCCTTACTGTCGCACTAGTAAGTCAACCAGTACTTTACTGCTCTTGAGGTGCATTTTCATTGATTCATTGATTGATTGATTGATTCACACATCACTTTCTTTAGTGATGCGATTGAGTGGCGTGGTTCAATATTAACCCATTCAATCCGGGAACGCATCTGTGTCATTTTTAGATTTCTTTGGCTATTTATTTTTTTTAAATCATGAAAATATGTGCAAATCTTTGAATATTTATGTACGGTATAGATATATTTTGAAATCATATATATCATAATCATATTTGCTTCTAGGGGTCCCTGGAACAAAATATTTTGAGATGGGGGGGTCTGTTAGGATTTAGAAAACATTTGTAGAATCCCCCAGAAGCAAAGATTTGAGTTAAAAATGTTTGCTTTAAAAACATATATATTCAAAGATTTGCAAAACTATTTTAGATCTGCTATTCTCTAATAGCCAAAGAAATCTAAAAATGCCACAGATGTTGGCCTCCCAGTTCTTAATGGGTTTAAAGTAAATTGTAAAGATGTGACATCCAGTTGGAGAAGTTAGCTTGTTGCTTGTTGATGTGCTGTGTTCAATTTCCTGAGCTATACAGTGCATGACACAACTATACTGTTAATGATGACATACTGTGTGTCTACACCATTGGTTCTCAAAGTGGGGTCCGGGGACCCCCAGGGGTACTTGAGGGGGTTCCAGGGGGTCCCCAGCTAAATGATAGATTAGGCACCAAATGGACCCTTATGGGTCTGTAACTCTGAGAGTGTAAAAATGGAACCAAATGGACCCTAACGGGTCCATTTGGTTCCATTTTTACACTCTCAGAGTTAAATTAACCTTTCTTTTTACAATATAAATTGGGGTCCCAGAGATAGAAATGCCATTAAATGGGGGTCCGTAGCCCTAATGCATGTCAAACTGGGGGTCCTTGAAATGAAAATGGTTGAGAATCACTGTTAGAGAGCTGTAAAAAGCTTCTCTTATGGGGGTCCCTGGCTTATCTTTTCAAATGGGGGTCCGCAGGCTAATAAGTTTCAATTCGGGGGTCCTTGACATGAAAAAGTTTGAGAACCACTGGTCTACACCACTGATGCTGCTGTGACCAAAAGTCACACAATAGTATTTTTCCCATTGACATTTCCAAAAATATTTTGTATTTAATACGTCATATGATCATCAGTAAAAAGATCAGTGAAATAAATGAGTAAAAAATCAGTTTAATTCACAAAATAATGTATTTGTATTTTGCAAGTTGCCATTCATGCACACTCAGAGTCACTGCCACTTAGACTGAAAGAACGAGCCCAATCGATGGTCTTGAAGGGCGGAGCCAAACCCAGGCGCTGGATTCCAGCGCCTGGGTTTGGAGCACTCTGATTGGTTAGGAGATAACAAGGTCCTAAGACCAGCGTTCCTGCAAGGTTCTCCCAGGCTTTTTTTCTTTTGAAACAAAAAAAAAAATGCATGGGTTTCCGAGGCTACTGCCACTGGACTCATTTGAAGATGTAAAGGGGATTACATCTAGGGACTGAGGGAGAGTTAAGAATTCAGAATCTGAACAAGAGACCCTGCTGTCTAAAAAAATCATATGGACAGGAAAGAGGCACGGGAGAAACGGTGAAATCAGCGCGGGGGGGGGGGGGGGGGGGGGGGGGCATTGCAGGTGGGGCAATAAGGCCACTGAGGCCACAGGACAGATCATTTTGTGAGGGCAGAAGGCCAAACTGTGCGAGACCCTGGCCACACGTTATGGCCTCCACGATTCAAGCCACGTGTTGTTTTGTTTTGCCGTATGGGGTGTGAATGCTCTTCCATGCTTTCACACTATAAAATGCGAATGTAGGCTTACAGTTTCATTACCCTGGGGTTGATTGACCCCCCCTAACTGGACACATGAACTGTGTCATGCATTTATAGTCGCTAGTAGCAGCCTGACTGTAAACGACATTCACACAACATGTCTTTGTATTCATATTATAAAGTTTATGTATTCATTATGGTATTAACGTCATCAGCCTGTTCACTAACACCATATACCTGTTCAGGTTATTGTGGAATATTAGTAATAATGATGCACATCTTTCTCTTGTTTCCTTTCATGTCATCCTGCTGCAGTTGTGACGGTGAGTTGATCACACACGCACACACACACACACACACACACACACACACACACACACACACACACACACACACACACACACACACACACACACACACACACACACACACGAGAACATAGAAAAACACTTCAGTGGTTTTCTTAAAAGTATCGTTTGGATAGAAGCTGAGCGCCAACGAGGCCACCGGAGGAATAGTCATACCCAGCGTTATATAGAGCGAGAGTTGCGTCACTAGCATAGACTCCCATTGTACGAATAGAATGCGGAAGTTCTCTTTGTCTCTATCTCAATGAGGAAGTTCCAACGTTTGGAAGTACAGGAGGCAACATCCTGCTTTGTGGTGAGATCAAAGCTTGACGCAACTCTCTCTCTATATATAACGCTGGTCATACCCAGACCTTAAAGGGTGTGGTTTTTATACAAACATTTAATTGGTTACATTTAGGCGATATGGGTGGGGGTCCGGGACCCTAGGGGGTCCTCAGAGTTACTACAGGGGGTCTGCCAAATCTTTATGTGATATGATTTTTCTTTTTACCATAACCACTCGAAACCTAGCATCCCTTTTCTGAAGAGAACTTTAGCCAAAAATAGCAGATCTACAAGCTCACAACGCCTCGCGCTGCGAGGCGTTGTGGGCTTGTAGATCTACTATTTTTGGCAAAGAGGTATAGGTGTAGAGGGAAAAAAAGAGCAGACCAAGTCAACAAAAAAAAAGTATAATTTACTTGAGCACCTGCCCCTCAAAATGTCTGTGCACGCCACTGGTCCCGCATCACACAGACCGTTGCACAGACAGGTTATCCATGTGTCTCTTTTATCCATCCTGCGAGACGTGTCGCGGTAAAATGTATTTCTTTCTTTATTGGTTGCGCACCACCAAGTAACGTATACAGGCGCTCCGCTGAGAACTAGACCAAACAAGGTGATGTGCACCCCTGATCATGTGCACCCCTCTCCTCTTCACTCCGTCCTGTCACTCTACACTGACATGTCTCATTGAAAGAAGGACTGTAAGGCCTGGACACTGGCGTAGCGGTCCAGGCACCTGGGCTCTAATGTGGCCCGACGGCGCGGCGGCGCGGGTTCGAGTCCCGACCCCGACGGCCTTTGCTGCACGTCACTCCCCATCTCTCTCCCCATGTACTGTCAGACCACTATCCTGTCAACAAAGGCATAAAAGACCCACAAATAAATGTCTTTAAAAAAAAGAAAAAATCACACCCAGTCTGTGTGGTGGCGGTGTGTGGTCATCACAACATGACTCACTTTAAAAAAAGGATAAATTACTTTTTTTAAAGTCCATACTGCTATTCATAGGACTGCACATGTGTCATGTGTTTCGCTAGCCAATCACAGTCCTGAATTTGCAAAGTCAGCCAAACACATTACAGTTAGTGGTGATGACACTAGCTGTAATGTGATTGGCTGATATGAAAAAAGTATCGATTTGCATTAAAAATGGAAGGGTTAGGGGGTACACACATTTTTTGGTCGGTGTCCAAAACTCACTTATAGGGGGCGGCTACACCGCCCCAAAAATCACACCCAGTGTGAAGTGAGCGGTGCTATTTATGAGCGAAGTCTTAAGTTAATTTCATCATGTGTCTCGCTAGCCAATCACAGCACGTCCTGCAAAGATAAGTATTCAGACCCTTGGCTGTGACACTTGTATATCTGCACCGCTCGCTGCTCAAAAACCGCGACGGAAGAAGAACTTTCGCTACGGATGAGAGTCCCAAACCCACTTATAGGAGCCGTTTCACCGCTCAAAAAGAACTGCTCATTTATACTGGACGCCCCACTCAAAAATGTCAGAATAAAAAATAACAGAATATGTTTCTGAAAATGTTCACCAGAATAGAGATGCCAGGTTGGAAAGTGGTTAAAAAGATGTGTGTGTGTGTGTGTGTGTGTGTGTGTGTGTGTGTGTGTGTGTGTGTGTGTGTGTGTGTGTGTGTGTGTGTGTGTGTGTGTGTGTGTGTGTGTGTGTGTGTGTGTGTGTGTGTGTGTGTGTGTGTGTGTGTGTGTGTGTGTGTGTGTGTGTGTGTGTGTGTGTGTGTGTGTGCAGGCCAGGGACATCAACATATATACAGTATAATATGTTTTTATGTCCAGCTCATGCACCCTGTGTTAAAGGAGCTTTCCTGTGTTTTACAGAACGAGTACATGAAAGACGACTTTATGATAAAGATCGAGACCTGGCATAAACCGGACATGGGAACATTAGAAAATGTAAGTCACAGTAAAGATGCTAAACCTTGTACCACATGCACTGCCACAGAGAGTGGGGAGCATGGATATCATTCATGCTCCCCTTAGTCTTAGTCTTCCTGTGGATAAAAACAATACATACATTTATAAAAACATACATTTGAAAACAAAACATAAAGAAAAACAGAAAAGAAAATACATTAAGCCGCTAAGACCTGGAACGCATCTGTGTCACTTTAGATTTCTTTGGCTATTCAAAAATAGCAGATCTACAAGCTCATAGCGCGGCACCGAGTGCCGCGCTATGAGCTTGTAGATCTGCTATTTTTTGGAAAAATATTTTTAAAAAAAGTTTAGGATTTAGAAAACATTTTTAAGAATCGCCCCAGGTCTCAATGGGTTAAGAGCCCTATTATCGATTATACCTGAACTTCTTTGCCATTTTTTTTACTATTTTTAAAAACATTGTCAAATAGTTCAACTAGCCGATCAACATCGACACGTTGTGAGCTTATAGATCGGCTATTTGAACTATTTGAAAATGTTTTTGAAAAGGTCTCCGCCAGGTCAGGTACGATATTGTGGCCTCCTGGTGGCGCTATAATAGGCCAATGTGAAAAGAGTGCCATTTATTCTTCAATCGGACACTGAGGCATTTTGTTCCAAAAATGTGTTTTGCTAAATTAGACCTGCTGTGAAAATGGGTGGCATTTCTTCCTTGGCCTAGTGGGAATGTGTTTGTGAAATTTCACGGAAATCGCAAGCTGCGTTCATGATTTGAGGCATTTTGTTCAAAACGGACCAATCTGGCACATTTTGGAAGCAAACCTTAGCCAATGAGGATGGAATATGGGAAATGGGACAGATCCGTGTTGATCACATGACTATAGAGATAATGTGTACCGATTTGCATGACGTTTGGATAAAATCTGTAGGAGTAATGTAAAAAAAAAAGGGTTTTGCACAAATCTGCCTCCTGGTGGCGCTATAACAGGCCCATGTGAAAGATTTGAGGCAGAGGTTCTGAATTGGCATCCAGGGAGTGTGTGTGCACAGTTTCGCAGCGACCGGGCCAACGGTGCCAGAGATTAGCTGCTAACACACAGACAGGACACACACACACACAGACACACACGGACACACACGGACGGACGGAGGGTAAAACATACTCTCTCGCCATGCCTTCGGCCTGGCGGAGACAAAAATGGCAAAGAAGTTTAGGGATAATGGGTAGGGCACCGTGCTCGGAGTACATTAAACTTTGTAGTCCATATACATAAATAATCCTATTGTTAAATAAGTTATTTCCTGACGGTCTCATCATTTCCATGCTTTGATGTGTAACAGGTGCACGATCTGGACGATCCTACGTGGAAGACGGTGGAGGTGGTTCCCATAGACATCACAAACAACGAGGAAGTGGCGGCTGCGGTGAGTCTTTAGGTGGAAACGCCTCCTTTTTTCTCACAGACTCACAGTAACAGTGTCTCCGGTCTGTGAGCCGTGCTACAGAGTGGAGTAGTCAGTCAGGGCTTTTGTCACAGTGCACAACCAAACAAAACCATCATTTAGGTCAGGGTTCCCTAATTACTTTTCCCCCAAGGGCCAAATTATGTCTTGGGTAAAATGTTTATTTTTTTATTTGTTTTTTTCCCTCTAATCGAGCTAATTTGACATTTTGTGTTATTGTGTGTGTTATTTTAGGCCTGGGATTCTTAAGTCCTGTGTTGAGGGTCACACAAGGGAAAAATGCACTCTGTCTGGAAACAAAATAACTTAACCCATTGAGACCTGAAGCCGATTCTACATGTCTCCTAAATCTCAACAGTTTTCTGAAAAACGTATGTTTCTATATCGGTGGTGCTCAATATTTTTCATGTCAAGGACCCCCAAAATGTATATGTATTTGGCCGCGGACCCCCATCAAAATATGTTGTTCCAGGGACCCCCCCAGAAGCAACGATTTGAGATAAAAATGTTCGCTTTAAAAAATATATATATTCAAAGATTTGCACACATTTTCACGATTTTTCAAAAATAGCTGATCTACAAGCTCGTAGCGCGGCACTCGGTGCCGCTCTACGAGCTTGTAGATCTGCTATTTTTGAATAGCCCAAAGTGTAAAATGATGCTTTTTTAGCTCAAATCTAAAAATGACACAGTTCCAGGTCTCAATGGGTTGAAACGTTTGGTTGTTACAGTCTGCTTGAACAGTAATACAGATTAACAGCAGCCAGTTGTACATGCTGAAAATCTAAATAAGTCCAGAATCAACAATTCACTTACAGATGTGTTTGTCAGTCTGCTTGAACAGTAATACAGATATTAGGAGTCGTCGCGGGGCCGGGCAGTTGCCTCTCGCAGGCCCGCCTATTGGGGAACCCTGATTTAGGTGGTTGTAAACATTACATTACATTACATTACAGTCATTTAGCAGACGCTTTTATCCAAAGCGACTTACAATAAGGTCATTCAACATAGGTAGGGAACGAAACTACTAATCACCAGAAGTCTGAAGTGCATTTCCTGTAAAAAACAAGCAACTAAGAGTAAACCTAGCGCTAAGGTAAAAGTGACATATATCAGCTACCTACTTTCTTAAACACATGAGACAAAATAGCTAAATCAAATGAGCACGAGCTAAAACAAATAAGTGTATTGACTAAACAAGATCCAATAAAACAATACAAAACTAAAACAAGAGTTCGTACAACTAGTTAACAACAAGTAGGCCAGGCAAAGAGGAAGGGTAGTGTTTCCTGAAGAGGTGGGTTTTCAGCCTGCGGCGAAAGATGGGCAGTGACTCTGCTGTCCTGACATCAGTGGGAAGTTCATTCCACCACTGTGGGGCCAGAACAGAAAAAAGTCATGACCGTGTCAATCGACCAGAAGGACCCCTGAGTGACGAGGCAATCAGTCGCCCCGAGGTGGCAGACCGAAGTGGTCGTTGTAAACTAGTGAGATCACTTGGTGTTGTTGTGTAGATGCCACTGTAAAGAAAATCATTCACGTGGATGCACCTGGGACGTATCATCAGTGTTGTAGCCTGGGGTCAACGGGTGTTTCGGGTCTCGTAACAACATACACCCTCGCCCAGGTGACCCAGCCGGGGGTTGATCCCCCCCCCCCGCAGTCAGTCCTCTTAGGGAGAGACAGGGGCCACTCAGTCCGCTTCTCTGGAACTACTCTGCCGGGGCTGGGGGAGGCTCTGTCACGTGGAGGGGCTAGGCTCTGTGGGAGGCCTCCTGGCCGTAGCCTGGTAAACCCTCCCTCCAGAAATCTCATTTGCATTTGATTTCTGGAGTGAGTCTGGTCTGATCCGCCTTTCTGCAATATTGGCTGTGTACGCCGAACTGACGAGCCTATCAGCGTCGTCGCTCATCGTTCTGTGATTGACAGCGACAGTTGGCCAATCAGGTGGCGAGTTCGAGTGAGCCCGAATGAAGCCGAGTGCAGCCTGAGTGCCTCCGACAAAAGACGAACGGCAGCCATTGTTGTTGTCCGAGTGCCATCACTTCTTAGTTTCGTTTTTAAAACGGTCTCAAACTTTTTTTTTGAGGCACGGAATTTACTACTAAGATATCGTTTGGATAGAATTTAGTTGTTTAACTTCATATATGTGGTCAATTAATCATGAAAGAGCCTATTTAAAAATATAAATTCAGAGAACCGGGAGGGGCGGGCTGTGACACGCATGTATCCCAATAAGGCAACCTATTTTGGGCATGGCCGTCCCAAAAGTCCCGCTGCGTCATATTAGTGACGGAGGTGGTAAAAATCCACTGCAATTGGCTGAAGGGGAAAAACGATCATTGGCTGAAGGGGTTGTCAGTCAACGGTATTACTCCCGCCCAACTCCAGCCCACAGCCAATATTGCAGAAAGGCGGATCAGGCCAGACTCACTCCAGGAATCAAATGGAAATGAGATTTCTGGAGGAAGGGTTTACCAGGCTATCCTGGCCGGGCTCCTCCTTTGTCTCACCGGGTCACAGGACCTATTAAATGGCCACGTCTCAGCACTGTCTCACTGAATTTGACTGACAATTATCGAATGCTAAAGTAAACATATATTAAAATATTAGACCATTTTTTAAACCTTTGTTTTGGACCGTTTCTCCTTTTGATGACTTGGTATTAGTGGTTAAACACACTATAATGTGTCCTGCAGCTGTTATGTCTGTTAGCAGTCAGACCATACCCGGTCGGCGCAGCGCAGCCGTGGGGGGATATGCGCACATGATCTGGCAACCCGGGAGGCAGTTCGTCCCATAGCTGGGCAGCCCCGTAACCATGGCGACAGTGTTTGACACAAAAACGCTAATAAGAAGCTGAGATTTGATGAAATTGAAAAACGGGCTTCACAGTTGTGTTCAGATGGTAATGGTCAATGGCTGTGTGCATAATCAGAGCAATTGGTCCAGCCACTGAGGAGAACCGGGTAGCTTCACCTACCACTACAGAGAGACAAACAGACAGAGGTTACTAGAATTATAGTAGGATTATAGTAGGATAGTACTGACAACCATTGGGTCCCAGTAGGGTGTGTGTCGCCACCCTCAGGATGAGGTCTGCTACTACATGTTGAAGATGCTCTATTCTTCAACGTGTGTGTGTGTGTGTGTGTGTGTGTGTGTGTGTGTGTGTGTGTGTGTGTGTGTGTGTGTGTGTGTGTGTGTGTGTGTGTGTGTGTGTGTGTGTGTGTGTGTGTGTGTGTGTGTGTGTGTGTGTGTGTACCATCATGGGGGGGAGGGGGGGGCGTTTCATGTACAGCTGGTCACCTTTAATCCTTAGTGTCTAAGCATTAGGTGTTGGAGGTTCAAGGATGACTAGAATTAAAGCTGCAATCCATAGTGTGTGAGTGTGTGTGTGTGTGTGTGTGTGTGTGTGTGTGTGCGTGCGTGTGTGTGTGTTGATATTTTAACCACCAATCTCTATGGTAGGTACTAGGTAGAGTATGTTGGTACAATATAACTAACACATCCGCTGTGGTAATAGTTGGTCTCCTTGTTCTTCCATTGGCCAGGTAGTTGTAGGACCACTACTGGTTGATATGAGTTATTGCATGAAGCTCAAAGCATAGTATACCCTCTGCCCCAAACAGGCTTTCCGTTTCAGATTTGGTAGTAGTAAATGGCAGTGGTCAAGTCAAGACTCTGGTTCAAAACTCCTGATAGGACATGAATCTTACGGATCGTGGCTTTAACTTGTGAAAAAAAAAAACAAGCCATCATTTGCTCACTCAACCGGAGACGTTAGACTTAATAGAGATTATTGCTGAAGGGCTTTGAAAGTCTGTACTCGCCGATACCAGCTTATAGTGGCCTTTTGCTTTAGAGTGTCCTCCGCCCTGAGACCGGGGAGGTCAGGGTTCAATCCCCCGGCCGTGGTCATCATACCAAAGACTATTAAAATCCTGTTTGACAGCCAGTATCAGGGCCGGTCACAAGGCCCTGTGGAGAGGGTGGATTTTGACAGCAAATTTTGATTTCGTTTTTTTTAGTCTTTTGAATAAAATTCCATTTAGTTTTAGTCATAATGTAGTCATTCTGAAATGTTTTAGTTTTTGTCTAGTTTTAGTCCACTAAATATCATAAGATTATGATCAAATGTTAAAATGTGTTTTGGCGGTGCCTTGATGGCGTCCTAATGGCTGATTTTACACTTGGTTGCATGCTGAAAATAGCCGATATGTGAGCTTGTAGATCTGCTATTTTCAGAGTGCAACCAAACATAAAACGACTTGTCTTTTAGTTCTACTGGATCTCTTCTCCACTAGATCCCTCACTAACATTTTAGTCTAGTTTTTATTTGTTGATGAAATTGTCAACATATTTAGTCTTAGTTTTAGTCATCATAGCTTAGTTTATATTTAGTTTTTGTCAGTGAATAAAGGTAGTCGACCAACATTTTTCATCGTAGTTTTAGTGGACTAAATCAACAACCCTGTACTATTGTCCAACATCAAGCTGCCTCCTGCTACAGTACAGACACAGGAGATAGACTCCTTGAAATGTGGTAGCCTGGTAAACCCTCCCTCCAGAAATCTCATTTCCATTTGATTCCTGGAGTGAGTCTGGCCTGATCCGCCTTTCTGCAATATTGGCTGTGGGCTGGAGTTGGGCGGGAGTAATACCGTTGACTGACAACCCCTTCAGCCAATGATCGTTTTTCCCCTTCAGCGAATGGCAGTGGAGTTTTACCACCTCCGTCACTAATATGACGCAACGGGACTTTTGAGATCGCCATGCCCAAAATAGGTTGCCTTATTGGGATACATGCGTGCCACAGCCCGCCCCTCCCGGTTCTCTGAATTTATATTTTTAAATAGGCTCTGTCATGATTAATTGACCACATATATGAAGTTAAACAACTAAATTCTATCCAAACGATATCTTAATAGTAAATTCCGTGCCTCAAAAAACAAGTTTGAGACCGTTTTAAAAACGAAAAAAAGACGTGAAGGCACTCGGACAACAACAAAGGCTGCCGTTCGTCTTTTGTCGGCGGCTCTCAGGCTGCACTCGGCTTCATTCGGGCTCACTCGAACTCGCCACCTGATTGGCCAACTGTCGCTGTCAATCACAGAACGATGTGCGACGCCGCTGATAGGCTCGTCAGTTTGGCGTACACAGCCAATATTGCAGAAAGGCGGATCAGACCAGACTCACTCCAGAAATCAAATGGAAATGAGATTTCTGGAGGGAGGGTTTACCAGGCTAGAAATGTGGGCCACGTGGCTCTGGAACTGCTGGGGTTCCCCCAAGGTCTACTTACATACTGACTGACTGACTGTTTTTTTATTCTCTTAATCACATGAAGCTCATTCTTACAGAACACCTATGAGGCCTGACTCTGAGCTAGTATAGAAAACACCACGGGGACAACGTTTTCAACAGTGATAGAGTATATCAGTGGTTCTCAAACTTTCTCATGTCAAGGACCACCCATAATGTATATGTATTTGGCCACGGACCCCCCCATCTCGAAATATTTAGTTCCAGGGACCCCCCCCCCATGAAGCACAAATCTTCATGATTTTTCCAAAAAATAGCAGATCTACAAGCTCATAGCGCGGCACTCGTGCCACACTATGAGCTTGTAGATCTGCTATCTTTGAATAGCCAACGTTTAAATCAGAGGTCTTCAACCTTTTCAGGCCAAGGACCCCCTAGCTGAGAGAGAGATGAAGCAGGGACCCCCTCTATATTGTATAAAATTGTGTTTCAGATTCAACTTTTTTTGTTTACTTAATTGGTCTGCTCTTTTTCCCCTCTACACCTACAGTATAACTCTTTGCCAAAAATAGCAGATCTACAAGCTCACAACGCCTCGCGCTGCGAGGCGTTGTGAGCTTGTAGATCGGCTATTTTTGGCTAAAGTTCTCCTCAGAATACGGATGCTAGGGTTGAAGTGGTTATTGCGAAAAAAGAAATATCACACAATAATTACGGCGGACCCCCCTGTAGTAACTCTGAGGACCCCCTAGGGGTCCCGGACCCCCTGTTGAAGACCCCTGGTTTAAATGGTTAAAGTGGTTAAAATCATTGCGATGCTATATTAACACCTTTTTGCTGGGGACCCCCTGGAAACCCCCCCCCCAAAAGACCCCACTTTGAGAACCACAATGGAGTAGAAGACGTTCTAGATGAGCGTGGGTATGAGATCTATAAAAAGGAGCAGTCAAGGACACCGGTCATTCATCCCCTCTGCTGGATGGATGAGGAACATTTGTTCTCAGGGCTACCTGCGGTGTTTCTCTGTCCAACCGGCTGCTCTCTTGTACAATAATGACTTAAGTGGATGAGCGTTCCAGGCCGAGGGTTAATCCCAGGGTCCATCTGCCCCAAGGTGTTTGGCACTCTTTGACCACAGAGGCAATGGATTAAAATAACACATTTAAGTAGAGAGACCCCCCCCACCCCCCACCAGGCCCAGTAGCAGACTGATACAGTAACTGTCACGATCTGTTGGTCTGGTCCTGGGGGGGGGGGGGGGGGGGGGGGGCAGGGGTCTTCAACGTGTTTCAGGCCAAGGACCCCCTATCTGAGAGATAGAGATGAAGCAGGGAAACCTGCTTCATCCTACTATAATTCTAGTAACCTCTGTAGTGGTGAGTACGGTGGTGAGTAGGTGAAGCTACCCGGTTCTCCTCAGTGGCTGGACCAATTGCTCTGATTTTGCACACAGCCATTGACCATTACCATCTGAACTTAACTGTGAAGCCCGTTTTCCAATTTCATCAAATCTCAGCTTCTTATTAGCGTTTTTGTGTAAAACAGTGTCGCCATGGTTACGGGGCTGCCCAGCTATGGGACGAACTGCCTCCCGGGTTGCCAGATCATGTGCGCTTATCCCCCCACGGCTGCGCTGCGCCGACCGGGTATGGTCTAGTCTCTATAATTTTCACGAAGCAGGGAAACCTGCTTCATCAAGGAAACCGGGGTTTTGGTCTGCCTTCAGCGTTTCACTTCCGGTGGTGCGACTATGTTTTCATTCCCACTAACAATATTTATACACAGAACACTAACACCACTTCTCCCAGAGAACATGGATGGTTTTGGTTATAAGCCCACTTGTTTCTATGATGAAAGAACAAGTTAAAATGTGAATATCTTTCCGTGGTTTTGTCTGCTCCGAGGACGCTATTGTTAAATGAGTTTCGGTTTGTTTCTAGTGGGGAAGGATCGGCGGACACGTAAATCCCGCCCACTACATTTGATTGGGTAAAGCGCCGCCTGCTTCCTGATCTGAAGGCACGCCCACTTGTAGGCCAGTGCGTACGCGATATGACGAAACTTCACGACAGATTCCAACGCAGAGCAGAATCTGTTCTTGAGAGATTACACCACATGCAGTCAGTGCACCACCTGATATAAACGTATGTTTATATGTCCTACATATAGACTCTGGTCCACACCAAGGAGCTCACCCAGTCATTATCATGACTTACTTTGTGTATCTACAGAGATCGGTTCATTGTGTGATCGTGTGTGTGTTTCATCCTTGCTTGCAGGACTACAAGGAAGGAGAGGATCCTACTCTGTTCCACTCCACTAAGACGGGCAGAGGACCTCTGGGCCCAGAATGGATGGTACTGTGTACTGTATGAGAGGAGATCAACTTAAACCAGTGGTTCTCCAAACTCACACAGCTCATTTACTTCCTGTTTATTTCCTGTATGAAAATGCCTATATCTCCGTTCCTCTCGCTTACAATAAAGCCACATTCAACTGGCCACAGCTCTGCAACAATGGATTAAAGGAGGAGTTCACCCAAAAAAAATGACTTATTTTCCGTCAATTACACACCCCATGAAGCCTTGATTTTAGGGGTGTGCCGATGTATCGCGATACGTTTTCTTGACAATATTGTTTTTTTACAATCATAATAATCAGCCATGCAAACAGTCCCGAGGTGAAAAGGGTGACAACATGTTGTTTTTTTCGGGTCAGGTGTCACACTATTGCCCTATTTGGATTGAAAACGGCTATTGTATCTGAAAAGCTACAAGTTTGCATGTCTGAATAATGCAAAAACAGAATTATTTGTTTGCACATTTGCTTTTTTTCTCCCCCATATATTGTCATAATAAAAAAAGTGCGTATCGTATCGAAGTTGTGAGCCCAATATCGTATCGTATCGTTTCGTGAAATTAGTGCATCGGCACACCCCTACTTGATTTCATGGATTTATTTTTGTTTTTGTGGCATTCCTAAGACAATAATTTGATGACCGTGTGTATTTCCGGTAGGAGACACAAATAATCTACTTTGCTATTAGCTTTAGTAATGCGACAAAAACAAAAAATAATCCATGGATTCAAGGCTTCATAGGGTGTGCAATTGATAGAAAATAAGTCACTTTTTTGGGTGAACTCCTCCTTTAAGTAACAGCCGTCTGCCAGCCTGCAGATGGATGGATCATGGATGCTAATAATATTGACAATTATCGTCACCAAATGCCTATAGTGTCAGTAGTCTGTACTGTCATATATGGAATTGCCACACAGAAAAAAAGATGCATGCGTACGCACTTTACACTGTCTGTGTAGTTATGTATTGGCCAGTGGTGAAACTAAGTACTCACATTTTTTTACTCAAGTAAAAGTTTCAATTCTGCAATATGGAAATACTCTGTTGAATGTAAAGGTCCGGAATTCAAAATGTACTTGAGTAAAAAGTACAAAAGCATTGGTATCGAAATGTACTTAAAGTATCAAAAATAAAAGTACTCATTATGCAGAATGTCCCATTTCACAAGTTTTCAAATGTATAAAAATCATTTGAAAATAGCAGATCTACAAGCTCACAATGCGGCGCATCGCGACGCATTGTGAGCTTGTAGATCTGCTATTTTCAAATGGCCGAAATGTATACAGGGCTGAAGTGGCTAATGTATGTTTTGTAATAATAATCAAAATCTACAAAGTAACTAGTAACTAAAGTTTTCAAATAAATGTAGTGGAGTAAAGGTACAATATTTGGATCCGAGATGTAGTGGAGTAGAAGTAAAAGTATTGGAAATAATTTGGAAATACTCAAGTAAAGTACAAATGCCTCAAAATTATAATTAGGTACAGTACTTAACACATGGGGTGCCAGCATTTTTTCATAACAACTTACGTTGGGTGCCAGCATTCTCCCCATTGACTGCGCTTTACTGTTTAAAGCTCTAGACTCCACGACGAGCAAATCCATGTAAAAAAAAAGCATCCATTCATTATATAGAGGTCTCGTACAATCGGGGGGGAAAAATTAAAAACATTCGGAAATCCGTTCCATAGTTGCAGTCAGTTGAAAATAGTCAAAAATAGTCAAAAATACATTGTAAAAAAAGAATCTTCGAAACATGATATCTCCTGTTGCTAAAGATTTTTTTTTTTTTTCTTTTTCAAAATACAGTATATATACGGTTTTGGCACCCAATGTGCAGGGACGTGCACAGATAGACTCTAGGTGGTGCTAGAGCACCTGCCCTTTGCCCTCTTGACCAGAAGTGCCCAAAAAAATAAAAATAAAAGTTTTTTTTTTTTTCAGTTTACAGCAGGGGTCTTCAACAGGGGGTCCGGGGCCCCTAGGGGGTCCTCAGAGTTACTACAGGGGGTCCGCCAAATCTTTTTGTGATATGATGTTTCTTTTTACCATAACCACTCGAAACCTAGCATCCCTTTTCTGAGGAGAACTTTAGCCAAAAATAGCAGATCTACAAGCCCACAACGCCTCGCGCTGCGAGCCGTTGTGGGCTTGTAGATCGGCTATTTTTGGCAAAGAGGTATAGGTGTAGAGGGAAAAAAAGAGCAGACCAAGTAAACAAAAAAAAGTGTAATTTACTTGAGCACCTGCCCCTCAAAATGTCTGTGCACGCCACTGCCAATGAGTTAAATGTACTTAGTTACTTTCCACCACTGATATTTGGCCGTGTGTCATTGAGCAAATGGTTCTCTCTGTTGTACCAAAGATAATGTTGTTTTATCACCTCCTCCTACAGAACGAGCTGAAGTCAGACTGTCCATATATGTGTGCATACAAACTGGTCACCGTCAAGTTCAAGTGGTGGGGTCTTCAAAGCAAAATAGAAAATTTCATCCACAAGGTAAAACACCTATTAACACACTGTACATCTTATTAACATACTGTACATCTTATTAACACACTGTACATCTTATTAACACACTGTACATCTTATTAACATACTGTACATCTTATTAACACACTGTACATCTTATTAACATACTGTACATCTTATTAACATACTGTACATCTTATTAACATACTGTACATCTTATTAACATACTGTACATCTTATTAACATACTGTACATCTTATTAACACACTGTACATCTTATTAACATACTGTACATCTTATTAACATACTGTACATCTTATTAACACACTGTACATCTTATTAACATACTGTACATCTTATTAACATACTGTACATCTTATTAACATACTGTACATCTTATTAACACACTGTACATCTTATTAACATACTGTACATCTTATTAACATACTGTACATCTTATTAACACACTGTACATCTTATTAACATACTGTACATCTTATTAACATACTGTACATCTTATTAACATACTGTACATCTTATTAACATACTGTACATCTTATTAACATACTGTACATCTTATTAACATACTGTACATCTTATTAACATACTGTACATCTTATTAACACACTGTACATCTTATTAACACACTGTACATCTTATTAACATACTGTACATCTTATTAACATACTGTACATCTTATTAACATACTGTACATCTTATTAACACACTGTACATCTTATTAACATACTGTACATCTTATTAACATACTGTACAGCTTATTAACATACTGTACATCTTATTAACATACTGTACAGCTTATTAACATACTGTACATCTTATTAACACACTGTACAGCTTATTAACATACTGTACATCTTATTAACACACTGTACATCTTATTAACATACTGTACATCTTATTAACACACTGTACATCTTATTAACATACTGTACATCTTATTAACATACTGTACATCTTATTAACATACTGTACAGCTTATTAACATACTGTACATCTTATTAACATACTGTACATCTTATTAACACACTGTACATCTTATTAACACACTGTACATCTTATTAACATACTGTACATCTTATTAACATACTGTACATCTTATTAACATACTGTACATCTTATTAACACACTGTACATCTTATTAACACACTGTACATCTTATTAACATACTGTACATCTTATTAACATACTGTACATCTTATTAACATACTGTACATCTTATTAACATACTGTACATCTTATTAACATACTGTACATCTTATTAACATACTGTACATCTTATTAACACACTGTACATCTTATTAACACACTGTACATCTTATTAACATACTGTACATCTTATTAACACACTGTACATCTTATTAACATACTGTACATCTTATTAACACACTGTACATCTTATTAACACACTGTACATCTTATTAACATACTGTACATCTTATTAACACACTGTACATCTTATTAACATACTGTACATCTTATTAACATACTGTACATCTTATTAACACACTGTACATCTTATTAACATACTGTACATCTTATTAACACACTGTACAGCTTATTAACACACTGTACATCTTATTAACACACTGTACATCTTATTAACATACTGTACATCTTATTAACATACTGTACATCTTATTAACACACTGTACATCTTATTAACATACTGTACATCTTATTAACACACTGTACAGCTTATTAACACACTGTACATCTTATTAACACACTGTACATCTTATTAACACACTGTACAGCTTATTAACATACTGTACATCTTATTAACATACTGTACATCTTATTAACACACTGTACATCTTATTAACATACTGTACATCTTATTAACACACTGTACATCTTATTAACATACTGTACATCTTATTAACACACTGTACATCTTATTAACACACTGTACATCTTATTAACATACTGTACAGCTTATTAACATACTGTACATCTTATTAACACACTGTACATCTTATTAACACACTGTACATCTTATTAACATACTGTACATCTTATTAACATACTGTACATCTTATTAACATACTGTACATCTTATTAACATACTGTACATCTTATTAACATACTGTACATCTTATTAACACACTGTACATCTTATTAACATACTGTACATCTTATTAACATACTGTACATCTTATTAACATACTGTACATCTTATTAACATACTGTACATCTTATTAACATACTGTACATCTTATTAACATACTGTACATCTTATTAACACACTGTACATCTTATTAACATACTGTACATCTTATTAACATACTGTACATCTTATTAACATACTGTACATCTTATTAACATACTGTACATCTTATTAACATACTGTACATCTTATTAACACACTGTACATCTTATTAACATACTGTACATCTTATTAACACACTGTACATCTTATTAACATACTGTACATCTTATTAACACACTGTACATCTTATTAACATACTGTACATCTTATTAACATACTGTACATCTTATTAACACACTGTACATCTTATTAACATACTGTACATCTTATTAACATACTGTACATCTTATTAACATACTGTACATCTTATTAACACACTGTACATCTTATTAACATACTGTACATCTTATTAACACACTGTACATCTTATTAACATACTGTACATCTTATTAACACACTGTACATCTTATTAACATACTGTACATCTTATTAACATACTGTACATCTTATTAACACACTGTACATCTTATTAACACACTGTACATCTTATTAACACACTGTACATCTTATTAACATACTGTACATCTTATTAACATACTGTACATCTTATTAACACACTGTACATCTTATTAACACACTGTACATCTTATTAACACACTGTACATCTTATTAACACACTGTACATCTTATTAACATACTGTACATCTTATTAACATACTGTACATCTTATTAACACACTCTACATCTTATTAACACACTGTACATCTTATTAACACACTGTACATCTTATTAACATACTGTACATCTTATTAACATACTGTACATCTTATTAACATACTGTACATCTTATTAACACACTGTACATCTTATTAACACACTGTACATCTTATTAACACACTGTACATCTTATTAACATACTGTACATCTTATTAACATACTGTACATCTTATTAACACACTGTACATCTTATTAACATACTGTACATCTTATTAACATACTGTACATCTTATTAACATACTGTACATCTTATTAACACACTGTACATCTTATTAACATACTGTACATCTTATTAACACACTGTACATCTTATTAACATACTGTACATCTTATTAACATACTGTACATCTTATTAACACACTGTACATCTTATTAACATACTGTACATCTTATTAACATACTGTACATCTTATTAACACACTGTACATCTTATTAACATACTGTACATCTTATTAACATACTGTACATCTTATTAACACACTGTACATCTTATTAACATACTGTACATCTTATTAACATACTGTACATCTTATTAACATACTGTACATCTTATTAACACACTGTACATCTTATTAACATACTGTACATCTTATTAACACACTGTACATCTTATTAACATACTGTACATCTTATTAACATACTGTACATCTTATTAACATACTGTACATCTTATTAACATACTGTACATCTTATTAACACACTGTACATCTTATTAACATACTGTACATCTTATTAACATACTGTACATCTTATTAACACACTGTACATCTTATTAACACACTGTACATCTTATTAACATACTGTACATCTTATTAACACACTGTACATCTTATTAACATACTGTACATCTTATTAACACACTGTACATCTTATTAACACACTGTACATCTTATTAACATACTGTACATCTTATTAACACACTGTACATCTTATTAACATACTGTACATCTTATTAACACACTGTACATCTTATTAACATACTGTACATCTTATTAACACACTGTACATCTTATTAACATACTGTACATCTTATTAACACACTGTACATCTTATTAACATACTGTACATCTTATTAACACACTGTACATCTTATTAACATACTGTACATCTTATTAACATACTGTACATCTTATTAACATACTGTACATCTTATTAACACACTGTACATCTTATTAACACACTGTACATCTTATTAACACACTGTACATCTTATTAACACACTGTACATCTTATTAACACACTGTACATCTTATTAACATACTGTACATCTTATTAACATACTGTACATCTTATTAACATACTGTACAGCTTATTAACATACTGTACAGCTTATTAACACACTGTACATCTTATTAACACACTGTACATCTTATTAACATACTGTACATCTTATTAACATACTGTACATCTTATTAACATACTGTACAGCTTATTAACACACTGTACATCTTATTAACATACTGTACATCTTATTAACATACTGTACATCTTATTAACACACTGTACATCTTATTAACACACTGTACATCTTATTAACATACTGTACATCTTATTAACATACTGTACATCTTATTAACATACTGTACATCTTATTAACACACTGTACATCTTATTAACATACTGTACATCTTATTAACATACTGTACATCTTATTAACACACTGTACATCTTATTAACATACTGTACATCTTATTAACACACTGTACATCTTATTAACACACTGTACATCTTATTAACACACTGTACATCTTATTAACACACTGTACATCTTATTAACATACTGTACATCTTATTAACATACTGTACATCTTATTAACATACTGTACAGCTTATTAACATACTGTACAGCTTATTAACACACTGTACATCTTATTAACACACTGTACATCTTATTAACATACTGTACATCTTATTAACATACTGTACATCTTATTAACATACTGTACATCTTATTAACATACTGTACAGCTTATTAACACACTGTACATCTTATTAACATACTGTACATCTTATTAACATACTGTACATCTTATTAACACACTGTACATCTTATTAACACACTGTACATCTTATTAACATACTGTACATCTTATTAACACACTGTACATCTTATTAACATACTGTACATCTTATTAACATACTGTACATCTTATTAACACACTGTACATCTTATTAACATACTGTACATCTTATTAACATACTGTACATCTTATTAACATACTGTACATCTTATTAACATACTGTACATCTTATTAACATACTGTACATCTTATTAACACACTGTACATCTTATTAACATACTGTACATCTTATTAACATACTGTACATCTTGGTCATATTGGTGTGTTTCTTTGTTTTGCTGGAGTTGTATCATAATTAGGGGTGTAACGATACGTGTTAACAACGATTCGATACGTATCACGCTACATGGTTGTTGATACGATGCACGAACGATACAGGTTCATTTAGAAGAACAGTGGTTTTCAACCAGTGGTCCTTGAGGGAGCACCAGGGGGTCCCCCAGCAAAATTAGTCAACATAGCGTCAAAAATCGTTTTAAACCACTTAGCATTGGCTATTCAAAAATAGCAGATCTACAAGCTCATAGCGCGGCACCGAGTGCCGCGCTATGAGCTTGTAGATCTGCTGTTTTTGAAAAACCTTGAAAAAGTGTGCATTATCTTTGAATATATATATTTTTTTAAGCGAAAATTAACTGATATCTTTGCTTCTTGGGGGGGTCCCTGGCACAAAACATTTTCAAATGGGGGTCCGCGGCCAAATGTGTATCAATTTAGGGGTCCTTGGCATGAAAAAGGTTGAAAACCACTGATTTAGAACGATACGATTCCATTCAGTGATTTAAAATCGATATAGTAACTATTTATTTACCCAAAACTTCTGTGTGAAAAATAAATACCTGGATACTGGATATAAACCCCTCTTTCTCTTTTTTTCTTCTTATAAATTGCTAAATACAACGTACAAGTACTTAGTATTGATATAAATGTATTATTTGCATTGCAAAACGATTCGATACAAAGTCAAACGATAAAATTTTTCGATGCAGTTACTATATCGTTACACCTCTAATCACAATGTGTGTGTGTGTGTGTGTGTGTGTGTGTGTGTGTGTGTGTGTGTGTGTGTGTGTGTGTGTGTGTGTGTGTGTGTGTGTGTGTGTGTGTGTGTGTGTGTGTGTGCGTGCGTGCGTGTGTATATATATATATATATATATATACTGCTCAAATAAATAAAGGGAACACTTTGATCCCTTAATTGTTTTGAGTTTTTTCATAAACTGTGTACATACTGCTAACGAAAAAACTCAAAAGAATTAAGGGATCAAAGGTGTTCCCTTTATTTTTTTGAGCAGTGTATATATCTATATATATTTCTATATATCTCTATCTCTATCTCTATCTCTATATATCTCTATCTCTATATATATAAAAATAATATTCAGGAACAATTTAGTGTTGTTTAAACGATGCTTTGATGTTTAACATCTCCCACAAGAGGGAGACATTGTGTGGGGAATTTCATTATGACTGAAAATGTTCTTTTTTTCTTCTAAATAGCCATAATCCATCATTTCAACTAAACTATGTTTGTATGGGATGTGAGGGCTGATAGAGGGGACGATTCAAGGATTCTAAAGCTCCTACAGAAACACATTTTAACATTTTTTTGGCTATAAAGATCGTGGAAAATGTGTGCAAATCTTTGAATATATATATATATATATATATATATATGTTAAAGTGAACATTTTTAACCCCGATCTGTGCTTCTGGGGGTCCCTGGAACAACATATTTTGAGATAGGGGTCCGCGGCCAAATACATATCACTTTGGGGGTCCTTGCCATGTAAAAGTTGGAGCACCACTGATATAACAACATACTGTTAGGATTTAGACAACATTTCTAGATATGTATTTGGCTGTGGACCAAAAGATTTGACAAAGATTTGAGTTACAAATGTTCGCTTTTATTAGATTAGATTTGTACTAATTTTCTGAAGATTTTTCAAAAATAGCAGATCTACAAGCTCATAGCTGGATTGTAAAGCTCCTAACAGAAAGTCCTCTGTTTTCTTTTTTTTCTCCACAGCAAGAGAAGCGTATTTTCACAAACTTCCACCGCCAGCTGTTCTGCTGGATCGACCACTGGGTGGGCCTGACCATGGAGGACATCAGACGGATGGAGGAGGAGACTCAAAAAGAGCTGGAAGAGGTAAAAAAAAAAAGAACGACCGCTTATGCTTTGTCGTGCGATGTGGCGTCAACTCTCCTAAAACAGAAAATGTAGAACTGCTCATTTCAGAAAACAACGCAATGAGATATACTTTAACGTTTGTGAACGGTGCCGACCGCTCCAAGAACTGACCTAGTGTGTTTGTCTGTAGGTACTGTACGTATGTCTGAGCACGGCATCAACAGCTGCGGCTGATTGCAAACCAGTTACACTAATTCAACACAAGCTAAAATGACCGATCTACAATTTGAGTAAAAGTGCTTTAGGTACTTAAAAGTAACTAAAGTCACTAAAAAGTAACTAGTGGGTAAAAAGCAATCAAAGTGAGTAAAAATACTTTACAGCTGTCAAAGTGAGTGAAAATACTTTACAGATGTTAACTTTCTCAGTGCCAATGAAATAAAACAATATGTTCATACTGTGCCAGCAATGTTTTTAAATGAAAAAAAAAAGTGCTCAGGAGCCGATAAACAGCCTTTTTCAGTAATAAGTTAAACAAGAAGTGAATGGAGCAGCAAATCTTCAAATGATGATATCTTGGGTTCTGAACATTCTTTAAGAAAAAATATATATATATATTTATTTATTTTTAAACTCGGTATAACTCGTTCTTGGCACTCAGAGAGTTAAAGTGAGTATAAATAAAATAAAAATTAGCCACCTTGAAATGAATGTACAGGAATTAACATTGTTCCTCTAGTTCATATATAACTTGATGAAATTAACTCATCAAAGGCACGGCTCATTTCACACTGGGTGTGGTTTTTAATGGTTGTTGTTTTTAGCCTCAGGTAAAAAATAAAATTCTACATACAGACTAAGACACACATACATTAGTGGAAGGTATCCAACAGTATGGATTTTAATATTACATCTCCAATGGTTTGGCAGCGAAAATAGCAGATCTACAAGCTCTCAATGCATCTGCAACGCATTGAGAGCCTGTAGATCGGCTATTTTGTATCTTGCTGGCAGTGTATAGATTAGAACAACATGACTAAAAGGTCATAATTGTACATATTGTGTTAATGGTTTAGGAATCAGTGGCTCCTTTCTCACTGTTTCACTGATTCACACATATTTAACTTTAAACCATTACGACGTATCATAATACAACGTATCTGTGTCGTTTTAAGGTTTATCTGGCTATTCAAAAATAGCAGATATACAAGCTCATAGTGCGGCACAGAGTGCCGCACTATGAGCTTGTATATCTGCTATAAATAAAGCAAACATTTTGAACTCCAATCTGTGCTTCTGGGGGTCCCTGTAACAACATATTTTCAGACGGGGGTCCCTGGAACAACATATTTTCAGACGGGGGTCCACGGCCAAATACATATCATTTTGGGGGGTCCTTGACATGGAAACATTGGAGCACCACTGATACAGAAACATACTGTTAGGATCTAGAGAACAAATGTAGATATGTCTTTGGACCCCCATCTCAAAATGTGTTTGTTCCAGGGACCCCCCCATGAAGCAAAGATTTGAGTTACAAATGTTCGCTTTAAAACATGGATCCCCGTCTAAATGGATCAATCATGGCGGCATTGACTGGACTCATGGATTAAAGTTCTCAGTCGCCAAGACTGATCTCAGTCATTTGGATTCCATGGAAGCCAGCACGTCTTCTATGGAAGCATGTTGCGCAGCAAAAATAGCCGATCTACAAGCTCTCAATGCGTCGCAGACGCATTGAGAGCTTGTAGAATAGGCTATTTTCGGTTATTTTCAGATCAGAGCATTTGAAGTGGTCAAACTAGCAATATGTTCAGAAGCATCTTCCATCATATCCTAATCGTCTCGGATATTTCATATAAAAGCAAAAGGTTAAAGCCTGAATCTGTGATTTCTTCACATGGTTGGCAGTATGTAGAACAGCAGGTAACAATATTACTAAAGCGTCCTAATTGTACATATTGTATTCTTTGTTTAGGAATCGGCGCTAGTGTGTGTCCTTTCACACGCTTTCACAAATCGCACATTAGGACATTTTCAGTGGTGAGATTTAAACTAGCTTTAATCCATGTGAGGACTGCAGGAGGAGGAGGAGGAGGGAGGAGGAGGACGTGATCACCTCCTTCCTCTGGCTCACATCATCATTTAACCCCCTTTTTTTTTCACTCCTGTGGATGTGGACATCAGATGCGTCAGAAGGGAGATGTGCGAGGCACCTCTGCAATGGAAGAGTAGATCCCGTCCCTGTAGGTCAAAGGCTAGAGACAGGCTGAGTAAGTGTGACCGCTGGAGAGGAGAGGACGTTGTCTTTTATGTCATTGTCTCTCTCTCTCTCTCTCTCCGTCCACCGTCTTCATGTCCTCTCTCTCTCTCTGCCTCGCCGACCGTCACGTTATCATCGCCTCACGTTCATTTCGTTCATTTTGTTCTTGTCTTGCCGCCGACCACCGTCCTCCAACTAACCAGTTTCATGCATGATTTCAGTGGTGGTAGAAGTACTCGGATATTTTTGGGGCGGTGTAACCGCCCCTATAAGTGAGGTTGGGACATCGACATTTGCTGCACCGCGATTGGCCACCCATTGTACACCCCCTAATCCTGCACCGTGATTGGCCACCCATTGTGCACGCCCCTAATCCCTACTACACATTCAATGCAAATCTATACTTTTCTTCAAGTGAGCTTCCTTCCATCACTGTGATGACCACTACTAGCTGTAATGTGATTGGCTGACTCGATTGGTTGACTCTATTCAGCACTGTGATTGGCTAGCGAGACACATGTGCATAGTCCTATTAAATAGGACTATGCACTTAAAAAAAAACACATTTATGGATTTTTTTTAAGTGAGTCATGGGTGACCGCACACCACCCACTTCACACTGGGTGTGATTTTTACTTAAGCAATGCCACAACATAAACACACTCTGTCACGAGGTAAAAGGCCCTGTGTTCAGAATGTTACTCGAGTAAGAGTACAACAGTGTTGGCATCAAAATGTACTTAAAAGTACCAAAAGTAAAAGTACTGAACTGTTTGAAAATAGCAGATCTACAAGCTCACAACGCGTCGCATCGCGACGCGTTGTGAGCTTGTAGATCGGCTATTTTCAAATAGCCTAGGTATAAAACAGAGCTAAAGGGGTTAATGTGTGTTTTTTGATATCGTTGCTGTCCGGCAGAAACCGGCTAACTCCATTTTGACCCTTTTGCATTTTTTTCTCCATAAATCAGTGCCATTGAACACCCTTTACATCTGTGTGTTGGTAAAACAAATATATTGAGCCAATGAAAAGTATTAAAAAGCACTTCTGACAAAAGCAGCTAACTTCATTGGATCCTGAAGTGTTCTGATAAACCGGAGTTAGCTGGTTTTGCTGACTCCAGGCTCCACCCCCTTTTGACCTCCAACCTCATGGTGACCTCGGAGATCCATTCAGCTGTTCTTATCAATGATGAACAAAACCCTCCTAACTGAACAATGAACATTTTGGAGGTTAGCTGGTTCCTGCCGGACAGCAGAGATATAATAATCATGTATATCTGCAAAGTAACTAGTAACTAAAGTTTTCAAATAATTGTAGTGGAGTAAAAGTACAATGTTTGCCTCTGAGGTGTAGTGGAGTAGAAGTGAAAGTACTGAAAACTGGAAATACCCCATTAAAGTAAAAAAAAAAACAGTACTTGAGTAAATGTCCTTAGTCACTTTACACCACTGCATGATTTCATCATGTTAAGTGCATGTTCAATAACTGTTGTGGCTTTTTTTTGTTGTTGACCTCATATACACACATCTCACTTCATGGTTTCAATTCTTCATTTGTTTTGTTGGTTCTCTTTCCATTGTATGTGTGTGTGTGTTCTCTGTGTTGGACGTTCTCTGCGTGATTACCTTTTGTTTTGACATTATGACTGCATGTTCATCTGTTCTGTAATCTAATCAGGGCAAATACAATCCAATAAGCCTCCACTCATATCCCCTTGTCATCAAACAGTTTGTAATGTTCGTCACCTTGCCAAACTAATGGCCTAAGTCATTTTTTGAGGAAAATGATATTTTTGCCTAAGTCAGCTCCTCATGACACTGAACACCTCTGGTAAAATGGCCTATCTCCTAATAGAAAAGGATCATGCTGTTCACTCCCCTTTTAGTAGAATGGCCTAACTCCCTAGTGTGACTGAGGCCAAAATGGGCCTTTTTTTTGGCCTAAGTCACATGGTTTTGTGACTTAGGCCAAATTATTTACTGATTTAGGCCTTTTTTCCCTTCTTTTTGGACTCAAAGTCAGATTTAATCCTATTTAAACCTATTTAAAATCTCTTATGTTACATAACTGACAGACAGTGTTATTTCTATTTAAATAGTCATAATTTGTTATAAACATTTTGGGTGAAATGATTAAGCAATATCATACAGTTTTGTTGTGGATCAGTTTTTTATTTTTCCTGAAAAACTTTCAGGAAAAATAACCTGAAAACCTTTAGTTTAGCAAGGCGACGATATGACAATACGTAGGTTTTCCCCAAAGCAACACAATATATATATTTTGATTTGCCAACATAATCAATATTAATGATCTGAAGATTGATTACGATTGAGATTGATCTTAGTGGATTGTTTTGTGAAGACTTAAGAATTCATTTTCTACCTCTGTCTCTTTTATTCACTTTAACTTCTTGAAACCCTCGCCTTGTGTTTTCAGTGTGACGCATGCTGGTGACCAGTGCTGATTTTGACAGCAAATTTAGTTTTAGTCATAGTCCTTTGAATCAAATTCCATTTGGTTTTAGTCATCTGAAATGTTTTAGTTTTTGCCTAGTTTTAGTCGACTAATTATAGTCGACTAAAACTACAGTTAATTTAGTCGACTAAAATGTATTTTTGGCGGTGCCTTGATGGCGTCGTAATGGCTGATTTTACACTTGGTTGCATGCTGAAAATAGCCGATCTACAAGCTCACAACGCGTCGCAGCACGACGCGTTGTGAGCTTGTAGATCTGCTATTTTCTTGTAGATCTGCTATTTTTTTTTTTTGTAGTGCTAGTGATCTGCTAGTTCCATATTGTTGTTATTACCTCACAGAACCTCATTTCGGCAAGAAGTACGCTGCATCCTTCACTGCTGCCTTTTTCCTTCTCATTTAATGTTTGACAGAAGTGATGATAGATGCTTACACCTATCTAACCCGTATAAAAACAAGCTACTGTAACTGTATTTTTCACGGCTTAGCAACGTGAAATAAAATGCAACGTGTTTCACTCATTTAAACAAGTCACACACTAAGTCTATCACATCAACCACTTAAACCCTCTATAGTCTTACTGAAACTGACTTTAATTACAAATGTAAAGCTCCAAGCTCAAAACGCGACGCGTTTTGAGCTTGTAGATCGGCTATTTTTTGCCGAATGTTCCCCCCCAGAATAGGCATGCTTCAAGTGTTTAAGCATTATTCTTTTGTCGGGAACACTTCACTTAAAGTTCGGGTTTATAATCATGGATGACAACTTGTAACAAGGTTTATGAGGTATCATAATTTGCTGGTTATTATGCATTATAAGCTCAATGGAACAGCACGTTAGATCTACCACATGCACGATTATAAGCATCTATAACAAGTGCTATAATGCATCATAAATGTGGGTTTTAACGCATCATAGACCCGACCTAAACGTAAAGTCTTACACTCGTGTCCGTTCTCACTGTCTCTGCATCCTGTTCCTTGCCCCTCCTCTTCCTGTGTCTCGTCTCTCTCCAGCTGCGTATCAGAGGTCCGGTTCGTGGCATGAGTGCTGCTCATGAGCAATGAGGTCATGATGATGTCATCGCCCTGTGACATCATCCACCATGATGAGGAAGTAGGCCCCTGCCTGTGATGACATCATCGCTGTTCTGTTCCTGTCTCACACGATATTTACTGGAGATGTTGGACCCGATTGGTTAACAGTACTGTACAGACCATTACCCAATCACAAGCCTCCTTTTCACAACAACACGTTTTGCATATATATATATATATATATATATATATATATATATATATATATATATATATATATATATATATATATATATATATATATATATATATATGAAATGGGGGGGAACTCTTTGCACAGAACGTAAATTGCCTGTAACGTTTAGTTTATTATCAAAACAGGCTTTGTTTTCATTCAGATGTGTATCACTGCTACTCTGAGAAGTCGAGCCTTTTGCATTAGAATGTTTTTTTTTTGTGGTTTAGTTTTTTTTTTTTAGTTCTTTTTAGATGAAACGGTTTTCCTCAACGAAAAAAAAAAGAAAAAAACTGAAATCACTAAAGCAGGTATTATTGGACCATTAATGTCCTCCTCCCTATACATTTCCTCCTAATGTCTCCTTATTCTTATCCGTCTCCTCATACCCTCCGTAGTGTCTACCTTATTGTCCTTATTACCCTGAGTAGTGTCTTACCTTATTACGATTTGTATAGACCCCGCCCCCCCCCCCCCCCCCCCCCCGCCTCGTTTCACTGTCATTTTGTTTGTCTGTATTTCTTTTTAGTTGTGTTTTTTGAGGCTCATCCATGCCTGTTATTATTGCGGTTCCAAGGACATGTTAACCCATTGAGACCTGAAGCCGATTCTACGTGTCTCCTAAATCTCAACAGTATTCTCAAAAACGTATGTTTCTATATCAGTGGTGCTCAATCTTTTTCATGTCAAGGACCCCCAAAACCATATGTATTTGGCCGCGGACCCCCATCAAAATATTTTGTTCCAGGGACCCCCCCAGAAGCAAACATTTGAGTTAAAAATGTTCGCTTTAAAAATATATATATTCAAAGATTTGCACACATTTTCACGATTTTTCAAAAATAGCAGATCTACAAGCTCATAGCGCGGCACTCGGTGCCGCGCTACGAGCTTGTAGATCTGCTATTTTTGAATAGCCCAAAGTGTAAAATAATGCTTTTTAGCTCAAGTCTAAAAATGACACAGTTCCAGGTCTTAATGGGTTAAGGCTTCAGCATGATCATGTTTTTGCTACCTAACCGTTCCTACGAACATGCCCTGATGTTGAACACATGTCATGCATATAATACTGTAACTAAACTAACTGTAACAACACGTACTGTATGCAGTGGTGGGAAAAGTACTCAAATATTTTACTTAAGTAAAAGTATTGATACTGCAACGTAGAGATAATGTGTCACAAGTAAAAGTCCGGAATTCGAAATGTACTTGAGTAAAGGTACAAAAGTATTGGCATCAAAATGTACTTAAAAGTACTCATTATGCAGAAATGTCCCATTTCACAAGTTTTCACATGTATAACATTTTTTTGAAAATAGCAGATCTACAAGCTTTGCGATGCGACGCATTGTGAGCTTGTAGATCGGCTATTTTCAAATGGCCGAAATGTATATAGGGCTGAAGTGGTTAATGCATGTTTCGTAATAATAATCAAAATCTACAAAGTAACTAGTAACTAAGTTTTCAGATAATTGTTGTGGGCGTATAAGTACAATATTTGAATCCGAGATGTAGTGGAGTAGAAATAAAAGTATTGGAAATTAGAAATACTCGAGTAAAGTGCAAATACCTCAAAATTGTTCAGTACTTGAGTACATGTACTTAGTTACTTTCCACCACTGCACATATGCATGTGTTGTGGACCAACAACACTTGGAATCGCGGGGGGGGGGGGGGGGGTGTACAGTCACAGCAATGCAGCTTTACCGAAGTCGGGTTGTGATCGTTAGAGAGTAGGGATGGGACGATAAACGTTATCGCATCGTTTATCGGGATTAAAGAAACGCTCACAATAATCGTAATCGCAGAGATTTTAAGTCATGGTGAAAGTGTCCTCCGTCACACACACCAGGAGGAATTAGCTTTTGTTGAGCTGGAAATTCAGTACAACTTCCAAAAAATAGAATAGCAGCGTCGCAACGCGTTGCGATCTTGTAGATCGGCTATTTTTTGGCGAACGTTCCCGTTCAAGTGCTTAACAAAAGTGGCATTTTAAGTTTTAACACATTGAGTGCCAAAAACGGTCCGGACCATTTTTCATAATCCAAACAAGGTGTGCCAAAAACGGTTATGGCCGTTTTTGGGCAAAAATATGAAAAAAGAAAAAAAAAAAATCAGGGGATCACCGTGAGGACGGTGATCACTGAAAATGTTTTGTGACTACTTGAAAAAGGTCCAAAAATGGTTAAAATTCCAGGCACTGGAGGTACCCTGTTTTGAAAAACCCCTGGCACTCAATGTGTTAAGCATATTTTGATTATCGCGCCAATATCGTTAATCGCAATATTTTTTTTGCCGCAGTAATCGTGACGTGTGATTTTCTTTTCATATCGTCCCGTCCCTAATAGAGAGAGAGGGTTAGTTAGTGTTATTGACCGTATGTACGATGTTAGGCATTTAGCAGATTATGTATGAGAGATGTACGTATGAGAGTTTTGTGTACATTTCACCTGTGTGTGTATTATACGTGTGTTAGCGCGCTCATTCCTGTTGAACTTGTCCTCACACTGGTCGCTGCGCACGCTCTCTCACCTGATTGGGGCTTTGGTGAGAGAGAGGGCTTTGGTTGGACCTTCACAGGGTTTCAATTACATCTGTCTTTTTGTGCTAAAACAGAGATGACGCTGGGAAGGTGTGTATGGGGTTAACCCATTGAGACCTGAAGCCGATTCTACACGTCTCCTAAATCGCAACAGTTTTCTGAAAAACGCACGTTTCTATATCAGTGGTGCTCCATCTTTTTCAGGTCAAAGACCCCCCAAAATTATATGTATTTGGCCGCCGACCCCCATCAAAATATTTTGTTCCAGGGACCCCCCCCAGAAGCAAAGATTTTAGTTAAAAATGTTCGCTTTAAAAAAATATATATAGTCAAAGATTTGCACACATTTTCACGATTTTTCAAAAATAGCAGATCTACAAGCTCATAGCGCGGCACTCGGTGCCGCGCTATGAGCTTGTAGATCTGCTATTTTTGAATAGCCCAAAGTGTAAAATAATGCTTTTTAGCTCAAATCTAAAAATGACACAGTTCCAGGTCTTAATGGGTTAATCAATCAAGGCAGTTTTTCCCTCATACTGCCGTCCCCCCCGTCCCCCGTCCCCCGTCTCGTCTCCCCCTCAAATTGCTCCAGGGCAGATCAACACAACACGGTGCGTTGCAGTTGTGTATTGACAAGATGTCTAACTATTCCGCTCGTTTGGTTTTGTGGTGTCGTTTTGTGCATAAGGACTATAACCTAATAACCCCTACGATTAAGGTGTTGGTCAGGTAAAGAGATTTAACCATATTAACCCTGGCCGAGAGGGCGTCTCTATTTTTTTAGGCATGTCGTTATAGGCAAACATTCTCAAAACTAGCCTTGGCCTATATGTTTACTTTGTACGTGTATGCATGCCGGTATTGTGCAGCGAAAATGGCCGATCTACGAGCTTGTAGATCGGCTGTTTTCTTCGTATGATGCTGGCGCTATAGGCTTAAGTGGTCAAAGCTCCATTGTGCGTTTACGCTCGGTAGCGGGGCGGGCCCTACCGACAAACACGGGGAGTTTTACGATAACAACAAGGCCTTTGAAATTTCAAAACAAGCCGGCTCCTCCCCTTATTGGCCTACGTATCTCTGAAACAACTTTACGCAACCAACAGATTACAGCAGCCAAAGAGACAAACGTTGCTGCTACTGGCAGGCAGTTTTCATTTATGTTGTCATCTCCAGGCGTAGGTAGGTGGTTCTGAACAGTGGCGTGCACAGACATTTTGAGGGGCAGGTGCTCAAGTAAATTATACTTTTTTTTTGTTTACTTGGTCTGCTCTTTCTTCCCTCTCAACCCGATCGCCAGAGGAAACGTTCTCATTGAACGTATTTCAGCGTTTCTCAAAATCCGTGCGTAGACTACTGGAAAACCACAAATTCCGTGCATAGCCGCCTCGCATCTCCCCCATTGTGACTAAACCATTTCGGAGGCGCGCAGTCTCAAGGGAATTGTCGCCGTGTGAAGGACCACCGAGCGAGCTAAAGCGAGCGAGTTGCCGTCCTGAACATTGCGACATTCCCTTGAGCCTACTCAGCGGCGTTTGAGTTACGTACCGATAGGCACAGAATCGTAAATTTTGTTGTGGGGACTGCTCTACTTCCTGGTTTTTCCGGGTTGCGACTGGTTACGCCCACCGTGGGACTCCCCGTACATATGCACGGAATTTGGGGGTTTCTAGGCGACTATGCACGGAATGACGTGCACAAATCCGTGCAATGTATACTAATTCTCTGGCGATCAGGCTGTCCCTCTACACCTATACCTCTTTGCCAAAAATAGCAGATCTACAAGCCCACAACGCCTCGCAGCGCGAGGCGTTGTGGGCTTGTAGATCTGCTATTTTTGGCTAAAGTTCTCCTCAGAAAAGGGATGCTAGGTTTCGAGTGGTTATGGTAAAAAGAAAAATCATATCACATAAAGATTTGGCGGACCCCCTGTAGTAACTCTGAGGACCCCCTAGGGGTCCCGGACCCCCTGTTGAAGATCCCTGCTGTAAACTGAAAAAACAACAACTTTTTTTCCCCCCTTTTTTTTCAAAAGGGCACTTCTGGTCAAGAGGGCAAAGGGCGGGGGCTCTAGCGACACCTAGAGTCTATCTGTGCACGTCCCTGGTCCTAATGGTCACTTAGCAGTTCATTTGGTGATTACTTGCCGAGGCAGCTCGGCAAGGGGGGAGAGCCCCAAGTCTTAGTAGGAGCTTAGAGTCGGGTTGGATTCTGACAAACATGAGGGAATTTGAGCGCTGCGTCTCGATGGGAACCATGCAGTGTGCATTGTTTTACACACAACGCAGCTTTTAACTTCATCCTATTCCACCCTTCTCCTCTTTTCTTTTTTTTTTGGCTGCCTGTGGTGGTTCTGATTCCATGACTTCAGGCGTGTAGCTTATCATAGCAACGTGCGTTGTTTTTTACTATGTCCTCTTCGTTTTAACTTAAGTTCAATGCAGATTCTGTTGGATTTGTTAGGTAACTATTATTATTATTTGTGAGGTTTTCTATGTAATGTTCTTTTATGTATCTTTAGTATTATAACTGTCAAAAAAAAAAAGCTCTCTCAAGACGCGACACAGCTTAGCGTGGCCACGTCTCCAAAGTTCCTCTTTCATTATAGCGCCTGCGGTATACACTTGTTGTTCTCGTTTGACCAAGGTTTTTAAGGCATCGTCGTTAGTGTGCATTTCTCAATACTGTAGGTCCATTTATATTTTACAAAATGTGAATTTGAGTTTTATATTTGACAACTTACAAGCATTTTCAGGTTTTCAGTACTGTACAGACTGTATGACTTCAGTAACTAAGTATTCTCAGAGTATGTGTGTGTGTGTGTGTGTGTCAGCTCTGTGTAATACTTTGTGTGGTAAGAGCATGCTATTCACGCGTTGACTCTCATAGTGTGGGTTTGAACCGTACTTTCATCCATGCCTGTGAACGTACAGGTTTCGATCTATGAGGAAGACGCATGAGTCGGACTATGCAGGTCGTTTCTGAACTGTCGGGGAAACGGACTTACGTTGTTTTTTTTTTTTACACCCCCTACAACAGGGGTCTTCAACCTTTTCAGGCCAAGGACCCCCTAGCTGAGAGAGTGAGATGAAGCAGGGACCCCCTCTATATCGTATAAAAGTGTGTTTCAGATAAACTTTTGCTGCTCTTTTTTCCCCTCTACACCTATAACTCTTTGCCAAAAATAGCCGATCTACGGCGTTGTGAGCTTGTAGATCTGCTATTTTTGGCTAAAGTTCTCCTCAGAAAAGGGATGCTAGGGTTCAAGTGGTTAATGTAAAAAAAAATATCATATCACACAAAGATTTGGGGGACCCCCTGTATTAAATCTGAGGACCCCCTAGGGGTCCCGGACCCCCTGTTGAAGACCCCTGGCCTACAACGTTGACATGACGTTGATATTGACATGGTATCACACCACTTTTCAGGACATGATCAATAACCATTGCTTTCCATTATGACCATGCTCAACCTTTTTTTTTGTTTTGTTTTTATTTTCTGCACCCCCCCCCCCCCCCCCCCCCCCCTTCTGTCTGTCCAGGCATAAAGTTTAGCCAGCGTGACTGTACTTACTTTTGATTGGCTCTTGAACTGCATTCACAACAGGAGGGAAACATTTTTTTTCCTTTTTTTTTTTTTTTTTAAGGGAGGGTTTGTCCTTATAGCATCAAACTGCGGATTGAGCTTTGACCTCGTCGCTTTTGGCGAGGTGAACTTTTCTGCCCTAAAGCCGAATTTATGACTCGTCGCATGGCGGGTGTCGGCGCGTCGACAATAGCCGACCTTACAGGCTCGCGGCGCGGGAGGTCGGCTATTTTCGACGCGCCGACACCATCGCGCGACTAATCTCAAGTCGGGCCTACGTTTGATGGTGATGAGAATTCCTGTAGACTAGAACAGAACCATGTGATGTGATGTATACTTTTTTTTTTTTGTAGCATTACCAGGAATGCCAGCCCCAGGGTATTGTGTTGAACGGCGGGTTAAGGGAACAGACGTGACTCCAGAGAATAGCCTACTGTACCTTTTTTCTTGTAATCATGATGAAATAAGCACTTGTAAAATCTACTGTTAAATATTTTTCTTTTTGTTTTATTTTTTATTTTTTAACATGGAGAAGAAGAAGAAGAGAGAAAAAAACAGATTCACAATTGCATTCAAGTTTCTCATTTCTGATAAGATGAAATTCAGGGGAATATTAGTAGTGAATGTAATACAACTAGGGTTTTTTTTTTGTTTGTTTTTTTGTTGTTTTTTTCCACAGCTCTAAGGCTGTGTGACAGAAGGTCTAGACAATGGAACATAACAGAATATCTAATAAATTTGAATGAATAAAAAAATGACTCTGCTGACTTATGTTTAATTTTAGAAGTTCTACAATTTTCTTATATCAATTGAATGTATACATAAACACTGGATTCGTTTTCCCATGTGTACACGTATTTGCTTATGTCTAAACAAATCCACTGACCACATGACACAATATTAACCCATTAAGACCTGAGGCAATTCTTTAAAAAAAAATCTAAATCCTAACAGTTTTTTGAAAAATAATCTGAACAATATTTTTTCATGATTTTTCAAAAATAGCAGATCTACAAGCTCATAGCGCGGCACTCGGTGCCGCGCTATGAGCTTGTAGATCTGCTGTTTTTGAATAGCCAAAGAAATCTAAAGTGACACAGATGCGTTCCAGGTCTTAAAGGTAGGGTAAGTGATATTTTTGGTTAAAACACTATATTCTGATAGTAATCATTGTTGCTATAATAGTATAGAGTGTTTGTTCCGTCTCTCCAGCTCTTTATTAAACAGAAAATACATTTTCAGGTAGGTGACAAAATTTCAGCCAATCAGGAGAGGGTACCCGTTTATCAGCTTCATTTTTTATAGTGTTCTAGTTCCAATTGTGTGTCTGCTCATGCCTTTGTGTCACCACTTCCATATTCACTTGTTTCCTGATTGCATAAAATTGGTATCCTGACCTCAAAATGTATTTTCTGTTTATTAAAAAGAGCTGGAGAGACATGGAGACTCCTGTTACTGAACAAACACTCTATAGCAATGAGTATAATCAGAATATAGAGATATTTAACACTTATTTTGACCAAAGAAAATCACTTACCCTACCTTTAACATAATGTTATATTATAGAAATATGATATAGATATAGAAAGAGAAAACCTCACAAGATGGCGCCACCTGTCCATTTAACGGTTCCTCAAGCTAGTATATATCAGTAAACATATAAAAAATGATATCACAAACTAGAGTTTTACTTTTGGACTTACAATGAAGTCAACATGTGTTCTCCCAGAGCTACAAAACATGGAACCAAGAATATAATTAAGTCCTATTTTATTATAAATTGGATTTTGGTCTCAACGGATTTCAGCCTATATAGGCGATATATATATATATATATATATATATATATATATATATATATATATATATATATATATATATATATATATATATATATATATATATATATATATATATATATATATATATATATATATATATATATATATATATATATATATATATATATATATATATATATATATATATATATATATATATATATATATATCTCTCTCTCTCTCTCTCTCTCTCTCTCTCTCTCTCTCTCGCCTATATAGGCTGAAATCCGTTGAGACCAAAATCCAATTTATAATAAAATAGGATATATATAGAGTGCTAAATAAAAGCTTAAAAATGAAGCATTAATGGAGTCTTGAGTCCATCGTCATTTGGAGTGTGCGGTTCCTTCCTAAGAGAAGCAGAGGGGAGGTTTATTTCTTTCTTTCTTATATATATGTGTGCAACGCCATGTCAATGACTAAATACAGTTAACAGACTGGGTCTGGATCCGGTCTGGAGCGGATACGGAAATGGGCTGTGAGTGCATGCGCGCGCGGTGCCCCTCTGCGGCTTGCAGATCCGGTACGGAGCGGATACGGAAACGGACGAGTGTGCGTGCCATGTTACGTGTTGCGGGGTGAATGACCGGATACAGTAAGCGGTGGGGCTTTGCTCTTAGACCGGATGTGATCACACTCAAAGCGGTAAAAAGAAAAGGAAACTGGAAACACAAGTTTTAGCCGAAACATCCGTTGTGTTGTGGTGCGACCCCCGAACCGACCACTAAGCTAGCCGTTCTGACTGGGATGCGATGTGCGCATGCCCAGAACCACTTTTACCCAGGTAACCTCCAGGCAGCAGCTTCACCATCATGGCGGCGGCGCGAGGCCATGTGCAGGATCCCAACGACAGGAGACTCAGACCTATCTACGGTAAATAAAACCCTTTCAAACGGGGGGGGGGCAGAATAACTAACGAACGCGTTACTCGTTTATCCGCGGCGTCAACGTTTTTTTGTCGGACGTCTCGCCGACGCCATAGTTTAGTCATTTACATTGACGCAGTAGTTTCCCATCGGCGTTCTTTCCCAGAGAACACAGTCACAGTGGGTCGGTTAGTTAGTAGCGGGGGTTAGCCTCGCGTTGCTCTGGGGTCTCCATTGCGACTCAACCAGTGTGGATCCGGTCGAGAGCCCGCCTACTGTATCCGGTCATTTGCACGCACCAGGCACCACACATGCAAAGAAACTGTTTCCGTATCCTGTTGTAGACCGGATACGATAACTTTGCAACGCTAACTTGGATCCCACCACCAAGTGACCAGTCTGAAGTGCTGCTGGTGCTGGTGGTGGTGGTGGTGGTTGTCTCGAGCGGCTCAGCGGCCCCTCGAGCGGCGGACTAACCAGACCGCTCGAGCCGCTCACATATAATACCTCCGACCTATGGCGGCGTCGCGCGCCCAAAATGTGAGCTTGTAGATCTGCTGTTTTCAGCGCGAGCGAGACTCTCTCTCGAATGACAGTGCACACAGTTATAATTCCCCCGCACACACACACACACACACACACACACACACACACACACACACACACACACACACACACACACTGCAGGACAGCAGAGTTGCCAATAATGACATTTTCACAGTACAGAAGCCTTCACTGTGTGTTGTGTCGTGTTAACAATGTGTTAAAGTGTTATTAAAGTGGTTATACATGGAATGGATAGGTGTGTGTGTGTGTGTGTGTGTGTGTGTGTGTGTGTGTGTGTGTGTGGTTGCAGTGCAGAAGCCATGCAGCATGCAAAGTCCTCTCTCTATCTCTCTCTCTATATAAAGCTAACGTTAGCATAGCTGTTTGACAGCTAGCTTTAGCTATTATTAGCACTTCATACTGTCTCTGTGTGTGTGTCTAGCAGCATGCTAACTGTGTGTGTGTGTGTGTGTGTGTGTGTGTGTGTGTGTGTTAGCAGCATGCTAGCTGTGTGTGCAGTAGACAGAACTGCATCAATACTTAGTTATTATATAATAGTTAGTTCATGCTGTGTGTGTGTGTGTGTGTGTGTGTGTGTGTGTGTGTGTGTGTGTGTGTGTGTTAGTTCATGAGGTGTGTGTGTGGGGTAGAAAGAACTGCATCTCAATATGAAATAACGTGTGTGTGTGTGTGTGTGTGTGTGTGTGTGTGTGTGTGTGTGTGTGTGTGTGTGTGTGTGTGTGGAGCAGAAATAACTGCATCAATAGTTGGTTAAATAATAATAACTAACTATTATATAATAACTAACTGAATTGAGTACAAAGTACCCTAATGGAAACAAGCCATAGTGCTTTCTTTGGTTTTAAATCCTCTCAACAGACCATGTATTGAACTGTACTTCACTGTGCTTATTTCTGCTAAATGTTAATACAGTCAATCAGCTAGTTCTGTGTGTGTGTGTGTGTGTGTGTGTGTGTGTGTGTGTGTGTGTGTGTGTGTGTGTGTGGAGTAGAAGGAACTGCATCAGTATTTAGTTAGTTATTCTAATACCAATAGTTAGTCCATGATAGGTGTGTGTGGGTGAGAGAGAGAGATTTAGCAGCAGCAGTGTAGCAGCATGCTAGTTGTGTGTGTGTGTGTGTGTGTGTGTGTGTGTGTGTGTGTGGAGCAGAAATGACTGCATCAATAGTTAGGTATTATATAATAACAGCTAGTTCATGCTAGTTAATCCTCTCAACAGACCTCGTATTGAACTGTAGTTCCCTGGGCTGTTTTCTGCAAACTGTTAATACAGTATATATCCAATCAAAAATCAATCAGTTGTGTGTGGAGTAGAAAGAACTGCATCAATAGTTAGTTAGTTATTATATAATAATAATAGTTTATTTGTGTGTGTGTGTGTTTTAAATGATGGTTATTAACTGGTATAGTTGTGTGTGTGTCCGTGTCCGTGTCCGTGTCTTAAACAGCTGAATAGTTTAACAAGCTTAAAGTTTCAACGTGCTACATCATAATAGACTATGGTGTGTGTGTTAGATAACACAACACAACAGCAGCAGTGAAGGAGGACAATATAGCGTCACCGCAGGGCTTTTGTAAAGACTTTCATATTTGTATTAACCCATTAAGACCTGAGGCGATTCTTAAAAATATTAATATTAATATATAACAGTTTTTTGAAAAAAAAATCTAAAAAATGATTTTTTAAAGCTGTTTCAAAAATAGCAGATCTACAAGCTCGTAGCGCGGCACCGAGTGCTTGTATATCTGCTATTTTTGAAAAGCCAAAGAAATCTAAAGTGACACAGATGCGGTCTTAATAGGTTAAACGTTGTATTTGTGTTACCGAGCAGTTCTTTTGTTTAAGCAGCAGTCTGTGGTGGTGGTGTTGTTGACATGACAGTCAAGTTCACTGGTGGAGAACGACTGCGGTGTAACGATAATGATGATGACCCACCGGCTGCAATAAACGTTGCTCTGTGTCACTACTATAGCGTGATGCCAATGCACAGCCAAACGCCACCGTTTGTGTCTACAGGAGGAGGAGGGCGATGTTAAAACACAGATTAAAACCAGGGCGCGTTAAAACGCATTAAGACCGGGAACGCATCTCTGTGTGTCATCGAAAGATTTCTTTGGGCGATTCAAAAATTGCTCTATCTACAAGCTCAGAGCTTGTAGATAGAGCTTGTAGATTCAGCAATTTTTTTCTGAATATCATTTTGGGAGGTCCTTGACATGAACAAGTATGATGATGAGCACCACTGATATTATAGCAATATAGGGTTTTTTCCCCCCCCAAAAAAACTGTTACTATTTAAAAAGACATTTGTAGAATCCCGCCAGAAGCAAAAGATTTGAGTTAAAAAATTTCACTTTAAAAAAATATATATATTTAAATATTTTCACGAATGTTTACGGTTTTTCTCAAAATATTTTTGAATAGCCCAAAGAAATCCATGCAGCGTAACATTATCACACACCATCTGTAGGGTACAATGTCATTTATTTATTTCCCCCTCTCTCTCTCTCTCTCTCTCTCTCTCTCTCTCTCTCTCTCTACCAAAGACCATGGCAGTGAATGACGATTAGCTTTGCCCAAAGCCAGATTCCAGACAGAAAGCTGCAGAATATGATGAGCTGCTGCTTCTAGCCAAATGCAGCCTGTCTGTCAGAGAATAAAACGGGACATTTTTTTATGATGCGTAGTCGGCACGTAATGTGGGGGGGAAAAAAAACAAACATGAAATGATACCAGCTTTCTGTTTCAGGTCATACCTTATGAATGAATCCTCACTGGCACCACTCAGGGTTAAATATATCTATATATCTCTCTCTCTGTCTCTGTCTCTGTCTCTGTCTCTGTCTGTCTCTGTCTGTCTCTGTCTCTCTGTCTCTGTCTCTCTGTCTCTCTCTGTCTCTCTCTGTCTCTCTGTCTCTGTCTCTGTCTCTCTGTCTTTCTCTGTCTCTGTCTCTCTGTCTTTCTCTGTCTCTGTCTCTCTGTCTCTGTCTCTCTGTCTCTCTCTGTCTCTATGTCTCTGTCTCTCTCTGTCTCTCTGTCTCTGTCTCTGTCTCTCTGTCTTTCTCTGTCTCTGTCTCTCTGTCTCTCTCTGTCTCTATGTCTCTGTCTCTCTGTCTTTCTCTGTCTCTGTCTCTCTGTCTCTGTCTCTGTCTCTCTGTCTTTCTCTGTCTCTGTCTCTATGTCTCTGTCTCTCTCTGTCTCTCTGTCTCTGTCTCTCTGTCTTTCTCTGTCTCTGTCTCTCTGTCTCTCTCTGTCTCTATGTCTCTGTCTCTGTCTCTGTCTCTGTCTCTCTCTGTCTCTGTCTCTGTCTCTGTCTCTGTCTCTCTGTCTCTTTGTCTATATCTCTGTCTGTCTGTCTATCTATCTCTCTATCTCTCTCTTTATATCTCTCTTTCTATCTACCTATCTATCTATCTATCTATCTATCTCTCTCTCTCTCTATCTCTCTCTCTCACAATGGGAAGCAGGGATTGCATAGGCAGTTTCTGGTGACCAGATTGCTGATTAGGGTGAATTGTGTTCATTTGGGCGACTGGAATAGTCTGATATCTTTTAGACAGTTAGAGTTAGATTGGGTGGATTGTGATGGGTGATGGGGCAGCACTTGAGTTGTCTGGGCTTGCCGTTTCGGTGAATGTGGGGGTGTTGTGCAATGCATATTCGACCCCCCCGCCCCCCCCCCCCCCCCCGACCCGACCCCCCGCCATTAGCTCATCCGTCCTGTAAGGACTGAGGACGGACATGTCATGTGTTTGTTCCCTGATTTCAGCATGAGGCCCAAAGACATGAGGCGTCATCCTGGCTGGTTGAATGTGTGCTGTACATCATTGGTTCTCAAAGTGGGGTCCCCCCAGGGGTCCTTGAGGGGGTTCCAGGGGGTCCCCAGCAAAATGTGTGAATATAGCATCACAATAACTTTAACCTTTTATACTTTAGGCTATTCAAAAAATATCAGATCTACAAGCTCATAGCGCGGCACCGAGTGCCGCGCTATGAGCTTGTAGATCTGCTATTTTTGAAAAATCCTGAAGATTCGTGCAAATCTTTCAATATGTTTATTTCAAAGCGAACATTTTAACACAAATCTTTGCTTCTGGGGGGTCCCTGGCACAACACATTTTCAGATGGGGGGTCCACAGCCAAATATATATCAATTTGGGGGTCCCTGGCATGAAAAAGTTTGAGAAGCGCTGCTGTACATTCTGCTCACTGTTATTGCTGGCCAGCAGGTGGCGTGTGTGAGCTGGCTGGGCATTGTCTTGTCTGTGCCACTACTGTTGACCTTAATCCAGCCAATCAGGGTACGCTTCTGTGTGTCATTTTAGATTTGAGCTGTGAGCATTATTTTTGATACTTTGGCTATTAAAAAATAGTAGATTTATTTCATCTCTCTCTCAGCTAGGGGGTCCTTGGCCTGAGAAACGTTGTAAGACCCCCTACACTAGACTATGCACAGCGCTGTAGCGTGGCAGAAAAGCAGTTCTCCCACTTTATACACAGCTGAGAGAATTAAGGAGGGTAGGAACTAAGGTCATCTGTTAATCAGAAGGTCAGCGGTTCAGCAGAACGTGTTGAAGAGTCAGTGTCCCTGAGCAAACACACGGATTACTCTCCTGTCATGATTGCAAGTGTGAGAGAAACTGACCAGCATTTTTATTTGTGGGAGGGGGGGGGGGGGCTTTATGTAATTGCGTGTGTGTGTGTGTGTGTGCGTGCGCTGTACTCTACTGCGGCAAGTTGCAATCCACACAACTTATGCAGCCAGTATTCAGCAGAGTGAGAAATGAAACGGCATTGACAGACATTGAACAGGAACGTATTATTGACTGAGGTTATTGAATTACACTCTTAATAGCATAATGATGGTGTAGTAGAATCACTCTTAATAGCATAATGATGGTGTAGTAGAATCACTCTTAATAGCATAATGACGGTGTAGTAGAATCACTCTTAATAGCATAATGATGGTGTAGTAGAATCACTCTTAATAGCATAATGATGGTGTAGTAGAATCACTCTTAATAGCATAATGACGGTGTAGTAGAATCACTCTTAATAGCATAATGACGGTGTAGTAGAGCCTTCCTTCAACAAAGACTGACGGAGATAAACAAATCTCGTCAGTCTTTGTCCAAGGTGTAAACATTGTAACATGATGGTAGACTTCTCACAGTAGCTTATCTAATCAAATCCACTGCCTGTGCAGGGTGATATGACCCATACATGCGTGCACACACACACACACACACACACACACACACACACACACACACACACACACACACACACACACACACACACACACACACACACACACACACACACACACACACACTCCATAACATGATCAATGTTTCTCAGTAGCAGAGTAAACATACAGATGGAGAAAATAACCATTTTATTAATTCAAATGAATCCTGTATAGGAGCTTTAATGCAGCATGTCCCCAGAGATGTGATGAATCCAGTGTGGTTTGGTGGGGGTGGTCTAGTAGGGTGGTTCAGACATAACTAGTAGCACAGTGCTGTGGTAGAGAAAGCAACGCGTCCCCATTGGACCAAGTCATTCTAGGACTAGCCTGGTAAACCCTCCCTCCGGGGGCGGCCATAGCTGAGTGGTTAGTGAGCCCGCCTAGGGAGCCAGAGGCCCTGGTTGCCCCAGGTTCGATTCCAGGCCAGGCCAACATATGTGTCGATGAAATGAAATTTGTCCCTGAGCAAGACTCTTAACCCCTAATTGCTCACAGGTTCTCATTGGAAACAAGACCGCAAGGACTTTCATGAACGACCTGTTAAAAGGAATTATCCTTATCCTTATTCCGGAAATCTCATTTCCATTTGATTCCAGAAGTGCGTCTGGCCTGATCGCCCATTGTGGGGGTTTCTAGAGGAATTACCAGCTAACCGAGCCTATCGGCGGCGGCGCTCATCGTTCTGTGATTGACAGCGACAGTTGGCCAATCAGGTGGCGAGTACGAGTGAGCCCGAATGGGACCGAGTGCAGCCGACAAAAATGGAACGATCCGCCATTGTTTTCTGCGCCTAGTTACACTTTTTACTTTCGGTTTTAAAACGCTCTCAAACTTCTTTTTTGAGGCACGGAATTTACTATTAAGATATCGTTTGGATAGAATTTAGTTGTTTAACTTCATATATGTGGTCAATTAATCATGACAGAGCCTATTTAAAAGAATAATTTTAGAGAACCGGCATGGGGCAGGGAGTGACACGCATGTATCCCAATAAGGCAACCTATTTTGGGCATGGCCGTCTCAAAAGTCCCGTTGCGTCACATAGTCTGGAGGTGGTAAAAATGAACTGCTGATTGGCTGAAGGGGAAAAACGATCATTGGCTGAAGGGGTTGTCAGTCAACGGTATTACTCCCGCCCAACTCCAGCCCACAGCCAATATTGCAGAATGGGCGTTCAGGCCAGACTCACGTCTGGAATCAAATGGAAATGAGATTTCCGGAGGGAGGGTTTACCAGGCTACTATAGGCCTACTACTTGTGAAGATCTAAGGTTCAAGGTTGTCCTGTATGGGTACATCTTGTGGTACATAAGAGTAAAACTCACTTTGGTTTGGCTTCCTTCAGACGATGCAGCAGCCTAGATAATAACAACAGAATAATTATAGAAATATTTTCTTTAAAGAAAAGAAGAGTGCAAAAAAAAAGAATAAAATAGTAGAGCATCATCAAATGTACACGTGCATAAAAAACCTTGGTATATTTTATATACACCACCAACAGCATTTATTCCCAGTATAGCTGCCACCTAACTTTGTGTAAACAACTTCACAGTATATCGGATGGGGGGTGGGGGGGCTAGCTTAGCATTTCCCTTTGTCCTGGATCGTTCTGGTTCTTGTCAGGTCGTTCATGTAGCTGATTGTACGTGGAAACTGGAAAGAAGCATTTTAAGGTGTTTTAGGTGTCACAGAATTGTTTGTTTGCAAACTGCATAATTCTCATTGGTGAGGAAATTGGCTAAATGTATTTTGCACTTGTTGTTGTCCAGGCAATTGTAGCGATGGGTGTTGGCAAGAACCTCACGGTGCGATACGTATCACGATACTTGGGTCACGATACGCTTGTGTCGTGATATATTATGGATCATGACTGTGGATTAAAGGGATATTTCACTTTAAAAAAAAAACGTTGGGTCATTTTATCGTCTACTCAGGCTTTTGTGAGCCCCCCAGACCGTTTTTAAGTTGCTTGATTCAGTATTTAGATATTTGATATTCATTTTATCAGACACGCCCCCTTCCTATACAAACCCATTATAACATCAAACTCCATTTTAACCATGTTAGATTCATCAAAAACACCCGTCCTTGGTTCTGGTGAATCACCCTGCCCTCCTAATATGCGAGGGGGCCGTGTTTTTTCGATTACTTTTTTCATTTTTTTTTTTTTGTTGTATTTAATGTTTTTCATTTTCCAAAAAAATAAATAAAAATAAATGAAAAAAGTAATCGAAAAAACACGGCCCCCTCACGTATTAGGAGGGCAGGGTGATTCACCAGAACCAAGGACGGGTGTTTTTGATGAATCTAACATGGTTAAAATGGAGTTTGAAGTTATAATGGGTTTGTATAGGAATCCCCATATCCCTTTTAAGACCGCGAACACATCTGTGTCATTTTAACATTTCTTTGGCTATTTTATTTGTTGAAAAACTGTCGAAGATTTGTGCCAAAACATATGTTTTAAAGCGAACATTTTTTAACTCTTGTTGTCCCTGGAACAATATATTTTGAGATGCGGGTCCACGGCCAAATACATATCATTTTGGGGAGTCCTTGACATGGAAAAAGTTGGAGCACCACTGATATAGCAATACACTGTTAGGATTTAGAAAACGTTTTTACACATGTATTTGGCCCGCGGACCCCATCTCAAAATGTGTTGTTCCAGGGACCCCCCCAGAAGCAAAGATTTCAGATACAAAATGTTCACTTTAAAAAAATATATTCAAAGATTTGCACAAATTTTCAATATTTTGCATATATTTAGCTCATATCGCGGCACTCGGTGCCGCGATATGAGCTTGTATATCTGCTATTTTTGAATAGCCCAAAATAAATCTTAAAATGACACACAGATGCGTTCCCGTTTTTTTACAGGGTTAACACACAGTAGGTCTCTAAAGGAAGACCAACCAGTTCATTTCAATCACATTTGAAGCTGCTAATTAATGAGTCATTAAGGGTTTAATGTGGACGTGATGACCTTCGTCATCAGTGACGTTCCATACTTAACGGTTCCAAACGGAGAGGACCCACATCGTCATGAGAGACAAATATACCTTCTTTCTGGCACAGTTCATTCAGGCAGACCAGCTGTCATGACAAAAAAGGGCCATTCTTGGTTATAATGATGTAAGGTTTATACCATTGACCAGGGCTGTGAATCTTCTGCTATCTCACCATTCCATTCCATTCCATTCTGAATCTTGGGACCACGATTCAGATTTTTTCAAAACAAACTATTTCGATTCAAAAACGATTTTTTTTTCCCCCTGATTCAAACAATTGTCGATTTAACTCATTCCCTGCCAGACTTATTTCTGTGTGTCTTATTTAGTGTTTTTTTATAAATATGTTTAAAAATTCACATTTTTTTTTTTTTTTCATTATGATCTCAAGTCCAGTCGTTTCTAAACACACGGACGAGTCGTGCACGTCACTCGGACAACAAACATTCCGATCGGGCGGCCATAGCTGAATGGTTAGTGAGCCCGCCTAGGGAGCCAGAGGCCCTGGTTGCCCCAGGTTCGACTCCAGGCCAGGTCAGCATATGTGTCGATGAAATGAAATTTGTCCCTGAGCAAGACTCTTAACCAGGGGTGCACATAACTGGTGCGCAGGTGCGCATGCGCACCCAAAATAAAAAATGCGCACCACATCAGACGACGCGAGGCGTTTTTGCGCACCAACAGCTAGGACAGGAATTTCCAAGCTTTTATTTTTTAGCAAAACTAAAAAATAAAAGCCTGGAGATCGAGGCTAGGAATTTACTTCCTGAAGCCACACTCACACAATCACTCTAAAGCACGCGTCGGCCCCATGTACAGCCATTAGGCACAGGGGTAGAGATATGACTCGCGTCGCCTCGCATCGCCTCGCATTGCCTCGCTGCGTGCACGCAGCCAGCAGCGGCTGTTAGAGGCACTCGTCACCGATGATGAACGCACCGTAATGGTGCAAAATATGCCGTGAACGTCCCAATCTGGCGGATAAAATCAGCGCAGCAGCACAGGGCACCAACCTTGTGGGCTTTATCTAACAGCGTGAGAAAAAAAACCGGCAAAAATCGGCGGAATTTAGAAGCGGAGCGTCCTTTTTTTCTCGCCCCCCCCCCCCCCCCCCCCCCGTTGACAAAACTGTCCGGGCTGAACCCCCCCTCCCCCCCCCCCCCCGTTGACAAAACGGGACGGGCGCCATGCGCACCAAGTCACATGTCCAGGTGCTCTTCTGCGTACCAGACCTAAAAAGTTATGTGCACCCCTGCTCTTAACCCCTAATTGCACACAGGTTCTCATTGTAAACAAGACCGCAAGGACTTTAATGAACGACCTGTTAAAAGGAATTATCCTTATCCTTATCCTTAGCCCTTCTCCTCCAGCCCAGCGTTAAACAGCATGCATGGCCATCTGAACGGAAAACTCACTTATACTTTTTCCACCTCGCCACAGACCTCGCTAAATCCCTTATGATCGCGTGTTCAACTGTTTGTAGACACACAGGGTAGTTGTGTGAGTGGCCCAGAGAACACATTTTCAATCGTCGACATTCCATTTGGCAGCCGTAGCAGTTTCAAAAACAGCGACGCGAAACAGTGTTCCTCGGTGGAAAAAATGCAAAGCCGAGAAAATGGCGTTTGAAGGCTGGAACCCAAACAGGAAGTGGGCGGAAGCGAAAATCTTTGATATGACGTATTTCCGTATCCGGGTGTGTGCTACAGTGAAATGTGTCGTGGCGAGAGATGAAGGACCTTGAGATCTTGTTTTGAAAAATGATTTTGCAAAATTACGTTTTTTTACGTCGGTGGCAGTGACTGAGTAAAAAAAGATTTTTTTCCAATTCAAAATCGAGAACTTGACACGTCTTGTCAAAAAAAAACATTTAAAAAAAAAATCTATGTTATTTATTTGGAGTATCGATTCTGAATCGTCCAGCATGAGAATCGCGATTCATATTCAAATTGTTTTTTTCCCCCCCACGCCCCTACCATTGACATAATATAGCTTTAGTATATATAATAAATCTTCTGTACCTAACCATGGAAGCCACACTTCCACAAACATAACGGTATGCTCCCTGAAATATAAATAGAAATAATCCTCTTTTATTTCCTCAGATTCTCTCGACAATGGAAACAACAAGATGGCCATCCAGCAGGCAGACAAACTGCTAAAGAAGCACAAGGACCTGCACTGTGCCAAGGTGAAGTGTGTGACATCACAGTAGTCTGTGTAAATGCAGGTTGCCCGGGGGCACGGCTCACAAAGAAGAAATAATAAGAAAATAATAGCCAGGGCGCCCGAAGTCCTTCTGGTACTTATACTTCATTAAGGCACGGGGCATACGCGCTGAGGAAGGCTCCATGTATGCTGCCCGTACTTTAATGAATTAAAAGGAATGAATAAAGTAAGGTTGACTGTTATTTTCTTATTGAACGTGTGAGATGGCTAGGAAGAAAAACGTGCAGGTTTGAAGTATGCTCTGTACCAACCAAGCAACCTTGCACTGTATTAATCCATTTAGTCCGGGAACGCATCTGTGTGTCACTTTTAGATCTCTTTGGCTATTCAAAAATAGCAGATCTACAAGCTCTCGTAGCGCGCCACCAATTGCCGCGCTACGAGCTTGTAGATCTGCTATTTTTGGAAAAGAATCGTAAAAAATGTGTGCAAATCTGAATATATCATTGGATATAAATATAGATTCATTTTTAACTCAAATATTTGAATCTGGGGGGGTCCCTGGAACAAAATATTTTGAGATGGTGGTCCGCAGCCAAATACCTGTCATTTTGGGGGTCTTATAGCAACATATTTTAAAAAACAAAAAACTGTTAGTAACATCCCCAGAAGCAAAGATTTGAGTAAAAATGTTCACTTTAAAAATATATATATTCAAAAGATTTGCTATTTGCTAAGACTTGGCTATTTTTGAAAAGCCCAAAGAAATCTTAAAATGACACCGTATGCATTGCGTTCCCGGTCTAAATGGATTAAGGAATGAATGAAACTTTTATTTCCATGTCTTGTCTTATGACCCATGATCCCTTATAAAACACCAAAAACACAATTACAAAATGTTATTTACTCACCGCTCACACAGATGAACTATTTATGGCTATTTATTGAATATTGTTGAACAACTAAAACCAATAAAGCACACCATCCATCGCCTGCAATGAACCGTCTTGAGAAAAAGATCTTACATTAGGTCTAATGTAAACCTCTTATAACCCATTAACTCATTGACTGCTCAAATTATTTCTGGCTATTTCTGGCCAGTACAATTTTAGATTTTTATTTTTTTCAAAGTAAAAAAAAAAAGTGCTTAGGAAGCGAGATACTGCCTTTTTCAGTTCTAAGTTAAACAAGGAGTGGATGGAGCTGCAAATCTTCAGATAATGATATCTTGGGTTCTGAACCCCAAAAAAAAAATGGCACTCAATGAGTCAAAATAACCGACTTCAAGATCAAGATTAACATGAACCTTAACCTCCCACCCTCTCCTCCCCTCTCCTCTCCCCTCCTCTCCTCCCCTCTCCTCCCCTCTCCTCCCCTCTCCTCCTCTCCCCTCTCCTCCCCTCTCCTCTCCTCTCCTCTCCTCCCTCAGGTCCTCAAGGCCATCGGTCTCCAGCGCACAGGGAAGCAGGATGAGGCTTTCATGTTGGCCCAGGAGGTAGCCACGCTAGAACCCACCGATGACAACTCACTACAGGCCCTCACCATACTGTACAGAGAGATGCATCGACGTGAGACACACACACACACACACACACACACACACACACACACACACACACACACACACACACACACACACACACACACACACACACACACACACACACACACACACACACACAGGGACGTGCACAGATAGACTCTAGGTGGTGCTAGAGCACCCTGCCCTTTGCCCTCTTGACCAGAAGTGCCCTTTTGAAAAAAAGAGATTTTTTTTTTTTCAGTTTACAGCAGGGGTCTTCAACAGGGGGTCCGGGACCCCTAGGGGGTCCTCAGAGTTACTACAGGGGGGTCCGCCAAATCTTTATGTGATATGATTTTTCTTTTTACCATAACCACTCGAAACCTAGCATCCCTTTTCTGAGGAGAACTTTAGCCAAAAATAGCCGATCTGCTATTTTTGGCAAAGAGGTATAGGTGACGTTGAAGACCTCTGGTTTACAGTATGTAGCCCATGGTGACATCGATCAATTCTGGATTAAAAGCTTCTAATATATTAATAATTCCCCAAAATGTGCAATTTTCTTCTATAAATTTCACACTATTAAGGCAGCCGGCCGTTCCGCGCGCCGCGCAAGGTGCCCTTTTTTTTTTACTTGAGCACCTGCCCCTCAAAATGTCTGTGCACGCCACTGCGCGCACACACACACACACACACACACACACACACACACACACACACACACACACACACACACACACACACACACACACACATTTCTGCCATGTACTTCTATGGTAAAAAAACAGAGCGCTGGGCAACGCGGGCCGCTTGCCCACCCAGTTGAGCGTTTGTCTCGCTGCTGAGAGACAGACGGAAACATCTTAATAACCCCGACGTCTCTGCTTAACCTCATTAAAGCCCGGGAATGCATCTTGTGTCATTTTTTTTTATTTCTTTGGCTATTCAAATAAATAGCAGATATACAAGCTCATAGCTAACATTTTTTAACTCAAACCTTTGCTTCTGGGGATTCTACAAATGTCTTTTAAATCTTAAGAGTTATTTTTTTTTTTAAATAACTTATGTTGCTATATGTGTGTGTGTGTGTGTGTGTGTGTGTGTGTGTGTGTGTGTGTGTGTGTGTGTGTGTGTGTGTGTGTGTGTGTGTGTGTACGTGTGTGTGGTTCTCAAACCTTTTCATGTCAAGGACCCCCAAAATTATATATGTTTGGCCGCAGACCCCTATCTGAAAATGTTTTGTTCCAGGGACCCCCCAGAAGCAAAGATTTGAGTTAAAATTATATATATATATATATATTCAAAGATTTGCACACATTTTCAAGACTTTTTTCTTTTCAAAAATAGCAGATCTACAAGCTCATAGCGCGGCACCGAGTGCCGCGCTATGAGCTTTTAGATCTGCTATTTTTGAAGAAAAAAAAAGTCTGCTATTCTGTGATAGTCTGCTATTTTGGAATTTCCAAAGAAATCTTGAAGGTGACACAGACGCGTTCCCGGTCTTAGGGAGTCATAGGCTTCTTGTCACCTGACAGGGTGATAAGAAGCCCCCCCCCAAGGACCCCCAGGGTCCTTGAGAACCAATGATCTCTTTTCTATGTATAATGGATGGAGGATGTCGTGGGGCTGGTGGTTTGCACATGTTTGCTAACTTTGTTTGCTGTTGCTGTCGCAATTTAGAAATGACTCAATAATTAGTTGTTGCAGGACGTGGTGTTCACATTCATCTGCCTCTAATGCTGTCTAACCTACTGCGCTTCTTTGAAATAGCAGATCTGCAAGCTCATAGCGTGGCACTTGTAGATCTGCTATTTTAGAAGAATTGTTTGAAATCTTTTTATATATATATATATATATATATATATATATATATATATATATATATATATATATATATATAATTATTTTTTTTAACCCATTAAGACCTGGAACGCATCTGTGTCACTTTAGATTTCTTTGGCTATTCAAAAATAGCAGATATACAAGCTCATAGTTGAGCTTGTATATCTTCTACCTTAATGGGTTAAAAGGGAACAGTCAAATCTTTGCTTCTGGGGAGGGGGGAGGGGGACAAATACATATAATTTTGAGTCCTTTGACATGAAAAAAGTTTGAGATCCACTGATATTATAGCAACGTGCATGACTCTGGGCTTAGTTTGTACATCAAAGGCACTGCATGAGTTGAGACCTGAAGCCCATTCTACAAATGCCTTCTAAACCAGTAGTTCTCAAACTCATCCGTGACAAGTGACAGTAAAAGTGTCTGTAAATGTTTTGTTCCAGGCAGCTGTGATATGTCGCAATACGTTTTTGTGACGATATGTATCGTTTTGGGAAAAAAAGTATCGTTTTGAGATTTTTTTTTTTTCATTTTTTTACAATCATAATAATCAGGCATGCAAACAGCCCCGAGGTGAAAAGAGTGACAACATGTATTTATTTTTTCCGGGTCAGGTGTCACACTATTGCCCTTTTTGGATTCAAAACGGCTATTGTATCTGAAAAGCTACAAGTTTGCATGTCTGAATAATGCAAAAACAGAATTATTTGTTTGCATTTACTTTTTTCCTCCCCCATATATTGTCATAATAAAAAAAGTGCGTATCGTATCGAAGTTGTGAGCCCAATATCGTATCGTATCGTTTCGTGAAATTAGTCTATCGGCACACCCCTAGAACCTGATGTCGGAATGTACAGAAAACCGCGCGATCGTCCATTAAACCACAATTAACACATCGGGTGCCAGCATTTTTTCATAAGAACTTACCGTGGGTGCCAGCATTCTCCCCATTGACTGCGCTTTGCTGTTTAAAGCTTCCGCGTGCGTAACAAGCAAATCCACGCAAAAAAAAGCATCGATTCATGTTGTGCCATGAGCCTGGCTACAGCCTGGAACCATAACATTCCCCTCCGCGAGTTACAACGGGGGGGGGGATCGCGCATCGCGCATGACCGGTTTTCCCCACAGGAAACAGATTCGGAGATATAGGCGTTTCAAAGTAGGAAATAGACAGGAAGCGGATGGGGAAAAAAAAAGTGTTTCCGGTGAGCGATCTGGCACTTCCTTCGCAGGATTACAATGGGTGCTCCCAGAGCTGCTCTAGCCCCGCCCGCGCGGAGAAAAACGAAAAAAACGAAAAGACTAAACTCACGGTTCAGACCGTGTTCGGCACCGAAGCGGCGGAAGCGCCACTATGTAAACACACGGTTCAGACCGTGTTTGGCACCCGATGTGTTAAACAATAGAACTCAGATCTGCGTTCAGGCAGTCAATGTGTTGATTAAAGGGAGACTCTGGTGGTGAGGAACATGGACATGGGAGTATTTGTGTTATTTACAGTTTTTCTGTCGTGGTTTCTCTCACAGCGGAGTTGGTAACCAAGCTGTACGAGGCTGCGGTCAAGAAGGTCCCGCTGAGCGAGGAGTACCACTCCCATCTCTTCATGGCCTACGCTCGCGTGGGCGAGTACAAGAAGATGCAGCAGGTGGGACGAGCGTCAAACGTGAAAGAATGGAAGTCCCGCTCAACAGCTTCCATGCCCCCCTCCGTGTGTTTTGTCTGTTTGACCCGTTAAAAGTCGGGAACGCATCTGCGTGTAACCACTTAAACCATTATCTTATACTTTGGGCTATTCAAAAATAGCAGATCTACAAGCTCATAGCGCGGCACCGAGTGCCGCGCTATGAGCTTGTAGATCTGCTGTTTTTGAAAAATCGTGAAAATGTTTGCAAATCTTTGAATATATATGTGTATATAGTTCTTTAAAGGTAGGGTAAGTGATTTTCTTTGGTTAAAATAAGTGTTAAATAGCTCTATATTGTGATAGTACTCATTGCTATAGAGTGTTTGTTCAGTAAAAGGAGTCTCCTTGTCTCTCCAGCTCTTTATTAAACAGAAAATGCATTTTCGTTTCAGTTTCATTTCCAATTTTATCCAATCAGGATAGAGAACTCAATCAGGATCTAGATTAAACAAGTGAAATGTGAAGTGATGACACTAAGAAATGAACAGACAAAATTGTAACTGGAACACTATAAAAATGAAGCTTAAAAATGGGTACTATCTCCTGATTGGCTGATATTTTGGCACCTACCAAAAAAAATATTTTCTGTTTATTAAAGAGCTGGAGAGACGGGGAGACTCCTGTTACTGAACAAACACTCTATAGCAATGATTACTATCACAATATAATGCTTTAACCTTTTAACAAAATACTTTTTTGTTTTAACCAAAAAATATCACTTACCCTACCTTTAAAGTGAACATTTGTAACTCAAATCTTGAATATATATATATATATATATATGTATATATATTTATTTTAGTGAACATTTGTAACTCAAATCTTTGCTTCTGGGGGATTTCACAAACGTCTTCTAAATCCTAACAGTTTTTTTTTTTTAAACGTATGTTATAATATCAAGTGGTTCTCAAAAATGATATGTATTTGGCCGTGGAACCCCATCAAAAAGCAGATCTGCTATGAGCTTGTATATCTGCTATTTTTGAATAGCCCAAAGAAATGTAAAAAAAACCCGACAGAGATGCGGTCCTGGTTTGAATGGGTTAAATACACGAAACACCGAGGAGCAAAGCTGTCGTGCGGACTTGACTTCCATTCTTATATACTGTTATTTTGTGACCAGCACCAGCGTAGGAACTGGATGTGCTCAACAACCCACTTGTTTTGAACGAGGGACACACACAAAGTCATGTAACTCTTTAAGACCTGGAACGCGTCTGTGTGTCCTTTTTAGATTTCGTTGGGCCATTAAAAAATAGCAGATATACAAGCTCATAGCGCGGCACCGAGTGCCGCGCTATGAGCTTGTAGATCTGCTATTTTTTGAAAAATCGTGAACAATTTTGTGCAAATCTTTGAATATATATTTATATATATATATTTAAAGCGAGCATTTCTAACTAAAATGTTATTGCTTCTTGGGGATTCTACAAATGTCTTCTAAATCAGTTTAAAACAGTTTTCTAAAACACTGATGTTGCTATAATATTAATGTCAGTGTCAAGGAGCCCCACAACGATATGTATTTGGCTGCGGACCCCCATCTAAAAAAAAACATTGTTCCAGGGACCCCCAGAAGCAAAGATTTGAGTAAAAAACAATTGCTTTATAGATATATATATATATATTCAAAGATTTGCAAAAAAAAAAAAACACGATTTAAAATAAACTAGCAGATCTGCAAGCTCATAGCACGGCACTCGGTGCCGCGCTATGAGCTTGTAGATCTGCTATTTTTGAACAACCAAAAGTATAAAATGTGGATAACGTGGTTACACAGATGCGTCCCCCGGTCTTAAAGGGCTAAACACGCATTAACTGGCCTTCTGTAATGACTCTTCAGATTCAGTGAAAAGCCTTTTTTTATGCACTGTAAAGGATAGGCAAACAATAAGCATTGTTCTTCAGCCATATTCCTTTTTTTCGGTCATTGAATGTAGATTAGTTTTGTGTGAGTTGGTTGGATGTGTACATTTATGATGATGATGATGATTATTTTCTCGTAGACGATGTCTGTAGAGTATTGACCATGGTATTTCTTCTCCTCGACAGGCAGGAATGGCCCTCTATAAGATAGTTCCCAAGAACCCTTACTACTTCTGGTCGGTCATGAGCCTGGTGATGCAGGTAGGCTATGGGCAACGTGTGTCTGTGCTGCATACAGAAGCATCCATCCACACACAACGCGTGTCTTTGCTGCATACAGAAGCATCCATCCACACACAACGCGTGTCTTTGCTGCATACAGAAGCATCCATCCACACACAACGCGTGTCTGTGCTGCATACAGAAGCATCCATCCACACACAACGCGTGTCTTTGCTGCATACAGAAGCATCCATCCACACACAACGCGTGTCTGTGCTGCATACAGAAGCATCCATCCACACAGGGGATGTTTATACCTGAATCCATGGTGACACATAGATACCTACATTAAAGGAGAATTCCGGACTAGTGTCTTGTATCGTATCGAATCGTTTTGCAATGCAAACAATCAATTTTATCAATACTGAGTACTCGTAGCAATTTTAAGAAGAAAACAGAGAAAGAGGGGTTAATATCCAGTATCCAGGTATTTATTTTCTCACACAGAATCGTTGGGTAAATAAATAGTTACTATATCGATTTTAAACCAGTGGTTCTCAAACTCTTTCATGTCAAGGACCCCCAAATGGACACTTATTAGCCCGCGGACCCCCATTTGAAAAGATACATTTTAAGGACCCCCAGTTTGACATGCATTAGGGCTACGGACCCCCATTTAATGGCATTTCTATCTCTGGGACCCCAATTCATGTTGTAAAATCAATGTTAACTTAACTCTGAGAGTGTACAAATGGAACCAAATGGACCCGTTAGGGTCCATTTGGTTCCATTTGTACACTCTCAGAGTTACAGACCCATAAGGGTCCCCCTGGAACCCCCTCAAGTACCCCTGGGGGTCCCCGGACCCCACTTTGAGAACCAATGTTTTAAACCATCGAATCGTATAGTTTTAACTGAACCTGTCCTGTATCGTTCATGCATCGTATCGACTAAATCATTGAATCGAAACGTATCGTATGGTTCTAAATGAACCTGTATCGTTCATGTATCGTATCGACAACCAAGTATCGTGATACGTATCGAATCGTTGTTAAAGCGTATCGTTACACCCCTAATACCTACATTAAAGGAGAATTCCGGACTAGTCTGTTCCTTACCTTTTTATTATGATGGTATGATCTCCTAGGACGATCTGGTGCAGTAGAAAATCTTCATAACTCCATCCTGAGTCCACCACAGCTAAAAAACCTGATCCATGCTCAGTCTATACATTGCTATTGGGCCCGGTGGCTCGAAGGAAAAGAGAGCAAATTGAGCCGAATAATGTACGACTGTCTGCTTAACCCATTAAGACCTGGAACGCATCTGTGTCACTTTGTTTGATTTGTTTGGGCTATTCAAAAATATCAGATCTACAAGCTCGTAGCGCGGCACCGAGTGCCGCGCTACGAGCTTGTAGATCTGCTATTTTTGAAAAAATCGTAAAAATGTGTGCAAATCTTTAAATCATTTTAAAGCGAACATTTGTAACTCAAATCTTTGCTTCTGGGGGATTCAACAGGTTTTTTTTTTTTAAACTTACGTTGCCATAATATATAATATTATTTTTTTCCATGTCAAGGACCCTCAAAATGATATGAATTTGGCCGCGGACCCCCATCTCAAAATATATGTTCCAGGGACCCCCCAGAAACAAAAATAGAGTTCAAAATGTTCGCTTTAAACAATATATATTCAAAGATTTGCACACATTTTCATGATTTTTCAAAAATAGCCAAAGTGTAAAATAATGCTTTTTAGCTCAAATGAAAAAGTAACACAGATGCGTCTCCAGTAGGGGTGTGCCGATACACTAATTTCACGAAACGATACGATACGATATTTGGCTCACAACTTCGATACGATTTCGATACGATACGCACTTTTTTTATTATGAAAATATATGGAGGAGAAAAAAAGAAAATGCAAACAAATAATTCTGTTTTTGCATTATTCAGATATGCAAACTTGTAGCTTTTCAGCTACAATAGCCGTTTTGAATCCAAATAGTATGACACCTGACCCGAAAAAAAAAACATGTTGTCACTCTTTTCACTTCGGGGCCGTTTGCATGCCTGATTATTATGATTGTAAAAAAAAAAAAAAAAAAAATTTCAAAAACGATATTTTTTTTTTCCAAAACGATACATATCGTCGCGAAAACGTATCGCGATATATCGCGGGACGATATATCGGCACACCCCTAGTCTCCAGGTCTTAAAGGGTTAACCTGTTTAATACAGGTGTATATAATGTACGTCACCATGGGTTTGGCAGGTGAAGCATATACTGGACGACTGTGGTATGTCTTACATCTGGCTCACACAGAAATGTAACAACACTGACTGGTTGAAACGAACGGTCGAACAAAAGGTTGAGAGATCAGTTTCTGCAAAAGTGAACTTAATGATATGACATCATGTGACATTTATGTTGAGGACAAACAAGAGTTTAAGTTGGAAAAATATCTGTTGTGTGAGAACCTTAAGAACAGAGGATATGCGCACGCTTAAAGTGAGTGGCACAGCAACATGCAAAGTGAGTTTAACATTGTTTAATGTTGTTTAATGCAATCAGATATGACTTTTCTGTTTGGATGCATGGGCTGTCAAGGCCAGAAAGTATTTTTTTGACACTCAGTAGGCATTCCTGCATAACTTCCGGGTTTGATGATGATGTCACACGCATATCCTCTATAGACCATAGGCCATTTGTAACTTCCGGTTGAACAACACAAGAATCCCAAAGATTACTGGTAGATATAGAGGACTTGAAAGAAGCCAGAGGTTCTGCAATTTATGTAATGAAAATCCAGTTGGAGATGAGTTTCACGTTATGTTTGAGTGTAAAAACACTATCATTAGACAACAATATCTGCCAAAGTATTATATAACTCACCCATCTATGCTGAAACTCATTTTACTACTGCAATATGACAAGCAAAGAGTTATCTATAAACTATGTGCTTTTCTGGAAAACGTTCTCCCTCTGTTTAAATAAGGCTTGCCATGCCTTTTGCCATGTCTGTATGAATACTATGTAATGTAAATGTATGATATCTGATATCATATGGATATCATGGAGCACATTGTGAACATGGTCGTGAGGTAAATAAATCATGATGATGACTAGATCACATATTTTTATAGCAGTTTTTTTTAAATATTCTTTTTGGTTTATCTGACGTTCATATTGACAGACACCTAGCCACAGTGGCCCTCATTGTGTGTGTGTGTGTGTGTGAGGCGTGTGTGTGTGTGTGTGTGTGTGTGTGAGGCGTGTGTGTGACTTGACAGGCAGCTATGTCATTCATGTAGGCTACAAGCCTACGTGACAAAGATTGTACCGCTACGTATTACATGAAAGACACAGGTGTGTGTGTGTGTGTGTGTGTGTGTGTGTGTGTGTGTGTGTGTGTGTGTGTGTGTGTGTGTGTGTGTGTGTGTGTGTGTGTGTGTGTGTGTGTGTGTGTGTGTGTGTGTGTGAGAGAGAGAGAGGCGTGTGTGTGACTTAACAGGCAGCGAGGCGAGCTGGCGAAACTCTTTTTTTTGCGGTTCTTCATGTGGTAAAATCGGGGCGTTTCCAGAATATTTAAGGGGCGTGTTATTTAAATGACGCTCGGTTTCAGCCGTGACATTTATCAAGGCTGGGACCATGTGTACGCTCTGATCGGCTGTGTAGGATTCGTTGATAAATGTGACTTACACGTTGGCGTACGGCCGAATATATGGAAAAAAATATACGCCGGTTAATACGCTCTGTTGATAAATGAGGGCCACTGTGTGTGTGTGTGTGTGTGTGTGTGTGTGTGTGTGTGTGTGTGTGTGTGTGTGATATGAAATGTGAGCTTACCATAATCACAGTAATCCTTAATCATGCTCCATCATATTCAAACAAAATCACTGTATTTTATTAGATATTATATTGATATTATAGCTATTTTCTCCAGCTCCCTGCGGTGCATGAACCCCCCCCACCACCACTATTGTGTGGGGTGGGTCTATGATGGACCCACCACGCACACTAGTGGTGGTCCCCAGGTTGCTCTTAGTCAGGATGGTGGTCCCTGGGTCAAAATCAGTTGAAAACCCCTGTCCTAGGATAGAATGTTATATAAAGGTAACAACAATCTGGTACCACCCACCCATAAAACAAACATGGGCAAATTCTCCTTCTACAGCACAGCCACCAAGGTATGGAATAGTCTAACCCCATCCCTCAAAAAATGCAGTTCTCTGGGCTCATTCAAAACAGCTCTAAAAACTCATCTTTCTGGAGGCCATAAGAGGAGCTAGTACCAGTTTCCCTGTAGACAGACAACCCCCCCCCCCCCCCCCCTCCCCCCTTTTTTTTTTTTTGTGTACATACTTTTTATTTTATTTTCTTATGCTTCTTTTGTATATAATTTTTGGGGCGGTGTAACCGCCCCCTATAAGTGAGGTTTGGACACTGACCAATCCTGCACCGATTGGCCAATAGTCTACAAATCTATACTTTTGCAAAGTCAGCCAATCACATTACAGCTAGTGTCATCACCACTAGCTGTAATGTGATTGGCTGACTTTGAAAATTCAGGACTGTGATTGGCTAGCGAAACACATGACACATGTGCAGCCCTATGAATAGCAGTATGGACATAAAAAACACATTTATGTGTTTTTTTTAAGTGAGTCATGTTGTGATGACCACACACCGCCCACTTCACACTGGGTGTGATTTTTTTGTCTCCGCCAGGAGACTATGTTTTCACTTTCCGTCCCCCCCCCCCTCGGCCAAGCTAACATTGGTCAAGCCTCACGTGACACGTGACAATACGTTGAAAGAGTGTGCTCTGATTGGCTAGTGAGACGCATGACGTATCAGCGGCCTATAAATAGATAGATGTGTCACTTTGAAAGAGTTTTGGTCTCTTTCAAAGTGAGGTAAGACAGGAGTAATCACGAAATGGCTGAGAAATGGCGGAGTAACACTTAAGACAGGATTAATCAAGTAACACTTAAGACAGGAACAGTACTGGCGGAGACTTGTGCTCCGAGGAGCACATTTTCAAGTTTATTTTCTCATGCCTTTTTTGTACACAATGGTATATATTTTTTCCTCTGTATTCTTATGTTGATTTTTGAACTGTTTGGTTGCTACTATATATGTCTATGACATTAATACCAAGGACCCCCAACAGAAACAAGTCCGCAAGGACTTTTTTGGCCGGAGCTTTTAGACAAAAGCATTATAAATGTAACTGTGTTGTTTTACATTGTTTTGCCCTAATAACAATGTCAATCAATCAAAAGGTAAGAAAAAGGCTAGCCTGAAATCCTCCTTAAACGTTCTTTGTTTGTTTTTAGGCCATCTCAGCACAAGATGAGAAGCTGGCCCAGACCATGTTCCTGCCGCTGGCCGAACGCATGGTGGAGAAGATGGTGAAGGAGGAGAAGATCGAAGCGGAGGCTGAGGTAGGAGGAGAGTCTGCATGTTCATACGGTCCATATGTTCATATTTATCATAACAACATGCTAGTCTAGTTCTCCTCTGCAGGGACGTGCACAGATAGACTCTAGGTGGTGCTAGAGCACCTGCCCTTTGCCCTCTTGACCAGAAGTGCCCTTTTGGGAAGAAAAAAAAAACGTTTCAGTTTACAGCAGGGGTCTTCAACAGGGGGTCCTCAGAGTTACTACAGGGGGGTCCGCCAATTCTTTACGTGATATGATGTTTCTTTTTACCATAACCACTCGAAACCCTAGCATCCCTTTTCCGAGGAGAACTTTAGCCAAAAATAGCAGATCTACAAGCTCACAACGCCTCGCGCTGCGAGGCGTTGTGAGCTTGTAGATCGGCTATTTTTGGCAAAGAGGTATAGGTGTAGAGGGGAAAAAAGAGCAGACCAAGTAAACAAAAAAAAAAGTATGATTTACTTGAGCACCTGCCCCTCAAAATGTCTGTGCACGCCCCTGCTCCTCTGTAGTGTTTACCTTGTGTTGTTGTCTGTGTCTCCAGGTGCAGCTGTACTTTATGATCCTGGAACGGCTGGGGAAATGTGTAGAGGCTCTGGAAGTGATCAGAGGCCCACTCGGGGGTATTGAGTGTGTGTCTGTGTCTGTGTGTGTGTGTCCTTGTCCCTTTTTATGCCCATGTATGGAGTGCCCTGATGTACATCAATATATGCCCATATATGGAGCTGACTGATTTGTTTGTGCCCTGATCGCCATGGCGACACATTGAGGTTAGACAACACACTCCATATGTGGGTGTGTTTATCTGCATCGGAAACTCATTGTCTGCGCTCTGAGTAGCCAATGGCCAAGCACGCTTACAAGGTGTGTGTGTGTGTGTGTGTGTGTGTGTGTGTGTGTGTGTGTGTGTGTGTGTGTGTGTGTGTGTGTGTGTGTGTGTGTGTGTGTGTGTGTGTGTGTGTGTGTGTGTGTGTGTGTGTGTGTGTGTGTGTGTTGTGTCTTCTTATAGAGAAACTGACCTGTGTGTGTGTGTGTGTTGTGTCTTCTTATAGAGAAACAGACCTGTGTGTGTGTGTGTGTTGTGTCTTCTTATAGAGAAACAGACCTGTGTGTGTGTGTGTGTGTGTGTGTGTGTGTTGTGTCTTCTTATAGAGAAACAGACCTGTGTGTGTGTGTGTGTGTGTGTGTGTGTGTGTGTGTGTGTGTGTTGTGTCTTCTTATAGAGAAACAGACCTGTGTGTGTGTGTGTGTGTGTGTGTGTGTGTTGTGTCTTCTTATAGAGAAACTGACCTGTGTGTGTGTGTGTGTGTGTGTGTGTGTGTGTGTGTGTGTGTGTGTGTGTTGTGTCTTCTTATAGAGAAACTGACCTGTGTGTGTGTGTGTGTGTTGTGTCTTCTTATAGAGAAACAGACCTGTGTGTGTGTGTGTGTGTGTGTGTGTGTGTGTTGTGTCTTCTTATAGAGAAACTGACCTGTGTGTGTGTGTGTGTGTGTGTGTGTGTGTGTGTGTGTGTGTGTGTGTGTGTTGTGTCTTCTTATAGAGAAACTGACCTGTGTGTGTGTGTGTGTTGTGTCTTCTTATAGAGAAACTGACCTGTGTGTGTGTGTGTGTGTGTGTGTGTGTGTGTTGTGTCTTCTTATAGAGAAACTGACCTGTGTGTGTGTGTGTGTGTGTGTGTGTGTGTGTGTTGTGTCTTCTTATAGAGAAACTGACCTGTGTGTGTGTGTGTGTGTATGTGTGTGTGTGTGTGTTATAGAGAAACTGACCTGTGTGTGTGTGTGTGTGTGTGTGTGTGTGTGTGTGTGTGTGTGTGTTGTGTCTTCTTATAGAGAAACTGACCTGTGTGTGTGTGTGTGTTGTGTCTTCTTATAGAGAAACAGACCTGTGTGTGTGTGTGTGTGTGTGTGTGTGTGTGTGTGTGTGTGTTGTGTCTTCTTATAGAGAAACTGACCTGTGTGTGTGTGTGTGTGTGTGTGTGTGTGTGTGTTGTGTCTTCTTATAGAGAAACAGACCTGTGTGTGTGTGTGTGTGTGTGTGTGTGTGTTGTGTCTTCTTATAGAGAAACTGACCTGTGTGTGTGTGTGTGTGTGTATGTGTGTGTGTGTGTGTTATAGAGAAACTGACCTGTGTGTGTGTGTGTGTGTGTGTGTGTGTGTGTGTTGTGTCTTCTTATAGAGAAACAGACCTGTGTGTGTGTGTGTGTGTGTGTGTGTGTGTTGTGTCTTCTTATAGAGAAACTGACCTGTGTGTGTGTGTGTGTGTGTATGTGTGTGTGTGTGTGTTATAGAGAAACTGACCTGTGTGTGTGTGTGTGTGTGTGTGTGTGTGTGTGTGTGTGTGTGTGTGTGTGTGTGTGTGTGTGTGTGTGTGTGTGTGTGTGTGTGTGTGTGTGTGTGTGTGTGTGTGTGTGTGTGTGTGTGTGTGTGTGTGTGTGTGTTGTGTCTTCTTATAGAGAAACTGACCTGTGTGTGTGTGTGTGTTGTGTCTTCTTATAGAGAAACAGACCTGTGTGTGTGTGTGTTGTGTCTTCTTATAGAGAAACTGACCTGTGTGTGTGTGTGTGTGTGTGTGTGTTCTTATAGAGAAACTGACCAGTGAGCTACAGAGTAGAGAGAAGAAGTGTATGATGCTCTATGAGCGACTACAGCACTGGCCAGAGGTTAATGCTCTGGCCCACAAGCTGTTACTGAAGAAGTAAGTACAACCAATCACTGAGGCCTTTTAATGGCATATACCACCATGGATATATATATATATGTATTATCAACACTTGTATCTCTCCCATCTGTCTCCCTATTCAGTCCAGATGATTGGCAGTTCTATCCCTTGTACTTTGACTCTCTCTTCCACCTCATTGGTCAGTCATGGAGCCCGCCGGACCAAGGAGACCAGTGAGTACAATCAAAGATGGTTCATACAGAAAGATAGACCATCTCAATCGGAGCAACTACAGGCGAAATCGTACACAAATCCTATCTTTGAATATATATATATATATATATATATATATATGCATTTTTAAAGCCAACATTCTTAACTCATCTTTGCTTCTAGGGGGCCCCTGGGCCAAAATATTTTGAGATGGGGGGGTCATTAAATACATATAATGTTGGGGGTCTTTGACATGAAAAGGTTTGAGAACCACTGATATTATAGCAACATAGTTTTTCAGAAAAAATGATTTAGACATTTGTAGAATCTCCAGAAGCAGAGATTTGAGTTGAGAATGTTCCCTTAAAGGTAGGGTAAGTGATATTTAAAGGTAGGGTAAGTGATATTTAAAGGTAGGGTAAGTGATATTTAAAGGTAGGGTAAGTGATATTTAAAGGTAGGGTAAGTGATATTTAAAGGTAGGGTAAGTGATATTTAAAGGTAGGGTAAGTGATATTTAAAGGTAGGGTAAGTGATATTTAAAGGTAGGGTAAGTGATATTTAAAGGTAGGGTAAGTGATATTTAAAGGTAGGGTAAGTGATATTTAAAGGTAGGGTAAGTGATATTTAAAGGTAGGGTAAGTGATATTTAAAGGTAGGGTAAGTGATATTTAAAGGTAGGGTAAGTGATATTTAAAGGTAGGGTAAGTGATATTTAAAGGTAGGGTAAGTGATATTTAAAGGTAGGGTAAGTGATATTTAAAGGTAGGGTAAGTGATATTTAAAGGTAGGGTAAGTGATATTTAAAGGTAGGGTAAGTGATATTTAAAGGTAGGGTAAGTGATATTTAAAGGTAGGGTAAGTGATATTTAAAGGTAGGGTAAGTGATATTTAAAGGTAGGGTAAGTGATATTTAAAGGTAGGGTAAGTGATATTTAAAGGTAGGGTAAGTGATATTTAAAGGTAGGGTAAGTGATATTTAAAGGTAGGGTAAGTGATATTTAAAGGTAGGGTAAGTGATATTTAAAGGTAGGGTAAGTGATATTTAAAGGTAGGGTAAGTGATATTTAAAGGTAGGGTAAGTGATATTTAAAGGTAGGGTAAGTGATATTTAAAGGTAGGGTAAGTGATATTTAAAGGTAGGGTAAGTGATATTTAAAGGTAGGGTAAGTGATATTTAAAGGTAGGGTAAGTGATATTTAAAGGTAGGGTAAGTGATATTTAAAGGTAGGGTAAGTGATATTTAAAGGTAGGGTAAGTGATATTTAAAGGTAGGGTAAGTGATATTTAAAGGTAGGGTAAGTGATATTTAAAGGTAGGGTAAGTGATATTTAAAGGTAGGGTAAGTGATATTTAAAGGTAGGGTAAGTGATATTTAAAGGTAGGGTAAGTGATATTTAAAGGTAGGGTAAGTGATATTTAAAGGTAGGGTAAGTGATATTTAAAGGTAGGGTAAGTGATATTTAAAGGTAGGGTAAGTGATATTTAAAGGTAGGGTAAGTGATATTTAAAGGTAGGGTAAGTGATATTTAAAGGTAGGGTAAGTGATATTTAAAGGTAGGGTAAGTGATATTTAAAGGTAGGGTAAGTGATATTTAAAGGTAGGGTAAGTGATATTTAAAGGTAGGGTAAGTGATATTTAAAGGTAGGGTAAGTGATATTTAAAGGTAGGGTAAGTGATATTTAAAGGTAGGGTAAGTGATATTTAAAGGTAGGGTAAGTGATATTTAAAGGTAGGGTAAGTGATATTTAAAGGTAGGGTAAGTGATATTTAAAGGTAGGGTAAGTGATATTTAAAGGTAGGGTAAGTGATATTTAAAGGTAGGGTAAGTGATATTTAAAGGTAGGGTAAGTGATATTTAAAGGTAGGGTAAGTGATATTTAAAGGTAGGGTAAGTGATATTTAAAGGTAGGGTAAGTGATATTTAAAGGTAGGGTAAGTGATATTTAAAGGTAGGGTAAGTGATATTTAAAGGTAGGGTAAGTGATATTTAAAGGTAGGGTAAGTGATATTTAAAGGTAGGGTAAGTGATATTTAAAGGTAGGGTAAGTGATATTTAAAGGTAGGGTAAGTGATATTTAAAGGTAGGGTAAGTGATATTTAAAGGTAGGGTAAGTGATATTTAAAGGTAGGGTAAGTGATATTTAAAGGTAGGGTAAGTGATATTTAAAGGTAGGGTAAGTGATATTTAAAGGTAGGGTAAGTGATATTTAAAGGTAGGGTAAGTGATATTTAAAGGTAGGGTAAGTGATATTTAAAGGTAGGGTAAGTGATATTTAAAGGTAGGGTAAGTGATATTTAAAGGTAGGGTAAGTGATATTTAAAGGTAGGGTAAGTGATATTTAAAGGTAGGGTAAGTGATATTTAAAGGTAGGGTAAGTGATATTTAAAGGTAGGGTAAGTGATATTTAAAGGTAGGGTAAGTGATATTTAAAGGTAGGGTAAGTGATATTTAAAGGTAGGGTAAGTGATATTTAAAGGTAGGGTAAGTGATATTTAAAGGTAGGGTAAGTGATATTTTTGGGTTAAAACAGAAAAGTATTTTGTTAAAAGGTTAAAGCACTATATTGTGATAGTAATCGTTGCTATAGAGTGTTTGTTCAGTAACAGGAGTCTCCATGTCTCTCCAGCTCTTTAACACATTGACTGCCAGAATTATTTCAGATTTTTTGCAGTCTTCTGCCAGAGATTTTTCATTGGAAAAAAAAAAGTACTCAGGAGCCGAGATACAAAATTTTAAAGTTTTAAGTTAACAAGGAAGTGGATGAGAGTAAAGATCTTCGAAAATTCATATCTCCTTGGTCTTTGGGTAAAATAAAAAAAATTAAAAAAAATATATATTTTTTTTTGGAAAAAATGATTTTTTGCGTAAAATCGAGTATCTCGATCTTGGCAGGCAAGTGATGAAACGGTAATATCGAGTTAACTCGATCTAGGCAGTCAATGTGTTAATAAACAGAAAATACATTTTACGGTAGGTGTCAAAATCTCAGCCAATCAGGAGAAAGTACCCATTTTTAAGCTTCAGTTCCAGTTCCAATTTTGTCTGCTCATTTCTTAGTGTCATCACTTCATATTTCACTTGTTTAATCTATATCCTGATTGAGTTCTCTATCCTGATTGGATGGAATCGGAAATGAAACTGAAACGAAAATGCATTTTCTGTTTTATAAAGAGCTGGAGAGACAAGGAGACTACTAATATGGACAGGACACTCTATAGTAACGAGCACTATCAGAACATAGACCCATTTTGCAATTATTTGAATAATTGCAAATCACTTACCCTACCCTTTAAAATATATGTTGAAAGATTTGCACACATTTTCACGATTTCTCAAAAATAGCAGATCTACAAGCTCATATCTAAAAGCTATGAGCTTGTAGATGTACTATTTTTGAATAGCCAAAGGAATCTAAGAAATTCCTGGGATAATGGGATAATTAAAGGAGCTCTCTTGTAAATAATTTCTCTGCAGCTTTTCCTCTTGCAAGATCCATAATGGTTCAGTAGACTGTATAGTCTACTGTAAGGTTTCACAATGGTTCAGTAGAGCAGTGGTTCTCAAACTTTTTCATGTCATGGACCCCCAAATAGACGCTTATTACCCCACGGACCCCCATTTGAGAAGATAAGCCAGGGACCCCAATAAGAGAAGATTTTTATGGCTCTCTAGCAGTGATTCTCAACCATTTTAATTTCAAGGACCCTCAGTTTGACATGCACTAGGGCTACGGACCCCCATTTAATGGCATGTATGTCTCTGGGACCCCAATTCATATTGTAAAATCAATGTTAATTTAACTCTCCATTTGTACACCCACGCACCTTTGGAGCGGGCCACCCGCGGCCGCATGGTCGCTTGATTTTGACCCGGGGCGATTGTGTTTTAGGACCACAGACCCCACATTCAACCTGTGTGCGCGCCGTGTGCTCTACTCGGTGCAGAGAAAAAGGGTTTTCGTCACACAGTGAATGAGCTACTTTTCCCACCACTGTCTTATTATTAATTATGACATTATTTTGCCATAAATGAGCGTGCCTTGTTTCATAGACTGTAAGTGTTGCTCTCTCTCTCTCTCTTCCTGTATTATTATAATGACCATGAGCGGTCCGGTGTGTATTATTATATTGTTTATTTATTATTATAATGACCATGTGCGAATGCGCGATGACGTCATCGTTTCTCAAAATCTCCGGATTACATGTCCACACAGATCCACTGAAACGCATGTTTTGGAAAACCTTCACTTATTTATCCGTTTACAAAAATATCCGTTTTAGCGGCCAAAAACACCGTTTGCGTGTGGCTGAAAGGCCCAAACGCACACAAAAATGTGCGTTTAGAAAAAGATCCATGTACGTGTAGCCTAGGCCTTACTCTACTTCCTGAGCCACAGCCGGCCTATGTTTCTTTTTGTTAGTTTTTTATGCCACCACATTCACATTAGCCCACCCCAAGCCCCATTGAGACATGTTGCTACTAGTCTCGTGTTACCAGACTGTTGCCTCCCACAATTTACAAATGTTTGCGGTCATACAGTCTGGGACTCAGAAGCTCTGATCATGATCAGAATATAAACCGGATGTGGAGCCTCCTCTCTCCACTTCTGTTTAGTCTTTACAGTCGCGCAAATGTATCCTAATATAAATACTAATCATCTAAGTCTACATAGCTTGCTGCTTAGCAGAAATGGAAATTAAAAAAGTAAAGTGTAAAGATATTTTAAAATATATTTTCGTGAATGGAAGTGCCAGCTTCCTCTCTCGGATTTTGGGAGTTGTAGTTCCAGACCATAGACTGTATAAATGAGATGGACAAACCCACTCCGCTGCTTTCTACAGACCGAAAATGAAGCCGATTGTGCCAAGACTGTAGGTCCGCCATCTTTCAATACGCGTCAGAATGAGACCAGACCATTATTGGTTGGGTAGCTTGTCAATCAAGAGCGGGGGGCGGGGAATGAATGCTATTGGTTGTGTAGCTTGTCAATCAAATCATCCTGCCCCTCCTAGAGAATAGCCTACTTTATCGTCAATTTTAAAATAAATAGGACCATAATTTAGCAAAACGAATATCCTGATGATTGAAAGGAGACTTTAAACTAGCGACTGGAAGCATATAGAATTTATTACCATTTTTATTACGGTAAGAAAATCTAGTCTAAAGTTTGTCAAAAAACCCTTTCACTTGCGTTAAAATGAATTCTTTCTGACACCGCAGGTCGGCGCAGGGTAAAACAGCGCCACTCTGGCCATTTTGTCGGCCTCATCGTAAATATCTAAGACTTGCCCCTTGTTCCAGACTCTATATAGCATTCAGAGATTGTGGAATAGTTGTCTGGCTACGCGAGACTATGTTGCTAAATATACGTTGTTATACCTTTCAATCCGGATGCCACCTCTGTGTCTCATTAGTTGTTGCTATAATGTAGTAACATCATTTTTTTTTTTTTGTAAGAATTTGAACGTTTTCAGAAAACTATGGTTAGGTTTTAGAATGTCTAAATGGGTTAAGACCTGGAACGCATCTGTGTCACTTTTTGATTTGAGCTAAAAAAGCATTATTTTACACTTTGGCTATTCAAAAATAGCAGATCTACGCGCTACGAGCTTGTAGATCTGCTATTTTTGAAAAATCGTGAAAATGCGTGCAAATCTTTGAATATATAAACTGCTCAAAAAAATAAAGGGAACACTTTGATCCCTTAATCCTTTTGAGCAGTTTTCGTTAGCATTATGTACACAGTTCATGAAAAAACTCAAAAGAATTAAGGGATCAAAGTGTTCCCTTTATTTATTTGAGCAGTGTATATATTGTTTAAAGCTAACATTTTTAACTCTATTCTTTGCTTCTGGGGGGTCCCCTGGAACAAAACATTTTGAGATGGGGGTCGGCGTCCAAAATACATATAATTCTGGGGGTCCTTGACATGAAAAAGATTGAGCACCACTGATATAGAAACATAGGTTTTTTTTTTCAGAAAACTGTTGGGATTTAGAAGACATTTGTAGAATCGGCTTCAGGTCTTAAAGGGTTAAAAAAAAAAATCCGTTGGCCGCGCACCTTAGGGGCCCTCTCTATCTGAGGTTCCCAGAGGCTGAATTAGGGGCCCGGCACGTCCCTGAATTGCCACCACATTCACATTAGAATACTTGGCGTGTCTCTGTGTGTGTTTCTCTGCAGCTCTCCTGAGGGTACGGTGCATTGCTCTGTGGCTGAAGTGGTGACGTTCGTGGAGGAGAGGATCAAGGGGGAGGATGCCAAAGAATCCCGTCAGCTCAGAGGCCCTTATCTAGCCCGTCTTGAACTCATACACAGATTGAGAGAGAGGGGCTGTCCTGAAGCCAGCCAGCTAGGTGCAAAACACACTCACACACAGACACACACACACACACACACACACACACACACACACACACACACACACACACACACACACACACACACACACACACACACACACACACACACACACACACACACACACACACACACACACACACACGTGTGCAACAAGGTTTTTTAAATTCTGACTTAATTCCTTTAGTTGCATTCACAACAGGGTTTAGCGATCACACTAATGTTATCTTCACTAGTTATTATTGTCTCCGCCAGAGGTAGAGAGAGTATGTTTTCGTCTCCGTCCTTCCGTGTGTCCGCCAAGCTAACATTGGTCAAGCTTCACGTGACTATGTTGAAAGGGTGTGCTTTGATTGGCTAGCGAGACGCATGACGAAATAGAAACCTATAAATAGGTGTGTCACTTATATTTTTTGAAGTGAGCTTCCATCAGCCAAGCTAACATTGGTCAAGTGACACGTGACAATATGTAATATAAATAGGTAAGACAGGATTAATCAGGAACAGTACTGGCGGAGACCTGTGCTCCGAGGAGCACATTTTCTAGTTATTATTCCGCCCGTTTTTTGATTGGTCAAGCTTCACATGACATCACAATATGTAATATAAATAGGTAAGACAGAATTAATCAGGAATAGTACTTTCTAGTGTGATACTATCAACATTCTTAGCGATCCCACACTGTTTCTTCAGGAACAGTACTTTCTAGTTGTTTATTGCTACTTTCTTAAAGTAATACTTGGTAACTTTTTCAACAAAACTGTTAAATTGTATATCTTTTGTGAGTGGCAAATGTTTCACAACACCCACTCCATGCATTTCACCCCCGAAAGCCTTTTATAAACTATTTTCTATTGAAACAGTGGCTAGGGTAGTCATTCCCGCGAAAATGACGTCATCCGGCCGGAAAACAGAAACGGAAGTGCACCGGTTTCCTGTTTGGCCAGGAACTACCGCGCTAATAACAAAAAGGAATCTCACGCTGTTTTTAAGAGATTGTAGGATTTGAAGATCGAAAAACAACAGCAAAAGAAAAACACAGCTCACGGTAACTAAAGCTCCACTGGCTAAGAGAAACGATCCACAGATCGTATAAAACAATTAAAAGAACGCTTTTTGAAACGCTTCCGTCTTCCGGTGAAAACAAATGGAATTCTGGGTAACGCAGGAATAAACGAACAACCTGCAGTGACGGTAATGACCAGCAAAGGCTGCTAATTTTTTTTTTATTTGTGGACCTGCATTGTATTACTTTAAAGGTAGGGTAAGTGATATTTTTTGGTTAAAACAAAAAGTATTTTGTTAAAAGGTTAAAGCACTATATTGTGATAGTAATCATTGCTATAGAGTGTTTGTTCAGTAACATGAGTCTCCATGTCTCTCCAGCTCTTTAATAAACAGAAAATACATTTTCCGGTAGGTGTCAAAATCTCAGCCAATCAGGAGAAAGTACCCATTTTTAAGCTTCATTTTTATAGTGTTCCAGTTACAATTTTGCCTGCTCATTTCTTAGTGTCATCACTTCCAATTTCACTTGTTTAATATATATCCTGATTGAGTTCTCTATCCTGATTGGATAAAATTGAAAATGAAACTGAAATCCTTTTACTGAACAAACACTCTATAGCAATGAGTACTATCACAATATAGAGCTATTTAACACTTATTTTAACCAAAGAAAATCACTTACCCTACCTGTAAGATTTAAGAACTTTAACATTTCACACTTTTTTTAAACCACTGCTTATTTGTTGCAGGTGAGCCCGTAGAGCTGATGGTGCAGTTCTTTGGGAAGTTTGGAGACAAACCGTGCTGCATCACTGACCTTAAAATATACCTGCATCTGCTGTCCTCTGACCAACACGTTCAGGTAAACTATATATCTGCTGTCCTCTGACCAACACGTTCAGGTAAACTATATATCTGCTGTCCCCTGACCCAACACGTTCAGGTAAACTATATATCTGCTGTCCTCTGACCAACACGTTCAGGTAAAGGTGTACTGCGAGAGAGAGGCTCGCGTCGCGACGCAAAAGCGAGTGTTGATATTCAGACAAAATCTGTCACTTGAGTTTCAAATGGTATTGTTTGATCGGCTGGTGATATAACTTAACAGTCACAAGGTATTTATAAACACTAGACCATACCCGTAGGGGCATATGAGCGCCCAAAGTGTGCAGTTTGGCTTATGCGCTGTGAACAGACAGTTTATCAGGGATGGAAAGTGAGTTTGTAGTGTGTACACACACGCACATCCCATCGGCGCGTTGTGGAGGCACAGAACACACACAAACACACGCGCATATACAGATGTAACAGCAGGAGCCGCCCCCCCGTCGCCAACACACATGCGTGCGAGCCGTCGCAAGCACACACACACACACACACACTACGGAGCCGCGACGCAAACGACAACGGTACATCCTCATGCGGCCAGAGCCGTCCCCCGTCGCGAACACACACGGCCGTCGCGCGAACACAAATAATGTACATTCTGACATGCGCCTCCCCAACGTGCATGCGCACGTGTGTGTCCGCGCATACACGGCCGCGGACCCGAGTTGTGGTGCGATCATCTCCCAACCCACCCCCCCCACACACACACACACACACACACACACACCACGGAGCCGCGACGCAAACAACAACTGTGTAGCAGAATGGGTGTTTGGATAGGATGCGACGCATGCGCAGTTTGATCTCCGGTTGTTTTTTAAAACGCTAATAAATAGCTGAGATTTGATGAAATTGAGAAACGGGCTTCACAGTTAAGTTCAGATGGTAATGGTCAATGTCTGTGTGCAAATTCAGAGCAATTGCTCCAACCACTGAGGAGAACCGGGCAGCTTCACCATGAGACCGTGCACCACGCACTACAGACAGACAGAGGTTTGTCAAATTATAGGAGGATACTTGTGTGCATGACGGTGACGGAGCATTTTAATGAAGTCTTTCAGGACGCGGACAGGACAATGTGTCAGCCCGTACAACATGTGGCGCGCGCTCCGCAGTCGTGGTTTTACTTTTTATTACTGTTGTTATGTTAAAACTAAATGTTAAAAAAGGATTGATCAAGTGATATCACTCAAACAGAGAACATAACCTCTCCAGAATCATAGTCAACAATCAAGTTTCACAGCGTGCTGGGTAAAACTGCTGGAGTGGAGTACTGGAATGGAGTGCTTTGATCGGGAGCGTCTGATCAGTCATTTTCGCTGCGAATCGCTAGAAAATCTGTTGTGGAATGGGCGGTGGGTACACTGTCGTGTCGGGCCGTAAGTTGTAGGGAAGGGTCGAAAAGCCGACCAAACATGCTCGTCGGCTTCCGCCAGCCACTGCCCGTTGGGAGAGGCTGGAGAGGTTGAGCTCCTTGGTTGGCCGTTTAGCTCGTTTGGACACAGCAAATCGGTTTGAGTTTTTTCCCTCTCGTCTGCTTCTGGTGCAGAGGGGCAAGCCTAGTTAAGCCAACTCTCACGCGGCACTCGGTGCCGCGCTATGAGCTTGTAGATCTGCTATTTTTGAATTACCCTACCTTTAACAATCTTTGTTAAAGGTAGGGTAAGTGATATTTTTTGGTTAAAACAAAAAGTATTTTGTTAAAAGGTTAAATTGTGATAGTAATCATTGCTATAGAGTGTTTGTTCAGTAACATGAGTCTCCCTGTCTCTCCAGCTCTTTAATAAACAGAAAATACATTTTCCGGTAGGTGTCAAAATCTCAGCCAATCAGGAGAAAGTACCCATTTTTAAGCTTCATTTTTATAGTGTTCCAGTTCCAATTTTGCCTGCTCATTTCTTAGTGTCATCACTTCCAATTTCACTTGTTTAATCTATATCCTGATTGAGTTCTCTGTCCTGATTGGATAAAATTGGAAATGAAACTGAAACAAAAATGCATTTTCTGTTTAATAAAGAGCTGGAGAGACAAGGAGACTCCTTTTACTGAACAAACACTCTATAGCAATGAGTACTATCACAATATAGAGCTATTTAACACTTATTTTAACCAAAGAAAATCACTTACCCTACCTTTAAGGTAACCAAAGAGAATATCCCTGAACTGACGCTCTTGTTTTTTTTTTTCTCTCCAGTTTATTAACCGTCTGGGGGAAGCGGTTCCGCTGGGCGAGGAGGCGGAGGACGGCTTCGCGTTTCCCGCCGACACCAAAGCCCTACAGAGACATTTATGTGTTTGCCAGCTGAGCCGCGCGCTGGGACTGCACCATCTGCTGGACGTAGAGGGGAAACTGCGGCTCATCAGAGAACTTAAAGCTCACTATCGTCACGGGCTACAGTTTGGTAAGAGCATCAGGAGCCAGTCGCACCACCTCACACTACGTTCAAACTTAGCTTAGTTATGGCTTAAATGCAGGGGTGCACATAATTGGTGCGCAGGTGCGCATGCGCACCCAAAATAAATAATGCGCGGCACATCAGACGACGCGAGGCGCTTTTGCGTACCAACAGCTGGGACAGGAATTTCCAAGCTTTTATTTTTTAGCAAAACTAAAACATAAAAGCCTGGAGATCGAGGCTAGGAATTTACTTCCTGAAGCCACACTCACACACTCTCACTAAAGCATGCGTCGGCCCCATGTACAGCCATTATGCGCAGGGGAAGTGGACGCATGCTGCACGTGATTGTGTGATTGTTGCTTCGCGTCGCCTCACATCGCCTCGCTGCGTGCACGCAGCCAGCAGCGGCTGTTAAGAGGCACTCTTCACCGATGATGAACGCACCATAACGGTGCAAAATATGCCGTGAACGTCCAAATCTGGCGGATAAAAGCAGTGCAGCACAGGGCGCCAACCTTGGGGGCTTCTCCTAACGGCGTGTGAGAAAAAAAAAATGGCGAAAATCGCGGAATTTGTAAGCAGAGCGTCTGTCTGGGGCTTCAGTGCGGCTGCAGAGTTCATGTGCAGGGCTGGGCTGAAGCAGTGCTGCAAGCTCGTTCACGTCCTGAAACTGTTACGTTCAAGCTATCGTTCGTTGCGTGTGTGTGTGTGTGTGTGTGTGTTTTAAAGCGAACATTTTTAACTCCGATTTGTGCTTCTGGGGGTCCCTGGAACAACATATTTTGAGATGGGGTCCCGCGACCAAATACATATCATTTTGTGGGTCCTTGACATGAAAAGGTTGTAGCACCGCTGATATAACAACATACTGTTAGGATTTAGAAAACATTTGTACGTATGTATTTGGCCGCGGACCCCCATCTCTAAATGTTTTTTTCCCAGGGACCCCCCAGAAGCAAAGATTTGAGTTACAAATGTTGCCTAAAGAAATGTTAAAATGACAGATGAATGAATGTCTTCTCTACAGGAGAGACGGCTCTAAAGAAATGTTAAAATGACACAGATGAATGAATGTCTTCTACATGACACAGATGAATGACACACAGATGAATGAATGTCTTCTACATGACACAGATAAATGACACACAGATGAATGAATGTCTTCTACATGACACAGATAAATGACACACATGTCTCTCTACAGGAGAGACGGCTCTGAAGACGGAGTTGCAGTTCTCAGATATGTATTGTCTCATGGCAGCTCATGTATACGTTGACCTCTGGACGGACACGGGTGAGTCTCTCACTCTTTCTCATCTCTCTCTCTGTCTGTCTCTGTCTGTCTCTGTGTCTCTCTGTCTGTCTCGGTGTCTCTCTGTGTCTCTGTCTTTCTCTGTGTCTCTGTGTCTCTGTCTCTCTCTGTGTCTCTGTGTCTCTGTCTCTCTCGGTGTCTCTCTGTGTCTCTGTCTTTCTCTGTGTCTCTGTGTCTCTGTCTCTCTCTGTGTCTCTGTGTCTCTGTCTCTCTCGGTGTCTCTCTGTGTCTCTGTCTTTCTCTGTGTCTCTGTGTCTCTGTGTCTCTGTCTCTCTCGGTGTCTCTCTGTGTCTCTGTCTTTCTCTGTGTCTCTGTGTCTCTGTCTGTCTCTCTGTCTCTCTCAGAAGTATTTGTAAATCGTTGTTGTCGGGCAGAAACCTCTTATCTCTATATTTTAGCTGTTTTTTGTGTGTGTTCGTAAATGAGCGCCCTCTACTGGACACAAACAAATAGATTTCAGTGTGTGTGTGTGTGTGTGTGTGTGTGTGTGTGTGTGTGTGTGTGTGTGTGTGTGTGTGTGTGTGTGTGTGTGTGTGTGTGTGTGTGTGTGTGTGTGTGTGTGTGTGTGTGTGTGTGTGTGTTAGGGGAGGTGAGCATGGTGTGGCAGGGCCTGGGTCTCCTCCAGGAGGGCCTGTCTCACAGCCCCTCCAACGCTCAGTTCAAGCTGTTGATGCTGATCCTCTACTGTCGCCTGGGAGCCTTTGAGCCCGTGGTGGACCTGTACTCCAGTCTGGATGCTAAACACGTTCAACACGACACCATCGGGTCAGTGCAACTACAACTTCATTCTTAACACATTGAGTGCCAGGGGTTTTTCAAAACAGGGTACCTCCAGTGCCTGGAATTTTAACCATTTTTGGACCTTTTTCAAGTAGTCACAAAACATTTTCAGTGATCACCGTCCTCACGGTGATCCCCTCATTACACACATAGAGGTCTCGTACAATCCGGGGAAAAAGATTAAAAACATTCGGTAATCCGTTCCATAGTACACAGGAGCCGAGATACAGGCTTTTGAAGTCATAACTTAACCAGGAAGTGGATTGGAGTCTAAATCTTCGTAAAATGATATCTCCTGGTGCTGTTTTTTTTTTTTTTTCATATTTTTTCCCAAAAACAGCCATAACCGTTTTTGGCACACCTTGTTTGGATTATGAAAAACGGTCCGGACCGTTCTTGGCACTCAATGTGTTAACACATTGAGTGCCAAGAACGCAGATCTGCGTTCTTTCAAAAAATAAACAAATTTAGAAATAAAGGTTTATTTTTTATTTGACCCAAAGACCAAGGAGATATGATTTTTTCGAAGATTTAGACTCCCATCCACTTCCTTGTAACTTAAAACTTAAAAATTCTGTATCTCGGCTCCTGAGTACTTTTTTTTTTCCATTGAAAAAGTCTGGCAGTCTACTGTAGAAAAAAAAAAAAAAAAAAAGATGGCAGCCAATGTGTTAACCCATTCAATCCAGGAAAGTGTCTGTTGTCATTTTACATTTTAGCTGTGTGTGTGTGTGTGTGTATATATATGTATGTATGTGTTAGGGGAAATTGGAAAAGGAGCGCTCGTTTTCACCCCCCCTCGCTTCCCCCTTTGTTATCGATTCACTTTGATTGCGACTGGTGACGTTCATCTGTCTATCTAAACCAGTGGTTCTCAATCTTTTTCATCTCAAGGACCCCCAAAATGATATGTATTTGGCTGCGGACCCCCATCTAAAAATATTTTTGTTCCAGGGACCCCCCCAGAAGCAAAGATTTAAGTTACAAATGTTCGCTTTAAAAATATATATATATTCAAAGATTTGCACAATTTTTTAATATTTTTGAATAGCCAAAGTGTAAACGGTCATGATTATTGTGATGCTATATTAACACATTTTGCTGGGGACCCCCTGGAACCCCCTTCAACTACCCCTGGGGGTCCCCGGACCCCACTTTGAGAACCAAGGATTTAATCAACACACCCTGTGCACCCGAGTGCCGCGCTATGAGCTTGTAGATCTGCTATTTTTGAAAATTCGCGAAAATGTGTGCAAATCTTCTAATATATATATATTTTTCAAGCGAACATTTTTAACTCAAATATTCGCTTCTGGGGGGGTCCCTGGAACAGAACATTTTGAGATGGGGGTCCGCGGCCAAATACATATAATTTTGGGGGTCCTTGACATGAAAAATATTGAGCACCACTGATATAGAAACATGCGTTTTTCAGAAAACTGTTGGGATTTAGGAGACATGTAGAATCGGCTTCAGGTCTCAATGGGTTAATTGACATGATGACTAAGTTGAGGAGAAAAAAAAAAAGTTTAAAAAAATAAGAATAACCAAGATTTGTTATAATTTGGGATGTATTTGGATTACATTGTTGTCTCTCTCTCTCTCAGGTACGTGTTGACGCGCTATGCAGAGTCTTTGGGTCAGTTTGCTGCTGCCTCCCAGTCGTGTAATTTCTCCCTCAGGTTTTTCCACTCGAACCAAAAAGATGTAAGTCAGTCTACTAAACGTCTACATACTAATAATACTCATATATCCATTCTTAGGTCTTGTTGGGACTGCAGGCAAATCCGAATAATTCATTAATCCATTAAGACCTCTGTGTCATTGTAAGATCTCTTTGGCTATTCAAAAATAGCAGATCTGCAAGCTCTGCACGGAAGTCCTGGCGTCACTCGTTCATCCTCTGGGTGGTAGAAGTCATTTCTCTATGGAGAATAACATTGGGTCATCATAGAATCGTCTCATATAAGAATTGTGGTCCAAAAATAAACAAACTGTCTCTGTGATATTGTCAGGGAGGAGGTTCTGTATCGATTATGATAGTCAGTCACTTATATTTGATACAGTCTGTTTCTTTTTTCTTTTTTTATCCCACAATTTTGTAACCCTTTTTCACCCGGTGCCAATTATCTAAGTGATCCTGGGCACTAAACTCCCCCCATCAGCCTAGGGAGAGCCCAGAGTCGAGCTCATGCCTCCTTCAATGCATGAGAGCCACTGACCACCTTATCACCTGACAGGGGAAACTCCCCCCGGTAGGACGTAGCGCGTGGAAGGAACACGTTATTCCAACCAGTTCCTTTCCCCTCCATCAGGCGCCCCGGCTGACCAGGGGGAGGCAGTAGAGAGACCAGGATTACTGCATGTTTTTGTGAGGGTATTAACTACCCTAGGGGACAAGGGGAGAACATGCAAACTCCACACAGAGTAGGCCCTTTCACCAACCCCACCTAGGGTATGGGCGCTGATGGAGCGGAGGAGAAGACACGCCCCCAGCGCCCACAGCGTCCCCGGCTGGAATCGAACCCAGGACCTTCTAGCTGTGAGGCGACAGCGCCACCGTGTCCCTCGATACAGTCTCATGAATTAAAGTTCCAAGTCGCCACGACTGTCAGTCTTTTGGATTCCATAGAAGCCAGCATGTCTTCTATGGAATCTTCACGTTGCGCTGCGAAAATAGCCGATCTACAAGCTCTCAATGCGGCTATTTCCGGTTAATATTTTCAAAGATCGGAGCATTTGAAGTGGTCAAGCTAGCAAAATGTTTAGAAGCATTTTCCTTGAAACCCTAAGGGTCTCGGATATGTCATAAAAGCTAAGGTTTAAAGCCTCAATCTGTGATTTCTTCACCTGGTTGGCAGTATGTAGAACAGCAGGAACAATATTACTAAGACATAATCAAGATTCATTTTACATATTGTGTTAATTGTTTAGGAAACGGCGCTAGTGTGGGGAGGGGCTCCTTTCACACTGTTTCACAAATCACATAATAAGACTTGGCCATACGCTTTCTTTCAGTCGTGAGATTTTATTTTGCTTTAATCCATGCAGTCTGTTTCTGGCGAATTTCTAAGTAAAATCAGCAGCGGTAGCGTTTGAGTTTTCTCACCGCCAGTTGATTCTTCATATCCATAAGAGTCAAACCGCCGGGATCATTTGTTTATTTTTGTAACACAGTTCTTATAAGCCGTGATATTAAACACGTCTATGGGAATTCAGAATGAGGGAGAGAAAAAAACGTGACCCAGGTAGGAATGCGTAAATCCATGGTTCTCAAAGTGGGGTCCGGGGACTTCCAGGGGTACTTGAGGGGGTTCCAGGGGGTACCCAACAAAATGTGTGAATATAGCATCACAATAATTATGACCTTTTATACTTTGGCTATTCAAAAATAGCAGATCTACAAGCTCATAGCGCGGCACCGAGTGCCGCGCTATGAGCTTGTAGATCTGCTATTTTTGAAAAGTTGTGATTTTTTTTTTGCAAATCTTTGAATATATATATTTTTAAAGCCAACATTTGTAACTAAAATATTTGCTTCTGGGGGGTCCCTGGAACAACATATTTTGAGATGGGGGTCCGCGGCCAAATACATATCATTTTGGGGGTCCTTGACATGAAAAAGTTTGAGAACCACTGGCGTAAATGACGTCAGACTTTGGTGCCTCGGTAGTTCTTTATCTATTTCCCACTTTGTTGCCTCTTCTTGTCTGACATCTCTTTCATTTACCATTCATTTCCACTCTAGACCTCAGAGTATATAATCCAGGCGTACAAGTACGGAGCGTTTGAAAAAATCCCAGAGTTCATAGCGCTCCGGACCAGGCTCAACCAATCGCTGCACTTCGCCCAGGTGCGCACGGAGAGGATGCTGCTGGACCTCATCCTAGAAGCTGACATGTGAGTGTGTGTGTGTGTTTGTGTGTGCGTGTGTGTGTGTGTTGTGTGTGTGTGTGTGTGTGTGTGTGTGTGTGTGTGTGTGTGTGTGTGTGTGTGTGTGTGTGTGTGTGTGTGTGTGTGTGTGTGTGTGTGTGTGTGTGTGTGTGTGTGTACACAACACATGGTTCCCCACGGTCATGAAATTCCTGGAAATGTTTTCAATTAGAAAAACAAAATTAACAGTTTTTTGAAAAATCTTGGAAATGTGTGCAAATCTTTGAATATATGTTATTTTTTTTAAGTGAACATTTGTAACTCAAATCTTTGCTTTTGGGGGGTCCCTGGAACAACACATTTTGAGGTGGGGGTCCCTGGAACAACACATTTTGAGATGGGGGTCCCTGGAACAAAACATTTTGAAATACATATCTAATATATCTAAAAAAACGTTTTCTAAATCCTAACAGTATGTTTCTATATCAGTGGTGCTACAACTTTTCCATGTCAAGGACCCCCAAAATTATATGTATTTGGCCACGGACCCCCCCATCTCAGAATATGTTGTTCCAGGGACCCCCAGAAGCACAGATCGGAGTTAAAAACGTTTTCTTTCAAATATATATATATATATATATATATATATGTGTGTCTATAATTGAATAGCCGAAGAAATCTTTAAAATGACACCGATGCGTTTTACACAGATTGAATTGGGTTTAAAAATGTGTGGGAACTCCTGACTTAAACAGAACACTGTATCAATGTACACATAAACACTTTGAACATGTAAAGGATTCCTAACTGCTGTGTTCTGTGGCTCTGGCCAGCGTGTTGAGTTTGGAGGAGAGTGTAAAGGCCATGGGTTTGTGTCCAGAGGACGATGATATTCCCTGGGCTCTAATGCGAGACAACAGAGACCTGACCGTCTGCACCAGCTGGGACCCTCAGGACCGGTGCGTATATATATGTGTATATATATATCCATATATATCCCATTGAGGCCTGAGGCCATTCTTAAAAATGTTTTAACAGCTTTTTGAAAAAAATATTAAAAAAAAAAATTCACGTTTTTTCAAAAATAGCAGACCTACAAGTTCGTAGCGCTACGAACTTGTAGGTCTGCTATTTTTGAATAGCCAAAGAAATCTAAAGTGACACAGATGCGTTCCAGGTCTTAATGGGTTAAATATAGAACAAAATGGTTTATAGAACAAAATGGTTTTCAAGCCTTTTTAGCCTCCAGACCCAAAAAGACAAATTTGATGATCTGCCCCAGGACCCAGGCTAGTGAAAATAGCCGATCTACAAGCTCACAACGGGCCTCGATGCGACGCGTTGTGAGTAGGGGTGTCAGAAAAAAATCGATTCAAATCGCTATTCTAATGTTGGACGATTCAGAATAGATTCTCTTTCTTTTTTTTTTTGTTATTGTTATTATAAAATGTTTGAGAAGTGGCAAGTTCTGTGCTGGCAGATAGCCTAAGCCTACCCACTTTATTTATGTTACAGCAGTTTTATCACTTTAATGTATTGTTCTGGTAACTGAGAAGTAACTGTGTCAGACTCAGAAGTTAATACGTTTTGTACAAGTTAAAATGTGTGCAAGCGGGAATAAATGAGACGTGTTGTCTTGGATTTACCTTTGTGCGTTTACATGCTTATCAGTTGATAAAACCTTTGCAACGATAAAAGCAGCAGACTGGAGTAGATGGGAATGGTGTCCCCAGAAATGGAATGGATTTGTGAGATAGCAGACGATTCACAGCCCTGTTTGTGAGCTTGTAGATTGGTTGTTTTCACTACTTCACTTGTTTTCTGATGTATGGGATTTCTTAGATTTTGTTTTATTAATTCAAAAATCATTGAAATTTTCAATTCATGATTGTTTTTTTTTGCATTTTTGGGGATTTAAAAAAAAACTATTTTTAAATAATAATGAAATCAAAATGTAGGAAACAGAAAAAATAAAGGGCTATTTACTCCTGACCCATAAAAATGTGTCCCCGACCCACTGTTTGAGAAACAGTGGTATAGAACAATTTGATTTATTGTCACATCATCAGAGAGAGAGAGAGAGATGTCTGACGTCGCAGCACATCGCGCGACGGATTGTGAGCTTATAGATCTGCTATTTTCGGTTATTAGTTATTTTAACTCATTCAGTGCCAAGTCAATTAAAAAAGGGGGGCCGGGACCCCTAGGGGGTCCTCAGAGTTACTACAGGTAGGGCCGCCAAATCTGTGTGAGAAGTGATTTTCTTTTTTACATTAACCACTTGAACACTAGCATCCCTTTTCTGAGGAGAACTTAAGCCAAAAATAGTCGATCTACAAGCTCACAACGCCTCGCAGCGCGGCGAGGTTTGCGAACGGCGTTTTCCTAGGGAGTTGAAGGCAAGGTCAGGAGGAGCGATGTTCTCACTGAATAAGTGTAGAGGAATATCTACAGCTACTACGCATCCCACAAATATATAGCTTATAAGGATTTGTAATTTGTAAGGAAATGTAAATATGGCAACTCGTTTAGATGTAGGCCTACGTAGGTTTATGGTTCCCCATGGACTATAGCCGTTTCACTCATGATACAATGTCTCTTTCATAACAGATACATCATACATGTGTCAGATAATCCCCACACCAAGAGAGGAAAAAAAGAAAAAACGTTTCAGTCATTCAGTCAGACTTCACTGTAGCTTATAGTAACTCATAAATGATATTTGTACTTAGGCTGTCCTGAAAGTTTATTATATTTAGAGAAATGTACAGTTTGAAATACTAAAGTAGTAGTAGTTGTGAATGATCAAACTGTACATTTAGACTGAATGTGTCCTTTATCCTCATCTTGTGCTCTAATGCGCGCAACCTGTTTCACCAGGTTTTATTTGTGTTGTTTCTCATAAACGTGCATCCGTTGTCCGTCAACAACACAGCCGTCTGTCTGTGCCTTGACTTCTGTGCTCTGACTCTCTCCCCACCCGCCACCCCCCCCCTGCCCCCCGCCCCCTTGCCTTCGACTCCCTAGGAAAACCGCCGCAGTGCGAGGCGTTGTGAGCTTGTAGATCGGCTATTTTTGGCAAAGACTTATAGGTGTAGAGGGGGGAAAAGAGCAGACCAAGTAAAGACAAAAACAAGAAAGTTTAATCTGCTACACCAGGGGTCTTCAACAGGGGGTCCGGGACCCCATAGGGGGTCCTCAGAGCTACTATAGGGGGTCCGCCAAATCTTTTATGTGATAGGATGTCGGTTTTTTTACATTAACCACTTGAACCCTAGAATTCCTTTTCTGAGGGCGAACATTAGCCAAAAATAGCAGATCTACAAGCTCTCAACGCCGAGGCGTTGAGAGCTTGTAGATCTGCTATTTTTGGCAAAGAGGCTTATAGGTGTAGAGGGAAAAAAGAGCAGACTAAGTAAAAAAAAATTTTAATCTGAAACGCAATTTTACACAATATAGAGTAGGGGGGTCCCTGCTTCATCTCTCTCTCAGCTAGGGGGTCCTTGGGCTGAAAAACGTTGAATACCTGTGTGTTAGAGCGTTGGGGGGGGGGGGGGGGGGGGTGTTTAGTCATGTGACTTTATCTGTTGCTTCATTCCAACGCACAGAGCTTTAACCGACGAGCACAGACGCCTGTCTCTGGAGGAGGAGTCTGTGTGGCTGAGGATACGCTCCCTGACGCTCCGCCTCCTCGCCTCATTGGCCCTGCTCGGACACGCCCCCCCTTCCTCACAGCAGCAGCAGCAGAACTCGATGACGGCCAATGAGAACGGAGTGGGAGGGGACAAGGCCTCGCTCCTCGCTAGCTTGCTCTCCCAGCTGGAGCAGACTCTGCAGACCGCCACGCAGTTATCCAAGACATGCACACAAGTACGTCTGATTATGAACACTGACAAATAGCAGATCTACAAGTACGTCTGATTATGAACTCTGAAAAATAGCAGATCTACAAGTACGTCTGATTATGAACACTGAAAAATAGCAGATCTACAAGTACGTCTGATTATGAACACTGACAAATAGCAGATCTACAAGTACGTCTGATTATAAACTCTGAAAAATAGCAGATCTACAAGTACGTCTGATTATAAACACTGAAAATGTCAACAAAAATAGCAGATCTACAAGGTCATAGCGGGGCACGCGGTGCTGCGCTCTGAGCTTGTAGATCTGCAAAAAGTTTTAATAAAAATCATAAAATGACACAGATGCGTTCCCGGTCTTAATGGATTCAGGTGTGTGTGAAACAAACTGTGCTAATTATTATGATGATTTATTATTATTATTAATGAACTATCTGCTATACGCTGCAGTATCCATTCCTGGGCCCCCCCTCCACACGCCTGGGCGACGCCCTGTCCACTGGGAGCTGTCAGTGCCAGGTGGCTGCTCTCCAGTTATCTGTCCATCTACAGGAGCTGGAGACTGTGGGACTAGGTAACTAACATCAACAACTATTAACACATCCACCGCCAAGGGCTAATCTCATAATGTACTCACCACTGCCAAGGTTTTATTGTTGTTTTTTTCAAGTCGCCATAGGCCCCGTTAAAATCCTTTAGAATGCGCGATGGACTGTTTGTAAACAACCTCCACATGTCCCTTCGTCTTTTAGTCCAGACCGCGTGTCAAACGTAGCCGCCATGTTTGAGTTCTGACCGTTTATGTTAACATGGGAAATGCGAGGAGGAAAAACTACTAAGGTTTTAGAAGGCTTTCAGTGTCCCACTTAGAATGGAGGCCGACGGGAAACAAAAAACGGGACATTACTTCCGGTCGAGTTCCGGTGGTGTTACACTGAAAATGGTCCCCCTAGAAAATTGAAAAAAATAAAAAATAAATACACTGTGGGACTAGGTAACTAACATCAACAACTATTAATACATACAAAACGTTTTTCTTTTAAAGGTTAACGCTCTATACTGTTTGTTTGTTTGATTGAATCTACTTTATTTAGTAAGACATGAGAACAACAGTACATGGAAGTACAAATTAACAATACAAGGTCTACTAAACTGGAAGACTCATTAAGCACTGAGCTTGTTTAAGATGAGATCCCTATGCACACACATCATGATGACATATAAGAGACAGACAGATATGCACACTACTATACATATAAGAGACAGACACATATACACACTACTATACATATAAGAGACAGACAGATATACATACACACTACTATACATATAAGAGACAGACACATATACACACTACTATACATATAAGAGACACACAGATATACACACTACTATACATATAAGAGACATATACACAATACTATACAGAATGTCATACAATCAGTTTACAGGTTACTGGTATGAATGAGTGAAAAATATGTACAAAAGAAGAAAGAGAAAGGGGGGGGGGTAGGGGGGTAGGTTAGGACTTGGGGTAGGTTAAGACTTGGACAGGGGCCATTTTAGAATTGCAGCCTCCTGAAGGTGTATCTTTAGGGCAGTTTTGAAAGTGAGTAGGGTTTTACACTCCTTTACTCCTTTTGGTAGGGCATTCCACATTTTTGATGAATAGCATGAGAACGAGTTACTTCCCTTTGTTGAGCCAAAAAAGGGTTGAACATGATTTGTGGAGCTGCCTCTGGTGTTGTGATCATGGACTTCATTAACATTTTGGAAGTATTTAGACAAATACAGGGGGATCCCAATGTTGTGGTGTATCTTTTAGACCAGGCCCATAGCAAGTTGCTGTACTCTGTCCTCAACCCTAAGTCATCCAATCCTAGCAAAATGAGCAGGGGTTAGATGGGTTTGGTGATTGAGGCCAAGAAGTAGCCTTACAAGTTTGTTTTGGGATGTTTGGAGTCTTGTTTTTAAGGCCTTGGAGGTGTTGTGATACCATGAGCAGCATGCATAATCATAATGACCTTGTATGAGGGCCCCTGCAAGAATCTTCAGAGTATTCTTACTGACTAGACGATCGATCCTCCACAAATAGCGTGTTGTTTGGTTGACCTTTTTGATATCTTTTTCGGCGTTTTTGTTACCAGAGAGGTTAGCCTCCAAGATGGAGCCCAGGTAGGTAATTTCATCCTTTCTTTTGATGACATCATCACCCGCTTTGATCGTGAAACTCTCTGCCTTGCTAAGGTTAGGACTGGACCCAAAGAGGATGGATTCAGTTTTACCCAGGTGTAATGAAAGTTTGTTGTCGGAGAGCCAGATGCAGATCTTGTTCAGTTCCGAGCTGAGAGTTTTCTCAACCTGCAGCCTGTCCCTGTCTAGACTAGCAGGGCCGAGTCATCTGCGAACAGGAACAGTTTGCAGTCGCAAGCTGAGGACATATCATTCACATATATCAGGAACAGTAGAGGTCCTAGTATACTTCCTTGAGGAACACCACAAGTCACTGGGAGGGGGGGGGGGACTGGGTGCCGTTTACTTCCACCACTTGCTCCCTCCCTTCCAGGTAGGATCTCATCCAGTTCACCGACTGTTTGTTCTGAAACCAGATTGGAATTTGTAGATTAGATTTTCCTCGGCAAGGTACTTATCGACCTGTTCATAGACTATTTTTTCCATGACTTTCGAGATGGAGCTAAGAATAGAAATAGGGCGGTAGTTGCCAGGGTCTAATTGGTTTCCTTTTTTGTACAGAGGGGTCACCCTTGCTTTTTTGAAATCGTTAGGGACCCGTCCCTGTATGATGGAGAGGCTGTGATAGTAATCATTATCAGTAACAGTGTTAAATAGCTCTATATTGTGATAGTAATCATTACTATAGAGTGTTTGTTCAGTAACCGTGTTAAATAGCTCTATATTGTGATAGTAATCATTACTATAGAGTGTTTGTTCAGTAACCTTGTTAAATAGCTTTATATTGTGATAGTAATCATTACTATAGAGTGTTTGTTCAGTAACAGGAGTCTCCATGTCTCTCCAGCTCTTTATTAAACAGAAAATGCTGTCAGGTAGGTGACAAAATGTCAGCCAATCGGGAGAGAGTATCCATTTATCAGCGTGTTCCAGTTCCAATTGTGTGTCTGCTCATGTCTTTGTGTCTTCACTTCCAATTGCACTTGTTTAATCTGTATCCTGATTGAAAGAAATGTTTCCTGACCTGCTTATTAAAGAGCTGGAGAGACATGGAGACTCCTGTTACTGAACACTCTATAGCAATGTTTACTATCACAATATAGAGCTATTTAACACTTATTTTAACCAAAGAAAATCACTTACCCTACCTTAATGCTGATCTATGTTCTTCTGTGGTTCTGACGCAACTGTTTCTCTTTTTCTCCAGATGAGTCGTCAGAGCTTCAGACCCAGATCTGTAACGGTTTCAAATCATTAATAGTACAGCTTCAAGGTCAGTAAAACCATAACCACATAGTTATCAATAGAGTGGGACGGCATACATACATATCATGACTTTTATCTCTGCGTTCAAGAAAAACAATGTCAACACTGGTTATGATATTTGAATATTTTGCACCGTGGTCTACGGCCATATTTAGATATACAGTACATTTCAGTTAACATTTGTTTGTAACATGTTGTGTGTAGCCTTGTACTTGATGTACAGATGTCAAGAGATTATCATTATTTTAATGCAGTCGTTCCTTAACTGTGTGTCTGGACCCCCAGGGGGGTCCCCAGATGATTTGCTTATCATTTGTTTTCTCACTCAACAGTAATCAAACCAACATACAGTATAAGTGTATACAGGGTTTCTGCACATTTATAAAGTGACGATTTAATGACTTTAAAGACCTTTTTAATACCTAAATGAAACAAGAAAAATAAGACCATAACCGCATCAAAAGTATTCAACAAATTGTTCCAAAACAAACTGTCAAGTTGTCATATATTGTCCAAGAAAGGCAAAATTGCGAAAATAGCAGATCTACAAGCTCACAGCGCCTCGCAAGGCGTTGTGAGCTTGTAGATCTGCTATTTTCGCAATCTTTCTCTGTGGAACCGAGTCAAACTAAACGTAATGCCTCAACTCCTGCAATTCCCAGTGCTTGTCAGGGTGGGGGGTCCCCAGTTCAAACATGATTATTTTGGGGGGTCGCGGCCTGAAAAGGTTGAGAACCACTGGCTTAGTGTCTTAGAGCAGTGGTTTTCAACCCTTTCCTTATCGAGGTCCATTATTTATTCTGCATTTGAGCCACAGAACCACCGTTTGATGAGATTTAGACCCTCAGACCCAAAACCTAGAATATTTTGTTATCGTTGGATACGATTTTGTCCACAATTCCATCCATGCTGTGTTTGATGTTGGTACCAATAGGATAGATAACAGGCAAACGTTGATCATAATGACAATTCTTTAATTAAGTAATGCAGATGTTTAACAATAATTTAACTCTTGACAGTGTAAAATGTAACCAAATGGACCCATAAGGGTCCATTTGGTTACATTTTACACTCTCAAGAGTTAAAGATCTATAAGGGTCCATTTGGTTTCATTTTACACTCTCAAGAGTTAAAGATCTATAAGGGTCCATTTGGTTTAATTTTACACTCTCAAGAGTTAAAGATCTAATAAGGGTCCATTTGGTTTAATTTTACACTCTCAAGAGTTAAAGATCTATAAGGGTCCATTTGGTTTCATTTTACACTCAAGAGTTAAAGATCTATAAGGGTCCATTTGGTTTAATTTTACACTCTCAAGAGTTAAAGATCTATAAGGGTCCATTTGGTTTCATTTTACTCTCAAGAGTTAAAGCTCTATAAGGGTCCATTTGGTTACCAACTCTCCATCATTTATCTGGGGACCACCCGGAACCCCCTCAAGGACCACTGGTGGTCCCCGGGCCACTGGTTGAGAACCGCTGTCCTAGAGAAATGATGATGCGTTCATTTGGCAGGAGGGTGTATTCTATCTAGAACGATAAGGGATGAGTGAGTATGTTGACAGTCAGTGCTTTAGTGCATGTGGAGCATTACATTTCATCACTATGAACCTCCAAACACACTCTAGAAACTATTGTTTTTTAATTATCCTCTATAGCATTGGTTCTCAAAGTGGGGTCCGGGGACCCCCAGGGGTCCTTGAGGGGGTTCCAGGGGGTCCCCAGCTAAATGATAGATTAGGCACCAAATGGACCCTTATGGGTCTGTAACTCTGAGAGTGCACAAATGGAACCAAATGGACCCTAACGGGTCCATTTGGTTCCATTTGTACACTCTCAGAGTTACATTGACATAGATTTTACAATATAAATTGCGGTGGAAGTGATAGAAATGGCATTAAATGGGGGTCCGTAGCCCTAATGCATGTCAAACTGGGGGTCCTTGAAATTAAAATGGTTGAGAATCACTGCTAGAGCTGTAAAAAAAAATCTTCTCTTTTGGGGGTCCCAGGCATATCTTTGAAATTGGGGTCTGTGGGCTAATAAGTGTCAATTTGGGGGTCCTTGACATGAAAAGGTTTGAGAACCACTGCTCTATAGTGTACTTTATAATGATCGAAGACTGCCATCTACTGGTAAAACGTTTACAACAGCTATTGTTATAGATGGCATTTTAAGTCTTGTAATTAATATGTCGGTGTATATATCATGGTTGGTATGATTTAGAAAGGATACAGATGTTTTGGACATAATTGTGCCATCCCTCCCTAATGACTGGCTTTCTTGTGCCCTCAAAGTGTAGAATTATCATTCCAGCTGTACAGGCTGATTATTATGTTTGTCTGTTTGCCTCATATATATATATATATATATATATATATATATATATATATCTCCATTCCTGTGTCCCCAGAAATGTTGAATAAATGCAAAGGAGATCTATTGGAAACGAAAGACAACAGATTAAAAACCCAGCCCTCCTTATTAGAAAACCTTGTTTTCTTTGTCGAGGTGAGACGTCTGTTTGTTTTACTTTTACTCATCAACACATGTCAGACTGTGATTAATGCTTGGATTATTTGTGTTGTATTATCTGGTGTTATCGTTCAGCCCTTTAAGACCGGGAACACATCTGTGTCATTTTACATTTCTTTGGCTATTCAAAAACAGCAGATAGAGGTTGTTTTTGATTGATTAGATTTTTTTTATTATACAGAAATGTAAAAACAGCACAAGTACAGTTAAACACTTTGTCTGAAAGGTACGTAAAAAGAAAGTCCTGGTTTCCATTGAGGACCTTGGTATTCAATTCATTACCAGATAAAGTAGCACCAAACAGTTCAATATCATCATAAAAATACAGAAAAAAACTGTACAGAGAAATGTGGGCAAATCTTTGAATATATATTGTTTTAAAGCCAACATGTTTTACTCTGTGCTTCTGGGGGTCCGTGGCCAAATACATATAATTGTGGGGGTCCTTGACATGGAGAAGTTGGAGAACCACTGATATAGAAACATACATTTTTTCAAAAATACAAGCTCATAGCTGAGCTTGTATATCTGCTATTTTTGAATAGCCAAAGTATAAAACATGGATGAAATGGTTACAAAGATGTGTTCGTGGTCTTAATGTGTTAACACACAGAGACACTCCGTCAGACATTGTAGGAATTAGTGAAGCTCTTCAAGTTGTTTTGTTGTTCCATCATATATATATATATATATATATATATATATATATATATATATATATATATATATATATATATTATAGATATATCTATGGTTCTATCCTCCAGACTGTGAGCATTGTCTTCTGGGTGGCCAGTTACTCTGCCAAGGTCCTCCGGCCACTCAAGTCAAGCCTACAGAAGAAGAAGAAGAAGAAAAAGGACACCAACACCGCTCTGGTACAGTAGCTGTTCCCTGTAGTCTGTTGCTAACATTAATGTGTGACCCGCTACAGTGGTTTGAGACACAAGTAGGCCATGGTCATTATTCTGGTTTGTACACATTATGAAAGAACAGTGTGTAAGCTTTCAAATGACGTGTCATTCATTGGAACCGGAACATCATTATTTGAAGAACATATAATGCTCATTTGAATTCGTTTTTTAACACATTGGGTGCTAGAATTTTATAATAACAGATTACGTTCTGTGCCAGAAATCTCACCGTTGAGCTGTGCGGCGCTGTTTAAACTGTAGACTCCACGACGAGCAATCCATGTGAAACAAAGCATGCGTGCATTTTGCACGATGGTCCTGGCTAACGCCTGGAACGATAACATCTTTCACGCGGGTCACAACGGTGCAGCGATCGCCCATACAAAATGACTCGTTTTCCCCAATGTAAAAAGTTTCTGAGTTATAGGGGTTTTAGAGAAGGAGATAGAACAGAAGCGGATGGGAGCCATGTTTTTTGGCACAGTGATCTATGAGGCCCTTCCTTCTCAGAATCACTGTGGGTGATTCCAGAGCTGCTCCAGCCCCTCCCGTGTGGAAAAAAACGAAAAAAACAAAAGAGAATGAAAACACGGTTCAGACCGTGTTCGGCACCCGCTTCACACAGAATAGAAAGAGATAAAGCAGTGTGTGTTTCTAATGGACACATTGTGTTCAGAATAGAAAGAGATAAAGCTGTGTGTGTTTCTAATGGACACATTGTGTCCAGAATAGAAAGAGATAAAGCAGTGTGTGTTTCTAATGGACACATTGTGTTCAGAATAGAAAGAGATAAAGCTGTGTGTGTTTCTAATGGACACATTGTGTTCAGAATAGAAAGAGATAAAGCCGTGTGTGTTTCTAATGGACACATTGTGTTCAGAATAGAAAGAGATAAAGCCGTGTGTGTTTCTAATGGACACATTGTGTCCAGAATAGAAAGAGATAAAGCAGTGTGTGTTTCTAATGGACACATTGTGTCCAGAATAGAAAGAGATAAAGCAGTGTGTGTTTCTAATGGACACATTGTGTTCAGAATAGAAAGAGATAAAGCCGTGTGTGTTTCTCTCTCCCGGTCCAGCCAGCGGTGATGTGTGGGTTCCAGGAGCTGACGGGGAGCCTGCAGGAGATGCTGGACCAGGCCGTGGAGCACTTAAAGGGACAGGAGATCACTGTGAGCGCTGTCCAACTGGCCAGTCTCACCCTGGAAGGGGACTCAGATGTAGGTCGTACCTGTAGGGAGGGTTTTCATTTGGTTTTCTCCCGTATGTACTGTAGCGGTCCAGTGGTTCTCAACCTGTGGGTCAGGACCTTCAGGGGGGTCCCCACACATGACAAAAAGAGACCATTACTACTGCGTCATAAGTAATAATAATAAACTTCATTTGTATAGCATCTTTCATGACATGCAGCTCAGAGTGATTTACAGAGCAACAATACAATTACAGTTACAACTAATATAACAATAAAGCAAAGAAAAGCATAAAACAAAACTATTAAAATAATAGCAAAAGGCAGTGAATCAGGCAATACAGTGAGGACATGGGTAACAACACAGATTTAAAAATCAACCCAAAAAAAAGAGCAAGAGTGAATAAGTAGTTCTTGAGCTGTGCTTTAAAACTATCCACAGAGGTCTGTCTTAGGTGTAATGGTGCTTTAAAACTATCCACAGAGGTCTGTCTGAGGTGTAATGGTGCTTTAAAACTATCCACAGAGGTCTGTCTGAGGTGTAATGGTGCTTTAAAGCTATCCACAGAGGTCTGTCTTAGGTGTAATGGTGCTTTAACGCTATCCACAGAGGTCTGTCTTAGGTGTAATGGTGCTTTAAAGCTATCCACAGAGGTCTGTCTTAGGTGTAATGGTGCTTTAAAACTATCCACAGAGGTCTGTCTTAGGTGTAATGGTGCTTTAAAACTATCCACAGAGGTCTGTCTTAGGTGTAATGGTGCTTTAAAGCTATCCACAGAGGTCTGTCTTAGGTGTAATGGTGCTTTAAAGCTATCCACAGAGGCTGTCTGTCTTAGGTGTAATGGTGCTTTAAAGCTATCCACAGAGTCTGTCTGTCTTAGGTGTAATGGTGCTTTAAAGCTATCCACAGAGGCTGTCTGTCTTAGGTGTAATGGTGCTTTAAAGCTATCCACAGAGGCTGTCTGTCTTAGGTGTAATGGTGCTTTAAAGCTATCCACAGAGGCTGTCTGTCTTAGGTGTAATGGGAGTTCATTCTACGCTGTAGAAGCAGAAGGCTTGTGTATTTTATGTCATTGTAGGCACCTCGAGCAGGTCAGCACTTGAAGACCTGAGGGGCCGGTTTGGAACATATCTCTCTAGGCAGTCATAGATGTAGGAAGGTGCCAGACCATTTAGAGCTTTATAAACTATTAAAATAATTTAAAAATCAATCCTAAAAACAACCGGGAGCCAGTGTAGTGAAGCTAGAACTGGAGTAATATGTTCTCTCATCTTAGTTTTAGTTAAAACTCTGGCTGACGCATTTTGAACAAGTTGTAATCTGTCAGTTGTTTTCTTTGGCAGGCCAGAGTAAAGTGCATTGCAGTAATCAAGCCGAGAGAAGACAAAAGCGTGGATCAGCATTTTTGCATCATTTCAATCAACAGCTATACTTTACAAAATGGTCAAACATTGGCTGAATGGTCAAATATTATCCTATATTAAAATTGCCTAGTGGGTGGGTGGAGGTCACACACATGGTTTATCCGTGTGCCTTCTTCTAGCACACCAGTTTGCTTCCACACTATGCACAAATAATTATGCATGCATGTCAGCGCCCATACCCTGGGTGGGGTTGGCGAAAGGGCCGACTCTGTGTGGAGTTTGCATGTTCTCCCCGTGTCTCCTAGGGTAGTTAATACCCTCACAAAAACATGAAGCAATCCTGGTCTCTATACCGCCTCCCACATGACAGCCGGGGCGCCTGATGGAGGGGAAAGGAACTGGTTGGAATAACGTGTTCCTTCCACGCGCTATACGTCCTACCGGGGAAACTCCCCCCTGTCAGGTGACAAGAAGGTCAGCTGGCTCTCATGCATTGAAGGAGGCATGAGCTCGGCCCTGGCCTCCCTAGGCTGGTGAGGGGAGTGTAGCGCCCAGGATTGGCACCGGGTGTAGCGCCCAAGTCCTATACTTAGGTGCTACTGGTTGCAGAGGGAGTTAGAATAACTGATGTCCAAAACTTGTCCGTGAGTTCATAAATAAACGCTTTGTTCTCTGTAGTTTTAGTGCCAATCACGTTTAGCATACAATACACTGAATACAGACATACACAAATAAACTTTTAAACGCACAGGATCCACAGTCCACCAGCTCCTCTGAACACAGTCAAAAGCTGTTTGCCTCTGCCACTGGCAACACCTGCGCTTGATTACAGCCCTGTTAAATACCTAGGCAACTTGGCCTTGACCAAGCCCTCTGAGGACATCATCAACTAACAAGCGATAATAGATATACAGTATGTCTCTTACACCGGGTGAAAAAGGGTTACAAGTTCGTGGGGTAAAAAAAAATGTAAGTAAAAAAATCAATAATAGTGCATCCCATGGGAAATCCAATACACTATATATCATGCTCGCAACTTTCCTGTTTACCGTACACTGTGTATTTGTATGAAACTATGTTAATGCGCAACACTTATTAGCGCTCCTAGACGATATGCTCTTTTGAGCATATCTTTTGATTTGTCTATTTTATCTCATGTGTTTATGAAAGTAGGTAGCTGATATATTGCACTTTTACCTTAGCGCTAGGTATACTCTTGGTTGCTTGTTTTTACAGGAAATGCACTTCAGACTTCTGGTGATTAGTAGTTTTCGTTCCCTACCTATGTTGAATGACCTTATTTAGATAAAAGCGTCTGCTAAATGACTGTAATGTAATCTGTAATGTAATGTATGCGTCACATTTTTCCAGTTACACAGAGCATGCGCCGACACGAATGCTGGCCGATCTACGCCACACTTTTCAGAGCGCGCGTATGTGTGGCGCCTACAGCACGTTTGTTTAGATCCAATTGGTATGGCTATCAACGCTACGTCAGGCACGCCGATACGCCAGGCTTTAAAATAGGACTGGATCTGAAAGTGTGTGTGTGCGTATATGCACGTGTGTGTGCAAATTCTCTGCTGTAGATCGGCCGTGAGACGACAGCCGTTGCCACACACGCACATACACACCACACACACACGCACAAACACACCACACACACACGCACATACACACCACACACACACGCACGCACGAACGCACACACGCACACACGCACACGAACGCACAGCGGCCCTCACATCTAGTGGCCGAACCTCTTTCTTACACAAACTTGAAAAATCGTTGATCTACAAGTTCACAACGCCTCGCTTGCGAGGCGTTGTCAACTTGTAGATCAACGGTTTTCACATTATTTATCTGTGGAACAGAGTCAAACTAAATGTAAATGCCTCAACTCCTACAATTCCAAGTGCTTGTCAGGGTGGGGGGTCTCCAGTTCAAATATGATTATTTTTGGGGGCCAACAAGTTGAGAACCACTGTACTGTACAGTGGCTGGTACAGCCCGTAACACTTGTCCTAGCCCTGACGACCTTGCAGGATTATGCAAAGGCTAAAATGTAACTTAGATATCATGTTATGTAGATCAGTGGTTCTCAAACTTTTTCATCTCAAGGACCCCCAAATTGACACTCATTAGCCCGCGGACCCCCATTTGAAAAGATATGCCAGATATGACCCCATAGGAGAAGATTTTTACGGCTCTAGCAGTGATTCTCAACCATTTTCATTTCAAAGCCCCCAGATAAATATTGTGTGAGCCCCTGGAACTCCCTCAAGTACCCCTGGGGGTCCCCAGACCCCACTTTGAGAACCAACGATGTAGACAGATGCCAGGTCATTGTTGGCCTGACATCCTATAGAGTGCATAGTTTCAATGTACAGGCTGAGGATAGGTTCTTGGTTTGCGTACGTATTACTTTATTATTAGATTATTGGTTTACTTATGTATTACTTTATTATTAGATTATTGGTTTACTTATGTATTACTTTATTATTAGATTACTATTTTAATGCATTTGATGTATTATGATGTATTATCTTGTGTCCTTGCTTACTGTAAGTCGCTCTGGATTAACTCATTCACTGCCAGAATCATTGCTGGCCGCGTTTGCCCACTGCCAGAGATTTTTCATTGAAAAAAAAAAAAGTACTCAGGAGCCGAGATACAGAACTTTTAAGTTAACAAGGAAGTGGATGGGAGTCTAGATCTTCGAAAAATCATATCTCCTTGGTTGAATACGTTTTTTACATCAGTGGCAGCTTTGGATAATTACGTTAATTACGTCAGTGGCAGTGATGAGAGCGTCTGCTAAATGCCTTAACCAGGGGTCTTCAACAGGGGGTCCGGGACCCCTAGGGGATCCTCAGAGCTACTACAGGGGGTCCGCCAAAACTTTGTGTGATATGATTTAGTTTTTTTTTAAATTAACCACTTGAACCCTAGAATTCCTTTTCTGAGGGGAACATTAGCCGGAAATAGCAGATCTACAAGCTCTCTGCGAGGCGTTGAGAGCTTGTAGATCGGCTATTTTTGGCAAAGAGGCTATAGGTGTAGGGAAAAAAGAGCAGACTAAGTAAAAAAAACAACACAATTTTATACAATTTGGGGTAGGGGGGTCCCTGCTTCATCTCTCTCTCAGCTAGGGGGTCCTTGGCCTGAAAAGCGTTGAAGACCCCTGCTGTGAGCTGTGTGCAGTAGTGGTGTTTGGTATATCGTTCCCATTCGCTCACGTTGCCGCTCGTTGTCGTCTTGTTTTGTAGGAGATGTCGTTCGCCAGGTCTGCCATGGACAAGGTGCACAGCAGTTACCTGCGCTCACTGCAGGAGCTTGGAGATCTGCTCAAGAAGAGAGCAGAAACTATAAAGAACCTCAAGATCTGAATAACCGTCAAAACAAAACCCAAATTAAGTCATTGTACCCCCGCCCCCCCCCCCCCCCCCCCCCCCCCCCCCAACACATCATGACCGCCTGTCAGTCCCACCAACAAACCTACAAAAGACATTCTTTCTCCCATATTAAACCCCATCCTTACCCTGTTTCCACTTTCTCCTACACTCCTTTGTTTTTCTACCATATTCTCAGTCTAGGTTCATTCTGGATTCCTAATGTCTGACATACATGCTCGTGGTTCGCTCGCCAGTGAAACAGCCGATCTACGAGCTCACGACGTGCCCGCGCTGTGAGCTTGTAGATCGGCTGTTTTTTGGGTGCGAGACACCGCCTTGTGAAGGAGTATAAACCAGGCTATATTCTCAAGTCTACATTCATTCTGTTTTTGATTTTTTTCGTTTGTTTTTTTCCCCTTTTTGTTTCCTCTTCATGCTGTCAAACACACTTGAAACGTGTAAACCAGTTTCAGCACAGAACCCTGTCAGTCACTCATTAATTTATATAGTCATTATAAGTGAAAATGAGGAAAACATAATGTGCTTAAAAGTAGAAGAAAAAAGAAAAAAGAAATATCTAGAAAAATTAATAAGCAATTTTAGGCTACTCCTGCAAAGATTAAAGAACTATCAGCTAGACACATTTAACTGAATGAAAAGATGAAACAAAGTACAATAAACCACTATTCCCTTTTTTTTTCTTTTGGTTTTTAGTTATGTTTACACCTTCCACTGTCCCAGAACAATGGGAGGGGTCTCTGTAGCAAAAGGAACACAGAAACGCCCCGAGACGATTGGAAGTCTGACCGTTTGGACGTAAAGGAGGATTCTCTGTTTGGTTTGAGTGCACTGCTGTACCAACGTTAGTACAAACAGTACAGATATCACACTGATGCATTCTATATGGAAATAATACGGACGAGCTGACAACGGGGCTAAACTGTATAGAAAGCATTTGGACTGGACTTCCCCAAAATGAATTGTCGGGGTCTCTCGTTTTTATTTTATCTTATTTCTCAGCTTTTGTTTATGCCGTGTGCTTTTCTTCTCTTTTGTTTTGGTGAACGAGTGGAGCCACCTCTGTAGTTGCAGTATTATTATGAAACAAGAAGCAGTCATGGGATTTAAGTGAACCACTTTCAACCTGGTGTGCCTAGTCTGGGCATGCCATTTATAGGCCAAAATTTCAAAAGAAATCGCGCAAATGGCAGATCTACAAGGCGATGCGACGCGTTGTGAGCTTGTAGGACGGCTGTTTTCGCTATTCCTCTACGACAAAGTATATATATATATATATAGGGCATAAGTGGTTAAAATCGGCAGACATTTACATCCAAATCCTGAAAAAGTTGCATTTCTGTCTTGGTTCTTATTTTAAACGTACCTGTTGTGAAATTGGACATGGACATTTACTTGCATTCTTTCAGCACACTGAAAAATCGGGGCGTATGGATTTTAAATAGAAGTCGGACTGAAGCTGTTATTAATCCAGCCCTTTGTAAAGAATGTTCACCGATGTTTCTGAATCCAGTCTGTTATAAAATGCACCCTGTCTGTCACTTGTGATACTGCAGGTATGAACAATCTACTATTTGCCATGATTTCTTTTTTTCTTTTTCTTTAGTCCAAACGGCTGAAAAGTGCACAGCAAAGCAACTCTTGGCCATCTTATCTACATGAGTATTAATATTTGTCGTCACGGGACATTCCTTATGAAACCAGTAGTACTATATAGAGTATAGTATACTCTATACTCTATATCTATAGTACTCATCTCTAATCACGAGCGATACAACCTGCTTCCACATTCAAAGAGATGGAATGTTTAAAAGAAAACGATGCATGTTTTTATAACACATGTCCCTGTTCTAGGTGAGAATGCCAGCCATCATAACCTCAAAACTAAAATGCATAATATACTTTTTTAGAAGTGAATAAAGCCTGATTTATTACTTAAGTCGTACGATGCAGCGCGTTCTGAGCTTGTGTAGACCAGTGGTTCTCAAACTTTTTCTTGTCAAGGACCCCCAAATTCACAGTTATCAGCCCGCGGACCCCCATTTGAAAAGATATGCCAGGAACCCCCATAAGAGAAGATTGTATATGGCTCCATAGCAGTGATTCAATTTCAAGGACCCCCAGTTTGACATGCATTAGAGCTACGGACCCCCATTTAATGGCATTTCTATCTCTGGGACCCCAATTCATATTGTAAAATCAATGTTCACTTAACTCTGAGAGTGTACAAATGGAACCAAATGGACCCGTTAGGGTCCATTTGGTTCCATTTGTACACTCTCAGAGTTACAGACCCATAAGGGTCCATTTTCCTAACTATCCATCATTTAGCTGGGGACTCCCTCAAGGACCCCTGGGGGTCCCCGGACCCCACTTTGAGAACCAACGGTATAGACTACTCTGTACAGGGCCGTCATATGGGCTCTCGGGATGGAACCCCCCCAGGGTTCACATTTAACCTCAAATTAAGTTCTGGTTCTCAAACCTTTTCATGTCAAGGACCCCCAAAATGATATATATTTGGCAGCGGACCCCCATCTGAAAACCTTTTTGTGCCAGGGACCCCCAGAAGAGATTTATGTAAAAAAAAAAAAAATGTCAATAATTCACAATTCTCAGATTTTTTTTTTTACATTCTTTCAAAAAAAAATATATTTATTGACGCTATATTAACTTATTTTGCGGAGGCCCCCTAGCACCCATGGGGGTCCCTGGGGGTGGGGGGGGGGGGGAATACCACGGGTCCCCAATGCCCTAGTGTTTGCATTCAGTTCTTTAATGCATCTTTTCCCTCCGACTCTGAACGTTATAGTTTTTTAGCAGATTAATGTGACTTCAGATGAACACTCAGTCCATGTCCGTCCTTCTACATCTAACATGTGACACACGTTCTAGATATTGTGCTTTCCTGTCTGCAACCATACACCCATTAAGACCGGGGAACGCGCCCGTACCCTAGGTGGGGTTGGTGAAAGGGTGTGGAGTTTGCATGTTGTCTCCTAGGGTAGTTAATACCCTCACAAAAAACATGCAGTAATCCTGCTCTCTATACCGCCTCCCCCTGGTCAGTCGGGGCGCCTGATGGAGGGGAAAGGAACTGGTTGGAATAACGTGTTCCTTCCACGCGCTACGTCCTAGCGGGGAAACTCCCCCCTGTCAGGTGATAAAAAGCGGCTTGCTAGCTCCTCATGCATTGAAGGAGGTTTGAGCTCGGCTCTGGGCTCTCCCTAGGCTGGCAGAGGGAGTGTAGTGCCCAGGATTACTTAGACAATTGGCACTGCATGGTGAAACAAATGGGGTTGCAAAATCGTGGGATTTTTTTTTTATCGGGAATGCATCTGTGTCATTTTAAGATTTCTTTGGCTATTCATTATTAGTGTCTCCGCCAGGCCGAAAGGCATGGCGAGAGAGTATGTTTTACCCCCTGTCCGTCCGTCCGTCTGTCTGCGAAACTGTGCACACACACTCCCTGGATGCCAATTCAGAACCTCTGCCCCGATTTTTTTACATGGCCCTGTTATAGCGCCACCAGGATCTGTGCAAACTCATTTTTGGATATTACTCCTACAGATTTTATCCAAAACATAACGCAAATCAGTACACAGTATCTCTATAGTCATGTGATCAACACGGATCTGTCTGATTTTCCATATTCCATCCTGATTGGCTTAAGTAGGCTTCCAAAGTTTGCAGGATTGGTCCGTTTTGAACTAAATGCCGCAAATCATGAACGCAGCGTCCGATTGCGGTGGAACTTTGCACACACTTTTGCACTAAATTGAAAAACTAACGCCACCCTTTTAACATTGCCCTATTATAGCGCCACCAGGAGGCAGATTTTTCTTTTTTATATTGCTTCTACAAATTTGGTCCAAACATCATGAAAATCACTACACATTATCTCTATAGTCAAGTGATCAAGATGGTTTCCGTCCGAATTTTTATATTCCATCCTGATTGGCAAATTCCGAACATTGCTGGCCCACAAAACCTACCTGACCTGGCGGAGACCTGTGCTCCGAGGAGCACTTTTTCTAGTTTTTTTTTTATTAAGCAAACATTTTTTAACTCCGCTCTGTCCTTCTGGGGGGATTTTCGATGGGGATCGTGGCCAAATACATTTCATTTTTGGGGTTCTTGACATGGAAAAAGTTGGAGCACCACTGATATTATAGCAACATACTGTTAGGATCTAGAAAACATTTGATTGTAGATTGTATGTAGATTTGGTCGCGGACCCCCCATCTCAAAATGTGTTGTTCCAGACCCCCCAGAAGCACAGATTTGAGTAACAAATGTTCGCTTTAAAAATATATTCAAAGATTTGCAAAAAAATAGCCCAAGTATAAAATAATGGTTGAAGTGATTACACAGATGCGTTCCAGGTTGTAATGGGTTAACCACATTCAACATGTCATCACTATGTTGTCTTTCATTTTCAAACATGTTCTCTTTTTTTCCCCTCCAAACTAATCGTGGAAAATAGTGGATATGTGAGCTTGTAGATCCACTATTTTTGCCATTTTTGAAACTTCTTTATGACATGTTTCTGAAGCTTTTTTTTCAGCTCCCAGCACCATGGTACGACAGAGCATAAATTAGGCATAGTGTTTAAATAAGATGAGCATAATAAGTAGTTTTTTTTCCATGGTGTTTTCCATCCTCAGTTTGCTTACAAATAGTGTTTACTAAAACCTTCCACTTTTGTCAACGCATTTCGACTAAAAAGAAACTAAATGTAGCTGCAAGTTACAGCTCTACATTTTATTTATGCATATGGATGACAACTATAACAGTGCTTCTCAAACTTTTTCATGTCAAGGACCCCCAAAATGATATGTATTTGGCTGCGGACCCCCATCTAAAAAATATTTTGTTCCAGGGACCCCCCAGAAGCAAAGATTTAAGTTACAAATGTTCGCTTTAAAAATATATATAATATTCAAAGATTTGCACAAATTTTCAAGATTTTTCAAAAATAGCAGATCTACAAGCTCATATCGCGGCACTCGGTGCCGCGCTATGAGCTTGTAGATCTGCTATTTTTGAATAGCCAAAGTGTAAAAGTTCTAAATTATTGTGATGCTATATTAACACATTTTGCTGGGGACCCCCTGGAACCCCCTCAAGTACCCCTGGGGGTCCCCGGACCCCACTTTGAGAACCAAGGCTCTATAACAGTGGTTCTCAAAGTGTAGTCCGGGGAACCCCAGGGGTCCTCGAGGGGGTTCCGGGGGGGGGGGGGGGTCCTCAGCTAAGTGATTGATAGTTAGGGAACCAAAAGGACCCTTACAGGTCTGTGATTCGAGTGTATAATGGTTAAGGGTCTATTTGGTTCCATTTGTACTCTTAGAGTTATGGGACCCCTCCATGACTGAATGCACGTCAAACAGGGGGGTCTTTAAGCCATTACGACCGGGAACGCATCTGTGTGTCATTTTAAGATTTCTTCGGGCTATTCAAAGATAGCAGATATACAAGCAGATCTGACATTTTTGAGGGGAAAAAATGATTTTTTTAACTGAAATCTTTGCTTCTGGTGGGGTCCCTGGAACAAAACATTTTAAGATGGGGGTCCGCAGCCAAATACATATAAATTTGGGGGGGTCCTTGAGAAGCCACTGATATAGAAACATAAGTTTTTCAAAAAACTGTTTATTTAGAAGACATTAAGTAGAATCCACCAGAAGCAAAGATTTGAGTTACAAATGTTCGCTTTGAAAAGATAAATATTCAAAGATTTGCACAGAGCCCCAGAGAGAGAGAGAGACGGACCCCCATCTGAAAATGCTTTGTGCCGGGGACCCCCAGAAGAGAAGATTTGTCTTAAAAGAAAATGCTAAATTATTAAAAATGTGAGCTTGTACATCTGCTATTTTGTTTAATAGTCAGCGTATAAAATATGGATAAAGGTGTTAAAATGATTGTGATGCTTTATTAACATAATTAGCTGGGGACCCCCTGGAACCCCCCCCCCCCCCCAACACAAACCACAGACTGACTGCAGACCCCTACAACACTGGTCAACGACCCCCAAATTGATATATACTGTATATATACATACAGTATATATGGCCACGCCAGACCTACACCAGTGGTTCTCAACCTTTTTCATGTCAAGGACCCCCAAATTGATATTTATTTGGCTGCGGACCCCCACCAAAAAGATTGTGCCAGGGACCCCCAAGATTTCAAACCCTTTCAACTACTTTCTTTTTTAAAGAATTCAAGAATAGATACAAGTTCACATATCTGATGTTGTTGAATAGCCAAACGTGTGAAATCTGGATAAAGTGCTTGAAGTGATCGTGATGCCGTATTAACAACGTTTGCTGGGGACCCCCTGGACCCCCTGGACCCCACTTTGAGAGCCACACTGCCCTACACATTGGGAGACTCCTGCAAGCCCAGCTGGCCGATGGAACCACCAGTGGAAAATACGACTCAAAAAATGTGATCTTCATCTGTTTGGTTTGTTAGAAAATGGAGAAACAACAAAAACACAGGAATGTGTTTTTTTTCTCTTTTCTTTTGTTTTCTTTCTTTCTTTTTAAAAAAAATAAAAATTAGTCAATTTAAGTTACATGTTGTGTTGTGTTGTATTGTGTTGTGTTGTGTTGTGTTGTCTAGAACAGTGGTTCTCAAACTTTTTCGTGTCAAGGACCCCCAAATTGACACTTAGTAGCCCGGGGACCCCCATTTGAAAAGATAAGCCAGGGACGCCCATAAGAGAAGATTTTTACAGCTCTCTAGCTGTGATTCTGAACCATTTTAATTTCAAGGACCCCCAGTTTGACATGCATTAGGGCTACGGACCCCCATTTAATGGCAATTCTATCTCTGGGACCCCAATTCATATCGTAAAAGCAATGTTAATTTAACTCTGAGAGTGTACAAATGGAACCAAATGGACCCGTTAGGGTCCATTTGGTTCCATTTGTACACTCTCAGAGTTACAGACCCATACGGGTCCATTTGGTTCCTGTCCATCATTTAGCTGGGGACCCCCTGGAACCCCCTCAAGTACCCCTAGGGGTCCCCGGACCCCACTTTGAGAACCACTGGTCTAGAATAGATGTCGGGGTCTATTCTTTATTCTCAGAGTGGCCAGAAGATGTCGCCATTATTATTTTTTCAAAGGCAGTGATGCATCCATACTGATGGATATGGCCCATTTGTTATTTACAACTTTAAAGGAGAATTCCGGTCATTTTAAGTGTTATGTTTGATGTGTGTCAAATCACTTACCAACGTAGAAATGAAACTCGCGTTACTCCACAGATCCCCCTATCAACCCCCACCGTTGGCACTAGAGGAGGATCGTGGATAGCCCAAATTCGCCTATTTTAACAAATGCAAAGTCTGTTTTTTTGCTTCTAGTACTCATTGTTGAGTCCCATGATAATGTAACAGGCGCTAAAACTCCCGACAAGCTAACGGCTAATAACAGAACGAGCTAATGCTGGTTGCTGGTTTCTCTCCCGACCTGGCAACCTGGGGCTGCCATGCAGAGAGATAAGCAGCCCCAGCGTTAGCTCGTTCTGTTATTAGCCGTTAGCTTGTCGGGAGTTTTAGCGCCTGTTACGTTATCATGGGACTCCACAATGAGTACTAGGAGAAAAAAACAGACTTTACATTTGTTAAAATAGGCGAATTTGGGCTATCCACGATCCTCCTCTAGTGCCAACGGTGGGGGTTGATAGGGGGATCTGTGGAGTAACGCGATTTTCATTTCTACGTTGGTAAGTGATTTGACACACATCAAACATAACACTTAAAATGACCGGAATTCTCCTTTAATAATCTCATGGTTAAAGTTCTCAGTCACTACGACTGATTTCAGTCATTTGGATTCCATACGAGACATGTCTTCTATATGTAAGTGCACCGAATATAGTCGATCTACAAGCTCACAACGTGTCTTAGCGCGACCTGAGCTTGTAGATCAGCTATTTTTGTCTGGTTGTTATTTCAAGATGGAAGAGTATTTGAAGTGATCATACCAGCAATATGCAAGGGATAATGTATGGGGAGATGGTCATTATTGAAATGTAAAGCCCGACAGGGTGATTATCCACCGACGCGGAGCCGAGGTGGTTAATCACCCTGAAGACCCCCGTCTAATACGCGAGGGGGCCGTGTGTTTTTTCAATTGCTTTTTTCATTTTAAAATAAATAACCACAAATAAAATGAAACAAATGAGTCATTAAGGACAGAAAGAGTTTTAAAAGTGTGTCATGTGTGACCCCCCCCCCCCCCCCCCCCCCCCCCAGGATTCTTTCTTCTGGTGTTTGGGTGTGTGTGACGTAGTTGTTGTTTATGTAGGAATCCTGTTTGATGACAATATGTGTCTTTGTCTCCCTGCTCAGGTCATTAAGTCATTAACAACATTCTGCTCAGGTCAATACAGTCATTAACATACCTGGTAAGTTGACTGCCCACATGATGTAAGGGCTGCCCTGAAGCACAATATGTCTGTGCTGCCAAGAATGTGTGACCTACTTTTACACACTTCAATCACCACCGTCACTCACATGTAGAATCTTGAGTGATACTCAAGTTAATATTAGTTTAGATGACATCGTACCTACTTCCTACTAACATCTGATACTCAAGTCAGTTCTGCACCGGTACGGTGACTAGGCCCCGCCCCTGAGCCCAGGGCCGGATTAACCCTTTGCGGTGCCCAGTGCCACGACCTGTTTCGGGGTGGGGGTGCTGCGTGGAAAATGTACGCTTCGCTTGCGCGCTTCACCGTTTCACCGCTCCTTCAGCAGCCGCTGCTGCTAAATTCCTGTGCTTTTCGGCGATAGTTGAGTCTTCCTTCACTTTCTCCACGCCCCCCCCCCCCCCCTCCAAGGTTGATGCCCTGGGGGGCACCAGAGCCACCGTTTGACATAAGCAGACACATTGCTTTAGTGCCGCCCTTTCAGAGAAACTGAGATTGACTCTTATTTCAATGCATTTGAACGTATTGCTGCCACAGTTAACCCTGTTAAGACCTGGAACGCATCGGTGTCACTTTTTGATTTGAGGTGAAAAGCATTATTTTACACTTTGGCTATTCAAAAATAGCAGATCTACATGCTCGTAGCGCGGCACCGAGTGCACACACACACACACACACATATATATATAGTTCTTTTGGATAGGCACGACGGGACGCGCGCGGGGGAGAAACCGCGCGACAGGATGTGCAATAACCCAAAGTTTGCAACTACTTTAGTCTGCGCCCTTCACCGGGTATGGTCTAGTATATATAATTACGGTAACGTGCCTACCCAACATCAGACATACAAGCTGTCAACACACTGCGACATGCCGTGTCGATAGCTTACAGATCTGTTCTTTTGGGTAGGGCGAGCGGCTGCGCTGCTTCGTCCTCTATGCATGAACCCGAAGTTTACAAATTGTACTCTTACGGATGATCCGATCATCTGATGAAAATATTAAGCATCTGCCAAGTTAACTAAAGATAAATGATGCTGAGCTAAACATGAAATGACTGAAAGTCCCCAGTTCCTCTCACAAAGTGACAGCTGTTTATGAATGGTTAAAAAAATCTTTTGAAAATAGCAGATCTACAAGCTCACAACGCGTCACAAGCTTGTAGATCTGCTATTTTCAAAAGATCTTATATACATAGTAGACTTGGGAAATGGGACATTCTGCATACTTTTACTTTTGGTATTTTACGTGCATTTAATTGACTTGCACAATGGGGACACTTTAGTGGTTTATTTACCTGGCAGATGTCACCTCGCCGCTGTAATTGAATGCATAAATATATTATTCAAGCGTTGTATTTAGAGTGGACACTGGACAGCATCAGGACATGTGACAGTTGGCTCTGTCACCGACAGTGTTTTTATCAGATGATCGGATCATCCGTCTGAAAGTAGGCTCCAATTCATAAACGCCGGGTTCATGCATATGTAGTGGAACGCAGTGAGCTGGGATCGAACCCGTAACTCCCACTCGCCAGTCCCACGTGTTACCAGTCATGATGCCAATAAGCCTGAGCCCGATAGCCAGGTCTGTTGCACGCCGCTTCTGGCCAATTTGACTGTGGGGGCTACACATAGAACCAGCGCAGCAGTTCCTCCTAACAGCCGCTCGCCCTAAACCCTAAAGAACAGATCTGCAAGCTATCAGATGGCACGTAGGGCACAACCAGCTGCTACTAATGAAGAGAGGTAGGGAGTGAAGGCTCACTCCCTACCTCTCTCTTTCTCTTTTTGGCTATATGGCCATCGCAGATTTGTCCTGTGGTAACCATGGCAGCCATTTTCCAAAATGGCCTCCATATGCTGTTATTTTACCAATAACTCAGGTGCTAGACCACCTAGGATCTTGATTCTGGTGACTAATCCTACATTTTCAAGGATGAAGAATACAGTGGTACTATTTAGATTTGTCCTGTGGTAACCATGGCAGCCATTTTTCAAAATGGCCACCACCTGCTGTCATTTTACCAATAACTCAGGTGCTAGACCACCTAGGATCTTGATTCTGGTGACTAATCCTATCCATTTTCAAGGATGAGGAATGCAGTGGTACTATTTACAACATGCTAGTAACTACCTAACTAACTCAGTACATGAGGAGGCTGATACTCGCGTCATATTACACCCAGAAGATGCTGTGAAGGAAGGGTATAGCAAGGTGACAATACGTACAGTAAACACGGATGTGCTGGTCCTGGCAGTAACGTCAGCCCAACGCCTCCACTTGACTGAGCTGTGGGTTGCTTTTGGAACTGGGAAAGGTTTCCGTAACTTAGCAGCTCATGAGATGGCAAGGGCATTAGGCCCAGAACGATGCTTAGCCTTACCCATGTTCCATACCTTTACTGGATGTGACACAGTGTCATCTTTTGGAGGCAGAGGCAAGAAAATGGTAAATGGTGCATTTATATAGCGCTTCTATCCAAAGCGCTTTACATTGATTGTGCCATTAACCCATTCACACACACATTCATACACCGATGGCGGACGAAACCATGCAAGGCACCAACCTGCTCATCGGGAGCAATTAGGGGTTCAGCGTCTTGCTCAAGGACACTTCCACACTAACTCTAGAGGAGCCCACCCCGGGATCGAACTGGGAACCTTGCGGTTTTCCAGTTCACTCTACCCCTGAGCCACTGCCGCCCCCAAGAAGATGGCTTGGGAGACCTGGAAAACCTATAGTGACGTCACAAGTGCCTTCAGTTCCTTAGCTGCCACCCCAGACCAAATAGATGACTGGATGGAGCCTCTGGAGGGATTTGTGGTACTGCTCTATGACCGCACTAGCGGCCAGGCATCAGTGACTCAGGCACGGAAGCAGCTATTCACCCGGAAGGGCCGAACAATTGATGGACTCCCCCCAACACGAGCTGCACTGATTCAACATACAAAGAGGGCAGCCTTCCAAGCTGGCCACTGCTGGGGACAGGCGATGGTTGCAGCCCCTGAACTCCCATCCCCAGGTGAATGGGGGTGGAAGAGGAAGGAGACGGGTGAATGCAAATAATTTAATCCACTTCTTTACACTTGTAAGCCTGTGATCTGACAATAAAGCTGATTCTAATTTTGACAGGTGGATGGGAAGTGCACTGGACCACACTGCCAGAAGCGAGCCTGGCCTGTCGGGAACTCCTCCTCTGTGGTTGCAAAAAGGGATGCGGTGGACACCGCAGATGTGTTAAGGCAGCACTTCAGTGTACTGCCCTTTGCTACTGTGGTGGACTGTGCAGCTAGAAAGGCAGAGAGTACTCTGCCTTTGTTGAAAAATAATGATGCAATACTAATAAAAGAAACAGTGAAGTACTGCATTCTTGACTCTCACGTGTCACAGTTTGAAAACATGTGCAGTACTACATCATTACACATTTTGATGGGTTTACTAGTATTCAATGAACTGAATGCCAGATATATGTAGTTAGGTAGTTACTAGCATGTTTTAAATAGTACCACTGTATTCCTCATCCTTGAAAATGTAGGATTAGTCACCAGAAACAAGATTCTAGGTGGTCTAGAACCCTTAGCTGAGAGAGTGATGAAGCAGGGACCCCTTAGCTGAGAGAGAGATGAAGCGGGGACCCCTATAGTTGAGAGAGAAATGAAGCAGGGACCCCCTCTATATCGTATAAAATTGTGTTTTCGTTTTTTTTTTAATGTTTACTTGGTCTGCTCTTTTTCCCCTCTACACCTGTAGGCTACTCGCAGCACGAGGCGTTGTGAGCTTGTAGATCTGCTATTTTTGGCTAAAGTTCTCCTCAGAAAAGGGGATGCTAGGGTTCAAGTGGTTAACGTAAAAAAAAAAAAAAAGAATCGTAACACACAAAGATTTGGCGGACCCCCCGTAGTAACTCTGAGGACCCCCTAGGGGTCCCGGACCCCCTCCTGAAGACCCCTGCTGTATAACAATAATCATGCCATTTTTATTATAATCACTAATTAGCTACGAAGTGTCTTTAAATTAGCCTGGTAAAACCCCTCCCTCCGGAAAATCTCATTTCCATTTGAAATAAATTACAAAATATGACATTTCCGGAGGGAGGGTTCACCAGGCTATCTTTAAATGGTTCTGTAATTCAAGTCAAATCAAAAGCATTAAATTATGCAAGAACTAAAAAGTTCTGCCTAAACCTTATAATCACACTATAATAATGCATTCATTTATAGCAGTGATTATAATAGCCTGTCCTATTAAAACTATAACACACTATGATCCTATTATTTATAGTAGTACAGTGTTACTGTTTAGTCTTTCTCTCTCACACACACACACACACACACACACACACACACACACACACACACACACACACAC